>NC_132995.1:69472438-69784338 GCF_048564905.1 Vicugna pacos
ACAGCAGCACCTAGAAATGTGTTAGAAACACAGGTTCTCCTCCCTTCTCCAGAGCAATCAAATCAGAAATTCCGGGAGTGGGGCCAGCAATGTGTGTGTTAACAAGCCATCCAAGAAGGATCGAGTTTGGAATCACCATTTTAAGCCATCCCTTCCTCAGTCATCCTTTTATTCTCATCATCTTAGTCCATTCAAGCAGCTGTAAAAAAAAAACAAAAAAACAAAAACACATAGACTGGATGGCTTAAACAGCAAATTTTTATTTCCCACAGCTCTGGAGGCTGGGAAGCCCAAGATCAAGGTGCCAGCAGATTCAGTGTCTGGTGAGGGCTCACCTCCTGGTTCGTAGACGGCTGTCTTCTCCCTGTGTCCCCACATGACTGAAGGGAGCGAGGGAGAGCTGGGGTCTCTTTTACAAGGGCACTGATCCCATTCATGAAGGCTCCACTCTCATGACCTCATCACCTCCCAAAGGACCCACGTCCAAATACCTTCACGTTGGGGATTCGGTCTCAACGTATGAGTTTGGTGTGTGTGTTGGGGCTTAGGGTTGGACATAAATGGTTAGTCTTCAACATCACCAGGTTCAAGGTTTGGTGTCTCTTCTTCAATTAGCATAACCTCTGTAGAACCAGAACCGGCTGACTCTCTCACTTCCAACAGGTCTCCAATTAAAGACTCTCTCCATGAGGCCATTCTACTCAAAATCGTAATCATTCTCCTGCGACTCTGGACCTCTGTGTACCCTTTTCTTCTCTTATTTTCCCCATGACACTTATCACCATCCAACATGAAGTTTATATATGTTTTTGTACCCCCTCACTAGCTTATAACCTCCATGAGGGCAAACTGTTGTCTACACACAGTGTATATTTGCTGACTAGATGAGCAAACGAATTAATGAAGTGTTACGGGAGTTCAGAGAAAGGGCAGCATACTTCCTTACAAAGGAATCAAGAAAGGTTTAGGGTGGAGGCAACATGTGAGATGGCCCTCCAAAAATGGGTGGAATTTAAACAATAAGAGGTGGTGCATGGAGATTTATCTTTTTTTTAAATAAATAAGCTCTTATGATCTAATTATCCTCAGTATGGAGACTACATTGACAATCTTATATACTTGAGATTTATTGAGAGTAAATCCTCAGCAGATCTATTTAAGCCCACATGGATACTCACATGTGGAGGCTTAACTTTTTACCAAACCTAGGAGGGCTCATTATCCCCAAATGTAGCTAAAACTCTATCCTATTACAGTATAAAATATATACAAGTTATATCCCTTCAATATTGATAATTGAACTAGATTAATGTTAATTATGAGTCAAGTCAAAAATGGTTTTAAATTGTTGTTGTGAAAAAGTGACTGAGTGCACAGGGGAGGAAGCAGTGAATGGAGACTTGGCTCTGGCCAGGACCTGGGTGGATGCCCAGGCGTTAGAGGTGAACGGGACTGGAGTTGTGAAGGCTCTGTCTTGTCTTTCTCGGAGGAGGTGTAGCCAATGATCCTTATGTGATGGAATTAAGGGTATTTGTTCTTCATAAATTGATAGAAGAGAGATTTTGCTAGGTGACAAGAGCAAAAAGCTTAATGTTAATGATGTGTGTGTACCTAGGTGGGTGAGAGAGAAGGAGAGAAAGAGGGGGAGCTACGGAAACACGGAAAAGGGAGAGGAGCTGCTTCCAGACAAACCACAGCAAGCTCGACTCCAGGGAATACACAGTAATGAATAAATAATTGTCCAATGGATGAATTCCCACCAATTTAAAAATACCCCAAAGAGAATCTATCCAAGCACCCACTGATAATTCTTTGATTCTCCTAAAACTCAGCATGGGATTTATCTCCCCCAGGAAAACTAAATGGTGCACCAATTTTATCCTATCTGCAGAAAACGTGGCATCCAAAACAGACAAAACAAAGTATCTATGTTAGAAGGAACATTTGAATTTGCTTATTTCAATCACTCTCACTCTCCAATAAGACAGTGGGTTTCTGAGATGTGTAAAGTCTGTTCAAGGTCACGGATTCCGTCAGATCCTGGACAGAACTCAGGGCTTCTGGCTCCATATCCAGGACTCCACTATATTGTTAGTCCTTTTGAACAACAAAGCAAGCCAAGTAGCCAGTACTTGTTGGCATATTATCTAATATTCCTGCAGAACTTGGATTCTGGTTCACACTTGCGTTCCTACTGAAGGTCAAGGTTGGCTTAACAGTGATTCATTTTGTTCATTCAGTAAATATTTTGTGAGCACTTACTCTGTGCCGGGCACTGTGTTAGGCACTATGATCCAACAATGAACATACAGTTATGGTCTTGCCTTCACAGAGCTGCTTACACGTTGACAGGGGAGGCAGAAAACAACAAGTAAGATTACCAAATATTGTGATAAGTGACATGAAGGAAACACACAAGGAGAGAATAAAAAGAGGACCTACCTTAAATAGGGTGGCCAGAGAGGTTGCTAAGAAGATGTGTCACTTTAGCTGAGTCTGAAGTAGTGGGAAAAGCCAGGCATTGGAAGAGACTCTAGGCGGAAGCAACAGCAAATACAAATCCTCTGAGGCAGCAAAGATGGCAGCATGCCTGAGCATCTGAGAGAAGAGCTGGTGTCTGGATCACAGTGAGGGAGGGAGAGAGGGCGCTGAGATGAGGTTGGAGTGGAAGGCCGGGCCAGGCCACACTGGACGTGCAGGCCCTGGTCTGGAGCTTGAATTTTATATTAAGTACATGGGAAGCCACTGAAGGATTTTTAAGTAAGTGGCGACATGATTTTATTTACATATTAATAAGAGTTCTACTTCAAAAGTGAACATCTCTATCCTCTTAACTCTATGCGGTTGGTTCTATTATGCCCATCATTTTACAGCTGAAGCAACTGCAGCACAGAAAACAAATGAATGGCCTAAGTTCACATAGCTAGTAATGTGGCAGAGCCAGGATTCAAATATCATTCCTGAGTATTCACTCTAACCGCTACACTTTTGCTTTTATGTTGAATAAGAATTCAGAGAGGTGGGGAAGGGGTCAAGAGTGGAGGCAGAGCTATCAGTTAGGGAGCTACTGTGGGGGTCTAGGGGAGAGAGAGTGGCGCGTAAATCAGGATGTTGGCAGCGGAGACGGGTAGAAGCTAGTGGATTTCACATATATTTTGTTAGTGAAACTGATAGGATTTGATGATGCAGTAGGTTTGGAAAAGAGAGGAATCAAAGATGGCTATTAAATTTCCAGCAGAAGTAATGAATCAGGCTTTCAGTGGTCCCGTTTATTTAGGTAAGGAAGACTGGTAAAGAGGTGGAACAGGTTTTAGAGGTCAAGAGGCCAGGGGTTTGAGTTAGCTGTCTTGAGTTGGACGTGCCGAGTAAATGTTTGGATGAGTCTAGAGCTCAGCAGGCTGGGTCTAAAAATGTATAAGCCACCTGCACGAAGGTGGCTTTTAAAAGCCATGAGAATGGAGAAGGCAACCCAGAGGCAGAGCGTGGAGAAAGAAAGCAGAGGCTCTGAGACTGGCTCTGAGGAGAGGCTGATTAGAGACGGACCCATCAAGGGACTCTGAGATGCTTTGGACAGTGAAATGGGGGAAGAAAAGCCAGGACAGGGAGGGTTTTATTAAAAAGGAAGTCGTTAATACACCAGGTGTTGCTGAGAAGTCAAATAACAGGGTGAGCTGGGCCACCTAAGCCACTTCATTCCAGGAACTCCAGGAAGCTCCCATCAGTTAAGGCCCCCCCGCCCAGGTCCTACATGCATGAAAATCTGCATGTATGTCTTCAGTCCTTTTTTTTTTTATTACATTCAAAGTCCCATCAGTGAAATATCAAATCGAGCCATGTCTATCCCTGAGAGGGAATACGTTTAGGATCATTTGAGGATACAGGAGATTTGATAAAGAAGAGGAGAAGAGAGAGGTGTGCATGAGGGGAGGAGAGGGGACTGTCGGAATCGGGGAGAGGAAAGCAGAAATGATAGGAGACATCAAACAGCACACGTTTGTCTGGGGCCTGCTCACTGCTCTGAGTCACTTCTGTTTCAAAATGGCATTCTGGCTGACATTTGATTTGATAAATGATCATAAAATCTCCCTTACATTTCCTCAAGGTATAAGCAAAACGTTCTCTTTATGTATGACACACCATTGATAATGGGGTTCTTAACATACTCTCTTTGCAGTCTTTACATCACCACCCCCCCCTCCACCGAGGATGTATTAGGGACGTAACTGAGAACGAAAGTGTTATTAACATGTAAGCACCACTTGAACACCATTTGACTAATGGAGCTGAGGGGGATGGGAAAGACACACCCGGTGACTTGTATCTTCAAACCAACCCACAGCCCTCAGGAGTGTGCATTGCCCGAGCGAGGGCTGCCTTCCTAGTGGGCGCTGGATGGACTTGGCGTCTCGCCGGCACTCGGCACACGTGAACATGTGCGGTTGTTCACTGCTCTACGCTCTTAAATCTTCTTCTTTGATCTTTCACAGATCCTGAGGGGAGAATGAAGCTGGAAAACTGGCTCACCTTCCGTGCCAAACGCTTCCACAGTTAAATGTGGTCCAACCACTTGATAGGGAGTGAAAATGCCATTCGTCCAAGCACTTAATTCTTTTGACACTCTCCTTTCACAAGTCTCTAGAGGAACAAAACAAAGGAAGTCAGCTTCCTCTCCAGACTTGTGGTTAGAAAACAAAGATGTCATATAACAAATTTTTTTTTAAACAGTAGAGAAGTCTACTCAGATGAATGAATAAGTTATGAATGGACTAACAAATTAATGAATAAAAGAAAAAGGCACACTATAAACTGATTCCCTATAGGAAATTCCAGATACTGCTCCAGGGACTGATTCCTTCCAGACTCCAGATGGGGCATGAGATGGGGACGGATGGGATAGGACTGCAGGAAAAAGCTCCAGGGGGTATAAACAAGGAGACCTTGGCCCCCGGGTAATGGGGGTGACGGTCTTCTTGACGTTTGTCCTTGTGGAGTCTCTTAGGAAGTCACAGCCAACTCCTCTCAAATCCGTTATCTGAGGATGAAATTCCCCTGACTGCACAAAAATGAGGCAGCTGACGGCCTCCCTAAGGAGGCATTTTTGAAAAGCAAGCATTTCCTTTGTTCAGAGCAACCCCCTTCACAGAAGGTTAGCGTTCCTGGAGAGGCTCCAAACTGTCCAGAGAGGCTCTCTGTCCCTGGAGTCTAAACAGAGCAACAATATCAAGGAGAAAAGTCAGTGCAACACCTTAAAAACAAAACGCACAAACAACAACCAAAGAAACCCTTTGCTTGGAGCCTGAAGGATCACAAAGAGGGAGTCGCCAAGACACAGGAGGACAATCATGGGAAGCCTCAGAGCCGCAGAAAGTCAACAGCAGAGCCAGAATTGCGATTTGGCTCTAGGGTGACCGTGCAGGGCAGAAGTGCCCTCATTTTTCTTTTCTGTTTTTAATTAATCAGTGGCATTTCCTATGCAAGCCGTAGATTGCTCCTAGATTGTGTCAATGGTGTTATACATCCAGCTGTTTGGTGGGTCTCCCTCATGGAAATGGTGCCTTGATAAGATTCCACAACCAGAAGAGAGAATACATTGTCCTGTCCACGACTTCCTCCACATTCTTCTTTCTCACCTGCCAGAGAGAGAACCCTCTACCACCTCTATCAGCTCCACTGTGACAAACGGACGCATTGCCTGGAGTGATCATCTGTCCCTAGTACGTTGAAGCAGTGTGGGGTGGAGAAAAGAGAGAACATATTAAGTAAAACTGGTTTCGTGTCTCAGCTCCACCATGCACTCACTGCGTGCCCTCAGATCTTTCTTAACTTCTCAGAGCCTCAGTTTCCTAACCCATAAAGTGGATCTGTGAAGATGGACTGCACAGGCTTGTGAAGATGTCATTGATAACAGATACAAGCTCATATCATATCTCTGGTTCCGTTCTGTTCCAACACTGTGCTGGCTCCAACCAGAAACGACCCTGCTTTTCCTACACACTCTCAGAGTGTTTACTATTTGCCCATTGACAGAATGCCCGTTGTGTCCTGCTTTATGGCCTCGACTGCACCAGAAGCTCCTTGGGGACCTCGAGTGTGCGGTGCGTGGTTTCATCATATTCTCCAGCTGCTTCATACAAAAAGCACTCCGTGAACCTTAGTTAAATAAATGAATCTTTCTCTTTTACCAGACAGATCAGTAGGTAAACTTTCCTCATGTCATCCTTATTTACAAGTCTTTACGAAGAGAAAGGATTCAAGAAGTTCGCTAAAACGTATGAGACGGAGAGAAGAAGGCACTAACATTTAGTGGGTGCCTCCCACGTGCTATAGGGTCTTCACTGCAAGATCTTGTTTATTTCTCACAAAATTCCTTCGGTCCCAACTTACAAAAAGGAACCGGACTCAGAAATGTAAATAGTGTGCCCAGGATTTCACCAATTATAATAGCATTTCAATTATCCTAATTGAAATATTTCTATGCAAAATTAAGTGATTGAGACAGACGGGGAGGGTATAGCTCAGTGGCAGAGCACATGCTTAGCTTGCATGAGATCCTAGGTTCAATCTCCAGTACCTCCATTAAATAAATAAACCTAATTACCTCCCCCCTTCACACCCCCCTAAAAAAAAAGAAATGATAAAAATGATTGAGAAAGAGACTATGGGTTGGGCCCAGATTCCCTGGCGATCATTAGATTTAATAGGCAATCTGTTTTGCCAGACAGTATCCACAAGAGACAACAATAAAGAATCTGTTAACATCTTGGGCAATTTATAAAAACTGTCCATAGTTTTCCTTAAAAAAACTGAAAAAGCAACCTCTTGGAACCCACAAGCCCTCTCAGTTTACTAAAGTTCAAAATCTTATGGTTACCTTTTGCCTCATGCTAATGCACAAGGCCCTTCACCCAGTTGAGAGATCCTTGTCCAGAGAGATGTTATTTTAAAGGCTGAACTCTGCACGCTCAGCAGGCTTGCCCTAGAGTCAGGAACAGTCTGTCCAACAGAAGTCCCTGGAGCTTCAGTCTCCAAACAAACACCGGGCTCAAGATCACCTCCCTGACCTCAGAAAAGAGGGTCCAGAGAACCACAGAATTAAAGCAGGCCTACTGTCTTTCTTCAGCACAGGATTTTCTCTCCAAAGTGCCTGCTTTTCCAATCTCTGATTTACGTTAGGAGAAAAAATCTTATTTAGGTTCTACTAGCCTTCAGCAGTTTTTCCCTCCTCCTAAACTGCCGCGAACACTGGTTCAACATGACGTGAGGCAGCGGGGATAGCCGGGTCGGGAAGGGGCAGGGTGAGAATGCAGGGGTGGCGTAGGAGGAGGAACACGGCACCCAGGAGGAAGCACCGGGGATGATTTTGAAACACAAATCTAGAATCCAGCAACCTGGGAACTGAAGTTTCCTCAGGTTACACAGTCGTGATGTCCAGATGCTTTACACGGAGTTCAAGCCCGTGGTCGGTATGGGAGCCATCCAGCTTTTAGAGCACTTGCCTTCCACTCTCTCCCACTCTGGCCTGTGACCTGGACATGTGGTCTGGTCCCCTGAGCTCCAGGGCCCGGCAATCTTGGCCTGCCTTCATGGGACCACCAGACGTCTCTCTCCCCCTTTCCTCCCTTTTCCCTTTTGGTGACTTTATTTGAACCATCCTTATGTTTCTATTCCGTGCCTGGCAGGGGGTCGAGGCAAGGGTGAGAAGAGGGCCCAGGGGCTGGTTCCTGCTTAACTTCACTATTTGATTCTACCTGTCAGCCACATAAAAGTTCCCTGCGTTCTTATATTTTCATGGTTCTATATGCATATTTGAATTTCAAACAAACATACGATTTTACAAACACAATATTTCACACACTAGTTCCCAGTCCAGAGGAATACTGCCCATAATATCAATTATGTTTCTAGGGGGATAGGTCATATTTCTACAGATCACCTTTGGGTTTAATCCCGGGACCAAAAGAAAGGTTTTAGGGACCAGAAATTCTCCCACAAGAAAATCCAAAATAGAAAGATGGCCCTAGCTTGGTACACTTGTGGAGGTAAACCAAGCTGATCAAAGTCCAGCAAAGGCCACTACATTCCCATCTGCATTGCTGAGATGTTTTATAATTGCACAATGGAAGCCGCACAGTAATTAGGTTCATAAAGAGTGAACGTTAACTAATGGGTAATAAATCCATAAGAGGATGTTAAGAGAGACTCGGGAACATCCAGATTCATTCAGCTCAATGACCAAGGGCAATTTCTGTGAACTCACACAGAACATCCCTTGATGTTACTAGAAAAGACCTCTTTTTATAAAAGAATAGGAGGCTAAAAGGATAAGTGTGGTATTTTTCACATGAGATGAGAGGGTCTAAGGAAGAGAGACAAATCCACCTGTTTTCTCAGGAGTGACCAGAGTCATGAGGAAATGTTAGGGCTTCTTTTGAGAACCAGGGAAGAGGACACATTTTAAAGTACTTTTCTGTTTCTCATTGTAGAAGGTGAATGATATTTTGGACTGATGATTGGTTCCAGCAATTGGAGCGTTGGAGAGTTGCTCTTGGGAAGAACCACAGCTGTAGTTACCTTGACATTCTGACCCAGTCCTCGGGAAGCATGTCCTGGGTTTTAAAAAAGGGGGAGACAGAGTCCAGCTTCAAAGGAACCCAATAGCTTTGTGACACCTGTGGGGGAAGGACCCTCTCGGACTTCCTGAGAGTGCCTTCATCAACCCCTAGGGTGAGGTGGTTGATTATGGTGGCCATGGGTGGCAGCCAGGCCAGCTCGCTGGGCACAAACAGTTGCCATATCAGTCAGTTAAGATCATGAGGAAAGAGGCACCACCATCAGCTAACTTGATCACTTCCACAAACACTCTGTCTTCCTTCAGTAAGAATCTTCTAGGCATACCTTCTCCAGGTGGACAAAGTTCCCATCTGCAGTGAGGTTTTGAAAACCATACCCAAATCCGGTGTGTTTTGGTTTCTAAGAAAGTTCCAGAGCTAGTTGGCCACGAGGAGAAGCAAGCTGGGTTCATCTCCAAGTCATTTGCTTTTGCCCTCCCCTACCTCTGATTCAATATGTTTTAATTAATACATTTTATTTTTTAGAGAAGTTTTAGGTTTGGAGAAAAATTGATCAAAATGTACAATTTCCCCTATTGTTAGCCTCTTACATTAGTGTAGTAAATTTGTTATAATTGGTGAGCCAATATTGATACGTTATTATTAACTAGAGCCCATAGTTTACATCAAGGCTCATTTGGGGGTTGCACAGTTCAATGGGTTTTGACGAGTGTATAATGACACGTTTCCATCATTATAATATCATATGGAATAATTGCGCTGTTTGAGCTTTTTACTGTGCCCGTCTTTTCGCCTTTTCCAGAACATCGTGTGGTTGGACTCAACCTATTCAGACTTCCTTCTTCCATTTAGCAATATGCATTTACGTTTCCTCCATGTCTTTCCATGGCTTGACACCTTATTTCTGTTTAATGCTGGACAATATTCCATTGTATGGTTATAGCACAGTTTATCCATCCACCTACTGAGAGACATCTTAATTGTTTCCGATTTTTGGCAATTATGAATAAAACTGCCATAAAAGCATTCATAGGCAGACATCATTTTCCAATTCATCTGAGTAAAATACCAAAGAACACGATTGCTGGATCATATGGTAAGAGTATGCTTAGTTTCGTAAAAAACAAAAAACAAACAAACAAAAAGCACCAAACTGTCTTCCAAAGCGGCTAGGCCATCTGGTTTTCCTACCTGCAGTGAATCAGAATTCCTATTGCCCCACATCCTTGTCAGTGTTTGGTGTTGTCAAGCGATTTGGATCCGGACCATTTTAATATGTGTGTTGTGGTATCTCTTTGTTTTAATGTGTAATTTCCTAATGGCATATGATGTTGAGTACCTTTTCATATGCTTACTTGTCATCTGTATATCTTCTTCCATGAGGTTTCTGTTAGGGTCACTGGCCTAGTTTTTAATCAAACTTTTTAGTTTCTTATTGTTGAGTTTTAAGAGTTGAGTTTAAGAGTTCTTTGTATATTTTGGATAATAGTCCTTTATCAGATATATAATTTGCAAATATTTTCTTTCATTTGTGACATGTCTTTTTATTCTCCTAACAGCGTCTTTCAGAGAGCAGAAGTTTTTAATTTTAATGAAGTCCAGGTTATTACTTTTTTTCATGGATTGTGTTTTTTGGTGTTTCGTCTAAATACTCATCACTATACCCAAGGGGTATAGTTTTATGTTTTGCACTTAGGTCTATGATCCATTTTGAGTTAATTTTTGTGAAAGGCATAAGGCTTGTGTCTAAATTAATTTTTTGCATGTGGATCTTATTATTTCAGCACCATTTGTTGAAAAGACCATCCTTTGTCCATTGAAGAGTTTTTGCCCCCTTGTCAAAGATGAACTGATTATATTTCCAGAGGTCTCTTCCGAGACGCTCTATTCTGTTCTATTGATCTATTTGTCTATCCCTTTACCAATGCCAATTCTGTCTTGATTACTGTGGCCTTATAGTAAGTCTTGAAGTCCTCTTTGTTCTTGAAGTTCATAGTACAGTCCTCTTTGTTCTTCTGCTTCAGTACTGGGTCGGCTCTTCTGGGTCTTTTGCATTTCCATGTAAACTTGACAATCAGTTTGTCAGTATTCACAAAATAACTTGTGGGATTTTAATTGGGATTGTATTGAATCTATAGATCAAGTTGGGAAGAACTGACATGCTGACAACATTGAGTTTTCATACCCATGAGCATGGAATATCTTTCCACTTACTTAGATCTTTTTATTTCTTTCATCAGAGTTTCGCAGTTTTCCTCATATAGTTCTTGCACATATTTTGTTAGACTTATATGTCAGAATTTCTCTTTTTTTGATACTAATATAAATGGTATTCTGTTTTTAATTTCAAGTTCCAATTGTTCATTTTTCCTACATAAGAAGGCTTTGTATATTAACCTTGTGTCCTGCAACTTTGCTTTTTTTTTTTTTTTTTTTTTTTAGTTTCAGGAGGCTTTTATTTGGGGGGGGGTAGTCAATTCTACGAGATTTTCTACATAAACAATCATGTCACCTGCAAACAAAGACAGTTTTATTTCTTCTTTCCCAGTTTGTATATCTTTTATTTCCTTTTTCTTATATTATTACATGTCATGTTCATGTCATGCTTACTTCTTTCTGAATATCTTTAATAACCATGTCTTCACTGTTGATTATTAGTTACTGTCTATGAACAATTTAACTTAATTCAATCTGATTTGATTTAATGTGTTTCATTGTGCTCAATATGTTTAGAAAGTTACTTTTATGCTTTAGTTACTGAGCTCCAATAACTATGGTAAACTAGCATCTCTGAGGTTGAGTGATGTGTCAGGGAAATTACAAGCTGAAATCCTCACATTCCTGCCGGATCTGATTGGTCCAAACGGTAGCTGGGGAGGCACATTTACAAGACAGATCCAATTCTGTGAGAAACACTTTACGCTTTACCTAGGTAAATAATTTCTTGTTTATTTATTCTAAATAGATATCTGATGATCATTTTAATGGATTCTGCATGTGAAAATCCCAAAACACAATGTCTCCTCTTTAAAAACAATTGAAAAATTTTGCTTTTACTCGTATGATAAAATTCAACAGAATTGTATTCATGTGAATGAAGTATTACGTGTCTACAGGCAACAAAGGTCAACATTTCCATATTAGAGGAAGGGAAAGTTCTTAAGGTCCAGCGAGATCTGATACAGGTAATTGCTTAATCTACTTTAACCTGGGACTGCCTCTGTGTGTGTGTGTGTGTGTGTGTGTGTGTGTGTGTGTGTGTAGCCATCTTATAACCTTCACTATGAGGCTCTTCCCCTACACAGGGAATCTGACTAACCACCTGCATCCTCCAAAGCTACAAGCTAATGCCTATTTTTACACACCAATAAAATGCACAAATTTTCTCTTCCTGAAGTGTCAAGGTTAATAGAGGCACTTTACTGCTCAGGCAGTGTGTATAAGACAGGACTTCTGATCAACAGCACAGTTGGAAAAAAAAATCCATGTGATTGTTAAGGAGACTAAAACTGCTCTCGAAATCAGAAAAAGGAAAGTGTTTCTTCCGCAGAGGGACAGATGCGGAGGACCTGCTACTATCTCACAGAGTCCACTTGCAAATTGCAAAACAAAAGACACAAGGAAATTACAGGCTGTCACTTTTATTTACAACTTCCCTCCAGCCAGAGCCTGTGCTTGCACTGCTCCATCTGAAACCAATCTGTGTGGGGCGGTTTCAGAGGGATGGCCGGCCAGCCGGTCCCCTGCTGCCGGATCGGGCGATCCGCCGCCACTAACAGATGCGCGACCCTGGCCGAGCAGCCCGCCGCGTCGACCTGGAGGAGCTGCCGTGCAGAAGCAGGAAAGCACCGAGGGGAGAGGAGGCAGGAGGAGGAGAAAATTATGGAAATACATGTTGAAAATCCAAAATGTAATTGAAATTCCAGTCTTAATCAAAAACAGCGACAGGCGCGGCTAAATACCCACAAAGCGCTGCTAAGAGCATGTGGAGTTCATCCAGAGTTCACGTCGCAGACTTATTTTTGTTTCCCAGCTTGGGCCTATCAAAACTGCCGTGATGGCTTTAGATGTTTCAGTGAGAAAGCAGTCTGTCCCTGCAGACTAACCAACGTGTTCTTCCAACACACAACGAAGCCAGAGGTGAGAGAAACGACAAATCTTCCTTGTCGTCTTACGGAGGGTTAAGAGCACGGAGTCTGGAGTCAGCGACATGAATTTGAACCCACTAGAGTCCCGACAACCTCCCTGAGCAGCGATTTCTTTACAATTTAAGTGGATTACGTACAGGCCACCACTCCACTGCCTGGAATAGGAAACATTCAGAATCACTTTCTTTCCACTGTTACGTTGCTGATTTGGGTCACGTGTAAGTCCTCCCCATGGTCACACCTACACTGTGGCTGGACCACAGCTGCTTCCCACTGACCCACATCCCGTGAAAGATAAGACATTGAAGGAGAAGAAAGTGGTTAATCTGGCAACCGAATGTCTTTGAGACACGTAATCCAGATGTAAAGTGAAATCACACTGTCCTCTGAAATGGATATGAAACTACAGGGAGCCCTCCCCTCGCTCGGTTGGGAAGATCACTGCTCTGCCTAAGATTTCTGCAGAAGCTCAGGGGCTTGTGTTTCGTGGTCATATCTGTCTCCAAGTCCGTGCTTCTGCCACACATCGAAACTCACTTGAGTCTCACCTTCCCTCCTCCTCACCCCTCCCCGGTGACACTGCCCCCACCCCACCCCCCCGTTCACAGAGTTCCTAAACAAAACCACTCACGTAAACAATGGAGGGGATGGCGAACTTTCCTGATGGTTTGAAGATGCAGAAAAATTTTATAGTAACAAAAGCAACTGAATGTACCCTCTGAGGCATTCTGGGCTTAAAAGCATCTTACCCCTTCCTTTTCTCCGGAGGGTCCAGCCTCCCTCCCACAGTCCCGCACCGTACTTCCCTCACCTCCGTACTCTCCTGCGTGAAGAGCCCCTTCACCTGATTTGCAGCAGATTTCTCTCTCTATGCCCTGCTTGTTGCTGGGCCTTTTTGGTTCATCCAGAGACACACTGATGTGCTCTGCTAGGCAGAGAGCCATCCGCTTGCAGCCCCCAAGCATCAAGCAGAGGCTGTGAGATTTTATTCTTTCCTTCCCTGCACTGCCAATTCTGACAGTCTCTGTAAATTGAAAGAAATAATATAGAGATTTATTTTCCCACTGATGTATGTGATTCTTCCCCAAACACCTAAAGTGAAACTGACAATTTAAGAGCTTTTTAAATGAGAATATACTTTGAGCAGTTTTAGGTCTATAGAAAAATTGATCAGGGTGTACAGAGAGCTTTCACACACACCCTTACCCTCTCCCCCTCCTGCACCCACATTTTCTTGTTAGTAGCATCTCACATTAGTGTGGTAAACTTGTTACAATTGATGAACCAAAACTGATAGTCTTATTAACTGACATCTATACTTTACATTAGGATTCTCTTTGTTTTATACATTCTGTGAGTTTTCACAAATGTACAATGACATGTGTCCATCATTACTGCATCAGCCTGTCCTGTTTCACCGTCCTCAAAGTGTCCTGTGCTCCATCTATTCATCCCTCTCTTCCTCATCCCCAAAGCCCCTGACAAACACTGATTTTTTTGTACTGTCTTATAGTTTTGTCTTTTTCAGAATGTCGTATTGTTGCAATCATACAATTTATGTAGACTTTTCAGATTAGCTTCTTCCACTTAGAAATATGCTTTGAAGATTCCTCCTTCATGGCTTGATAGCTCATTTCCTTTTAGTGCTGAAAAATTTTAAATTGTCTGGATGTACCAGTTTTTTTACCTACTGAGGGACACCTTAGTTGTTTCCGAGTTTTGGCAATTATGAATGAAGCTTCTGAAATATTCTTGTGCAGGTTTTTGTACAGACATAGATTTTCAGCTCATTCAGATACGTATCAGAGCATGATTGCTGGATCATAGGGTTAGACTATGAATGCAAAACGACGTGACAACTTGGGGGGGCAGCTTGGCGGTTTCCTACAAAACCAATCATACTCTTATCATACGATCCAGCATTTGCCCTCCTCAGTATTTACTCAAAGGACAGGAAAACTTCTGTTCACACAAAGACCTGCACACAGATGTTTATAAGAAGCTTTACTGATAATTGCCAAAACTTGGAAGCAATTAAGATGTTCTTCCATAGGTAAAACAAAGACAAAAAACAAACCAAAAAAGCCATGGTTTATCCAGGCAATAGAATATTATTCAGCACTAAAAAGAAATGTGCTATAAAGCCATGAAAATACATAGAAAAAGCTTCAATGCCTATTGCTAAGTGAAAGAAGCCAGTATTAAAAGAATGCATATTGTATGATGCCAACTATATGACCTTCTGGAAAAGGCAAAACTGTGGAGACAGTAAAGAGATTAGTAAGGGGCACAGGGGTGGGGTGGGGTAATGAATAGGCAGAGCACAGAGGGTGTTTAGGTCAGTGAAAACACTCTCCATCACTGAAGTGATAAATACACATCAGTGTCTGTTTGTCCAAACTCACAAAATGTACACCAGGAGTGAACCCTAATATAAACAAGGGACTGTGGTGATTTTGTACCAATGTACAGCCCCAGAGGGGACCAGGGCATGTTGATAATGGGGGACATGGTGCATTCGTCAGGGTGGGACATCTCTGTACCTTCCCCACAATTTTGCTGTGAATAAAATGAATTGCCAGTTTAATCTTCTCAGACTATACTTTTCGTGAAATTGGACTAACTAACCTTCTGAGACTGAAAGGACTGTCAAGCCTCAGGCTGGGGTGCCCTGTTGAATTTCCCTTCACTACGTCATTCCATTTAGGTCCAGTAAACGCCTTAAGATGTGGGCCCTAGAAATGTGTCTTTTGAGGTATAATAGCCACCATTTATTTCGTGCTTATGATATGTCAGGCACTGGGCAAAATTATTCTCAAAAAATTACAAAAAATCCCATTAATTACTAACTTTACACATTAGAAAACTAGGCTCCGACACTCTAAGTAATTTGCGGAAGGTAACACAGCTATGAGATGGTAAAGTCAGTGACTGTTGGACTCAGAAACCAGTGCTCCTAACCATTGTCCCATCCATCCTTTTTCTTTGGGCATCAACTCACAGAAGAAAGGAAAATGATTTTCTCAAATTAGATTTTAATTTGCACTTAACATGAAAGCATTCTGTGTTAATTATCTTTATTGTCAGAAATGGTGTATATATGTGCCAAGGCAGGCTGTGCTGACCTGTGCCAAAAGGAATAAATGATGGCAGCTTTGTTCAATGAAGTATTATGTTCTGGTTAGCAGTGCTCAGAGAGAACCCTGTGAGATGAGCAGCCAAATAAACGCACGTAAGACGTAAAGCTTCAGAAGAGATTATGTTTGTAATTCAACCCACTGTCCGGAGGGTAGAAAGCATACAAGACTTTAACTCCAGGTTAATTCACACTGCAAATAGAGCACATGCAATCAGAATGTCAAATTCAGGAATCGATATGAATGACAGGTAAACGAAAGTACGTAACTGTAAATAAAGGCCCCCCGGTTTTGACTCCACCGTGTACCACTTACTTTGTGTCGCCAGATGCCTCCAATCATCTTCATCTCTAATTTTTGAGAGTAAATGTATGCTGCACTGTAAATAATTGGCTGCAATGTTTGGCTGGCTTGATCACTCTTTTGGCATTTGTTTCCCCACTTCCCAGTCATTATTTTGCAGAGATGATCTGGGAATGGTGCACCCAGTCACGTCTGGTCTCTGAGGATTGTGCTCAACACTGACCACGGAAACTCTGACAAGAGCAGGATGAGAAGAACAGCAGAGGCCAGACTGGAAAGGGTTAGGAGACGGAGAGGACTGAAAAAGTCAATTCATGGAGTATGGACTTCGCACCATTCAATACCAATGGTAAATAGAGGTTTAGAGATTTAAAGTTCAGGGGAGACGTCTGGGCAGGATCAGATGGTTTCTGAATCACTGAAGTGGATAATATCCCATCGTGTGCATGGAGCACGGAAGAAAGCCAAGACGGGAAACCCCAGGAACACCAGGCTTTAAGGAGTGGGCAGAGAAAGAGGAGCCCACCGCGGAGACCAGGAAGGAGCAGACAGAACATAAACAAAGTGTTTCACCGTGTGAAATGCTGCAGAGAAGCCAGTCAGAGACTCTGCATTTGGCAGCAGCGATGTCACTGATAAGGTAGACAGTGCGGTAAAACGAGGGCTAGGAAGTGGGTTGGGTGAACAAAAGAAAGTGGAGACAGCAGGAGGACACACGTCTTCCAAGATGCGTGGCTATAAAAGCAAGAAGAAAAGTGAAGCAGCGCTGGATGGAGCTGTCTGATTAAGGAAGGGCTTCTTTGCCGTGGAATCAGCTTTAACACACTGAAGTGCTGATGTGAAGGATCCAGGCTGAAGAAACAGGAGAGGGAGACAGAGAGAGGGAGAGAGAACTTAACATATAAAATGGCTTCAGTGAAGAGATCAGTGTCCCAATGTCAACTGGCTCTCACACTCTCAGCGTTTATCTGGTGTCTGTTATGTACCAGGAGATGTGTCGCTGAACAAGACACAGTCCTTGTCTTCAAGGAATTTATGGTCCAGAGAGGAATATAGACCAATAAACACACACACACACACAAATTGCTGTATGCAAGATATGAGCTAGAGGTTAATCACAAGGTGCTACATGTGTAGGGAGGGTACCTACTTCAGTTTGCGGAGGTCAAAGACACTTTCGCACAGCCAGAAAATGTAGAGAAGTGGGATGGAATCGCCCGATTTCTAAACAAAGGATACAGTTTATGAAGTTCAAGAGGCTACAGAGAGCACCCTAGAGCATTCCGGAAACCAGTTTAGTTCCTCCTTTTATAAATGTTCACAGCCACTTAGCAGTTTTGCTTTTTGTCACTTATCCCAACTGTGATGAAAGAACGTGTGTGATTATTCACTTTATGTTTCTCTTCCCTACTGGACCGAAGTCCCGGAAAGGCAGGGACCACAGTCGTACTGTTTGCATAGGTATACAGTGAATGATTGGAACCAAAAATGTGATAAGAGGCCTCCCCTTATCTCTGTGGGGAGAGTCTGAAGAAGGCATCACTGGAATGTGTTCTGGTCAGAAGCAAAGCACTTTAAAACCAACTGTTTCTGACTCTTGACTGCAGGCTCTGACACCGCCTCTTTGCAGACAAAGCCTGGGCCGGCTGCTAACAACCCATGTGATGCAAACGCATCAAGGTAGGGTCTATTTTTAGCTACAGCAAATTACCTTTCTTTTATGCTTTTAGATTTTCATCTCCTCAAATGAGTTCTCTTGTTCTTACATTTTTCAGCGTGACTACTGATTTCTTTCATGAAGAAAGAAGATAGTCTTTAAGACAAGGAGCATTTCTCCTTTAATCTCCACCCTAGCTTGGAGGTTCAAAGAGCCCTTTTTTGGGCTGCTTGTTGCTATTCCTGAGACGAGGGGTGGCCTCTCATCCTGTTTGTAATGACACTGCAGACTCAAACTTGGGTGGAGGAAATGTAATCCAAAGAGAACCAGATGAAGATTTGACTGTGAGTCTAGTCAGGGACACAGTGTTCCACACAATTCTATCCAATTGCTTCATAAGAAACTGACACTGTATAATTAAAGATTTTTTTGAACTACATTTGTAAATAAGTTCAGGTCACATAAAAATGAACTACAAGCTCTCAAGCAAACAAATGCAGTGTGTATAATGGCTTGAAGATGGTGGTGTGCTTCAAGGTCAGGTAGCATCTGGGTTGACAAATGTTGTAGAAATGTGGTCAAAGTCATCAGCTGAGATGTGGCGCCAGCACAGAGGCGGTGCCTCACAGACAGAATCCTGTTTCATGCTGGTGGGGAGTGGAAGACAGCAGGGGGGCCTTGTATAGCAGAAGTAGGGGGGGAGTGGGGTTTTTTAAATATATCTGAGGTACCATTTTATATTTCAAAAAAATTGTAATACCAACACTAAAAATTAAAACTTGATCTACATTTCTTGATTAATAAGGATATAGAGGAAAAGTTTCAGAATCACCAGGGAGGCCTAAGATTTTTATGTTTAGTCAAGGATGACATAGGCCTAAAAAACCCAGTCATAAAATCGGCCCAAAAGTAGGATAAGTATAAGAAATATTTGGTTTGGTTTGATACCATCTTACCTTCTTACTTTACCTTATCTCTTTTCCCCATTTTGACTTCTTCATTTGGTGTCAAAGACACTGTGCACACTCCTGCTTCGATATCTGTGGTAGGAAGAATAATGCTCCCCCAAAAGATGTCATGTCCTAACCCCCAGAACCTGTGATTGTGTTACTTTATGTGACAAAAACGACTCTGTATTCAGGTTGAAGTTAAGGACCTTGAGATGGGGAGATTATCCTAGATTATCTGGGCAGACCCAATCTAATCTCAAGTCCATAAAGAGTGCACGGAAGTCTAAAAGATAGGTCGGAAGACGTGAGAAGGATTCAGTCCACCACTGCTGGCTCTGAGGATGTAAGAGGGAGCCCATGAGCCAGGGAAAGCGGCCCCTCTAGGAGCTGGGAATCACCTGCTGTTCACAACTAGCAAGAAAACGTGGACCTCAGTCCTACACCCGCAAGGAGCAGAATTCTACAGACAACCCAAATGAGCAGGAAATGACAAAGATTAAAGAAAGTCATATTCACGCCCAGTAAAACAAGAAGTCACTGGCATCGTTTCCAGATCCCCAAACCACGATATGTCAGTGCTGATAAATTGAGCAGTTTCAAAATTTTTGTTCAAATAAATTGGAAAGCACACAGTCTGGAGATTTTAGGTTTATTGGTCTGTTATTGGTCTCCAACAAATCCAAAAAAGCTATTTACTGAGCTTTTGTATTGGTAACATTTCATATTTCAATCTGTCTCTCGCTGTGCCAAAACATTGGGAGGAACCAGACTGTCACTGTGCTGTGCCAATTCTGAACATACAAGTAAACTTTGGTTAAAATCTGCTTTGGATTTTGTCATATGAGAAAAAAACCAGGAATTTTCAACCAATGCAGCCTTTTAGTCAGGAGCCAATGATGGCTTATTTCTCATTCAAATAGTCTTCTCTGAAATTTGTTCAGTTCCCAGCAAAGTCTTCCAAAGTATGGTGTTTATCAAAGTTATTAAGTGAATTAGGTAATACATAAGACCCTAATATTTAGCCTGAGAAATTTTAAGCACGATGCACTTCTTTCAACCCATATTCCATAAAAAAAAAAAAGTATTTGGGAATGAGGTGGGAACAAAAAGAAAACCAACAGAAAGCAGCAGAAATGAGGCAAAGTCTCCAAGAATGCAGAATATTTATGTCCCTGTGCCCAAGGAGAGACATCCCTGATCGCCTCGGCTCACTTTTCTATTGGCTGATGTGGGCACGGTTTTTGCCAAACACAGTCCTTCTGACTAATTATTGGAAATGCTGTGAGCCCAGGACAAGAAAGATCTTGTCACTTCCAAGCAGCAAAAGAAATATTATATAATCCTAGAAATTGGATTTCAAAGGCATCTCAGAGTTGATCTGACAAAACTTCCCACATAATAGACATTCTTTCCAGAGCTAGTCCTCCACACCCTACTTGAATTCCTCAAGTGTTAGGAGAGTCACAGTTTCCTGAGACAGCCCATTCTATTTTAAGCGCCTATTGAGACAAGTTCTTTCTCATATTAAGCTGAAATCTATCTCCCACCCACTGAGCCAAATTTTGCTTCCAGAACCACACCCCTCACCCATTTTCTGCCTCCTCTGCAGTTGGGTGCTGTGTTTACAAGCTTGGGCTTTCGAGTTAGCTGGACTTGAGTTCAACTGTCAGCTCTTTCCCTTTCCAGCTGGGTAAACTCGTAACTCTCAAAGAATCAGCATTTGCAACTGCAAAAGCAGAGTCATCATACCTGCTTTATAGGATTGTGAAAGTCAGAGAAAATGACATATATAAAGTGCCTAGCAATGTCTGACATGCAGCATGTTGTCAATAAATGGAAGCTGGCATTATTATTTTGATTGACAGCTTTTCAGATATTTGAAAGCATCTTATTTGTCCATATCATCTTCTCTTCTCCAAGCCAAGCATCTCCTTCCTCAGTGGTACTCCAGAATATGGCAAAAAATTATTCTTTCCCAGATCTGAATACTGTACATGTTTGCATCATAAGTTTGCATCTGGGGTCTAGTTTATGTGCTGCCTGGCTAACGCTCCCTGGTAGTTTACCTAGTCCCAGAAATTGGGAGGCACTTCCTCTAACACGTAAAACTGAAGAGAAGAGCAGGTCCGTGGCTCCTCCGAGCCACTCTACCCAAAGCTCTCCTGTCCCTCCTAACTATACCCTGGTTCACTGGTCTTCATCACAGGTCTGTACTTTTAGAGGAGAATGCCCTTTTCTCATTCAGCTGGTTTCCAGAGAAGGCAATTGTGTTTGTATTGCCCCATTTTTCAGTCTGCTTCTTAGAGGGGAAGAGAGTTACCTGGTGAGCAGGCAGCAGATGCTAGCCAAATTGCTCATGAGAGCAGAGCTGATCTCACAAGATCTTATTAAGCCCAAGAGATGTGGTGTGTTTCTCCTTCCTCTCCATCTGGACCCTGAGAGCTAGCTGGCCTGCTTCTTCCCAGGACTAGACTGGGAGGGGGGGCGTTAGCCAGCCCACTTCAGCCCTCGCGTTAAGTTACATCCTCTAACCTAGACTTTATCTGTTTAGAGGTGATATTGTGGTTCACCATTTGCACACTTTATATTCTTATTTATCACATGGTCCAAAACTCAGCGAGTGAAGAGGGGTGCTATTTCCTGGCCACCTCCAGACCCCAGTATGTTCTGGAAACAGCCTTGCTGCCCGGGTGCTGATGTTTGAGGAAGCCCGAGGAAGGCTCTCACCTCTGCTGGCTCCGCCCCCAGCAGGAGGTCTCTTTCCACAGTCAGCCAGAGACAACTATGCCAGGGACAGAGACAGAAGGAGACCGGGCAGGTTGCGGACTTTCACACACTCCCTCTGTTCATTGTAAACGGGCTCAGAGACTATCCTATCTCAGGGACAACAGACTTAACAATAAATGACTTCTGGACACTGGAAACTCCACTGCAAGGACCTACTCATTTTAACTTGCAGTCCAGCAGGTTCTGAAAAGTTCTGAAAAAGAGGTAAAATGTACCGGGTAGGTAGAGATCAGTACAAATGGCAAACCATAAATCATGCACATTGACAAGCACTGGCTAGAGTTCTCACAATATATTTTTTTAATGCCAGATGTTCCTTTAGGGGTAGCTGTGTAACCTACTTCTGACCTATGAGATGGGAGAAGTCTTTGCGGGAGCTTCTCAGACTTTCCTCTCTTACGAAAAAGAGAGACAAGACAGGGTTCTTCTCTTGTGGGTGCCATCTTGTGGTCATAGCATCTGGGAACCATCACACAAGAACACTGAGGATGTTGGAGCAGAAGGATGCAAAGAACCTGGGCACTTGATGACATCAAGATGCTGCTGAACAAATTCTGGAAGCATTTACCTGCTGTTTTCCTGCAGACTTCTCGACTGTGTGATGGTGAAATGTCATCACTGTTTAAGCCATTGTTAGCTAGGTAGTCTATTACCGGTAGGTGAACACATCCTAATTGTTACAAGCCCTCAGCCCCTCTTTATAACGTCTTTCTTCAGCTTACACTTTTCAAATATAGCGAGTGTGTGTATACTCACACATGCACATAAACATATGTCCATATATATTTTCTGGCTGTAATTATGTACAGTTTAATATACAGGGGAAAAGGTTTTTAGAAGTAGATGAGTACAGTATTATGCTAAGAGTAGTAATGAATGAAATAATTTCTCCTATGCTTCTATATTTTATAAATTTTCCATAAAATAGACATTAATCTTCAGATATAAAAACACACTTTAATTTCAAGAAATAACACTTTCCTAAGGCCAAGTTTTTTTTTGAAATTCAATATGCTGACATTTCATAGAATTTTCATTTCGCTAAAAACAGTATCTACTACAGTATTACTATACAAAGGATGCCACACATTTATCTACTAGCTGAGAATAGAAAAATGGGAAATGGGCCTAATTTATGCCAGGAAAGACTAAAAACTAAAGAACTTTCTAATAAAAATAGCAGGGGGTTGGGCTGAATGATCTCCAGGTCTGCCGTCCAGTAACCTGACAAGAAGAAGTAAAGACATTCCCACAGTTACTTCTCCCGGGATTTTAGCAAAATTGCATGGCCATCAATTAGCAATGTGTATGGCTTTTAGAAATTAAAAATACACAGATTTACCACGCAAGGTCCTGAGAAAAAAGTGTGTGTGGAATTACTTAATATATGTTTAGTAATTTGACCTTGAATTTCAAGAAGTAATTAGGACTGAAACTTCTTTTTGTTGCTTTTGTCAGTGTGAACAGAGCTTGGATAACAGGCATGTAAATTTCTCCCAAATGCCAGCACTGACTGCATATGATTTACACACAAAGTTCATAGTCCCATATATTATTACTCTGGCAAGATACGAGTTGGAAGATAGGATTTATTCTTGGTTACTTCATTAAGAGAAAAATATACATGCAAGGAAAGGACTGAATCTTTTTTCTTTCAAAATTACTGTCTTCAACTGTAAACATATATTAATTATTTAGTATATTTCAGGTTCAGGTAACTGGTTACTTAAAGATAAAAGGCAATATTTGCTCTAAAAGAAAAAGAAGACATGAAAAATAAACCAAAAAATCTTTCCTATCTAGTTTTGAAGATCTCACACACACAAGACAGTAAGATAATAAGACAAAGATAATACAAGGGAATGTGTGGTAAGGACAAAGTGGTGCAGGAGTCCTGTGGGGGGAGAGCTCAGGGCTAGGGGAGCTCTGATGATGGGGGAGAAACTAGCGAGCCTTCCTGGGAGGAAGGATGAGGGTTGGGTAAGTGACCAGATGGGAGGAGACTCCAGGAAGGTCCTTGAATGAACAAGACTCAGACACAGAACATGGGCCATGTTTAGAAGGCAGCGTAGAGACCAACTAGGCTATAGAGAAGGACGCAAGTAGGGGAGAGAAAGATGGGGGAGTTAGCGAGTGGTCACATCATGCAGGGAATTCCACACCTGACCAAAAACTCTGATCTTATCCTCCAGTACAGTGGTTACCATCCCACTCTGGAATCAGACAAAGAAGAAAGGTTCGAATCCCAGCTCCTCCCTTTAAGTTGCTACATGACCTTGGGCACATTAATTTTCTTTTTTCTAAAAACTTATGTATTTATCTATAGGGGGGTAGTTATTAGGTTTATTTATTTGTTTCTTGATGGAGGTAGTGGGAACTGACCAGGACACTGCGCATGCTAAGCAGGCACTCTACCACTGAGCTACACCCTCCTCCCTGATTTTCTTTCTTTACTTTTTTCCTTCCTTCTTTCCTTCTTTCTTCCTTCCTTCCTCCCTTCCTTTCTACACCCCCCTTCCCTCTCTTTTTTCTTTCTTCTTTCTTTCTTTTTTTCCTTCTTAATGAGTTTGGCTTCACTTTGTTTAAGCTTTTCATTATGAAAATTTCAAAGATACACACAAGTAAAGAGAACTGAGCAGCACACGCACATACCCATCAGTCCCCTTCCATAACCTTCGCCTTCTGACCTCTCTTGTTTCATGGACCCCGCCCCACTCCCTCCCCACCATCCTCCTTACCTGCAGCATTGGGTCTGACGTGATTAAGCGTCTGGGGAACCCCCACGTGTGGCACCTGTTTAAGGAGTCCCTGCAGGTGGGAGGAGCTAGGGAAGGATACCTGAGGAGGACCCATGTGAAAGCAATACTGCCCTTAGGCTCGAGATACCGGGTCTCGTGCTTGAAGGGGTCTGCTCCTACCCCCCTCCGGCCCCTCCCCTCCCCTCATGGAAAGAAGTCCCAGGGAAACGTGCCCACCCGGAGCCTGCACCTCAGCAAGTGCACTGCCTAAATGCCTCAAGGTCACTTGTAGGACATGCTCTACCCCCTGTATGTGCACCCCTAGATCCTAGAGGTGGGCGAGTGGGCTGGTTGAGAGACGGATGTGTGCAGAGCTCCGCTCTATGGGCTGAGTCGGCGCCCCCATGCGGAGGCCCCTCAGCGAACTGACAGCGAGAAGAGAGGCAGCAGGAAAGAGTTCCCCTGCTCGTGTTCCTGCAGACCAAGAGCCCCTTGAAGCCCCATGCTTGCCCCACACCCCACAGACAGTAAGGGCAGGCCTCTGAGAGTGGGAGACACCACCATTCCCCTCAAGGTTCTTGAGTTTAAACTCATGCAACTGATGCCCTCCCTCGAGTCAGCGCCTAGGCCCGCCAGAGAACTGAGTCGTATCTGCGTCTTCGTGAGAATGGAATAAAGGTTACACGTGAAATAGTGAAGTCGGTCAAGACGGCTGTCATCAGAAGAGCAGAGCTGCACTGAACCACGAGGCCCGAGCGGACCAACATTTCTCTGTGAGCAGCTCTTCTCAAGGGCTTTCTCAGTCAGAGAGCTAAAGCCCTGCAGCGGTTAAAACAAACACCGCCTGTGGACGCCTCAGTACAAACCAGAGTTACTGTCCACGCACACACTTCATTTTGGAAGGAGAGAAGGGCTGGGGGGAATACTATCACAGCCGAGAATTTAGCCATTAAAGGGGCGAGGGCAGGGGCTGGGGGTGAGCTACGTGTCTTACCAGGCACATCCCTAAAGGAAAATAGGAGAAAAGGCGAAGCAGGGCAGCCCACAACAGCAATTAGGATTTTTTTTATTCCTGAGTGGATAATATGCACTTTCATTTAAAAAGGAACACAATCTTCATTACCTTAATTTGTAAAAGCGGTGACTCCCAACACTCCCAGCTTTCGCCCGAGTAAGGCATTTTTAGACACATCATTGCTACTTGGAAATTAAAAGTGAATCAGTCCTGTGGAGTTAATTACTGGTAAATGCAACCTGAAGTAGGTCTCCCACATGGCGCTGAGCCACCACGAGGAGGTTCTCAGCGTTAGCCGGAAATCCTGCGAGATACCAGGCACTTGAAAAGCTAAAGTTTACATGCTTGGCAAGTGTTTAGAGGAACTGGGGGGAAAATTGTAGCATCCACAGTAAAGAACAAGGACAAAGGCTTAATTAAAAGAAGAGCTTTTTGATAGAGATTTAGACAAGTGTCCTCCAAAAACAGACGATCTTCTGCTCTCTGTTGTTACCGTGTATTTCCCAAATCAACTATACTTACAGAAAGGACATTGTATCTATTTCTTTTTAATGCTGACATACTTATAAAAGGTAGAAATAATTTTAGAAACTAAAAGTAAAACTCAATAAAGACGGAGCAAAGAAGACACTTTCATCCCCAGGGCTTTGGGATACAGTGCCATCTGTCATCGCGTTCTCCAGGAGTTATGCGAGAAGACCAGAGACAGAAGAAAAAAACTCAGAGGAATAGTTGTCTGAACTTTAATTAAGTATTTGAATCAAGAAAAATGGGAACAGATGAAACCTTAGGAAGAGAGAAATGGTGCATGCACAAAGGGGAGAGATTAATAAGATGACTGCTGATCTACTGGTGCTGAACGTAATTGTTTTGTTTTGTTTTTCTACAAACACGTCAATGTTTCCTGCAAGTCTCGTAATTATTCAGATGCACAAATGTTCCCACGGTCTTGGCTTACAGGAGGGCAACAACGCAAGCTGTTCTCATTCCTGAATTACACAGGTAAGCAAGGCTGTTCGGCCCCGGATTTGATGTCGTTAGCAGTCAGAATTGCTGATAGATGATTATTTCATTACTTTACTCCCACTTTCGTTTTAGAAAGTGATTTCACACAATTCTGCACTTTAAATAGTTCTAAATAAATTTAGGAAACTAAAGAGGAAAAGGACACACCTCAAATCATACATTTTAGAACAGATTCCTACTTGAACTGTTCCTTTTATGTAACTGAGTTTATAACACCTTGAAGAGATACGATATCCATGTTAAGTGTCATGATAATACATAGGAACTACATTAAAAACAGAGCTACCTTCTAACGTGTGGCTTGTCTAAACCCTGAAAGAGCACAGATCGCTTTGCAGAGCCAAACCATATCATTGATCCGTCTTGACTGTGGTTCCATTTGCAAGATAAAGTCCCACCTGGGAGTTTTCTCATAAATTGGGTCAAGACAAGAAGAACTCTAGGTGGCCACAGATGTCTCTGTGTCTCTTTTCAAATATTTGAAGGCCACTTCTCCTGGTGTCTGGAAGAAGTAAAAATGTCCTTGTCGAATGGGTATTGCTTTAGTATACCACATGCCCAGTAAGTTGTAGCATCTAAGAGCATGCAATAGAGGTTAATGTTAGCTATGCAGTCATGGTGTATTCGTGTTTGATTATATCATGTGCACTGAGATATTTTAAATGTCAAAGAGAAAACAGGAGTTATTCTCCTTAGCAACCATTATAGTACAGAATGTTCACAGCTGCAATCACACTCATAAGGCAAGGGAAGTGACGACAAAATGAGGGTAGCAACAAGTGTGCATGCTACTGAAAACCTGAAACTGGTACCTAAAATAGATCGACCCCCTTACTTCTTCCACAATTCCACTGCTGGCTCAGACCATCAATCAGCACAATGGAAATTTGTCCCTTTAACCCTCGATGCCAATTTTCAGTCTTGGTGCCAAAAAGGGGTGTAAAATAATAAATCTGGGATTTTATTTTTCTCACTGGCTAAGATTCAGTTTCATTCAGGAACGACTGTACTTTTATAAAATCCCCTTTTAAGAATAAAGGACGTGAGGTCTTACTAGTAACATACTGGTGTGCACATCTGCGGCTCCATTCTTCAGGCGACAAGGCTAAACTTGTAACAGAAGCATCATCAAAGACAGGTTAATTTCTAAAACGCTTCACAAATATTATTTCCTTCATCACTATTACTTCCTTTGGCGCATGCACACTCAAGGGCCTTCGCATATCTTATAAGACGATGAAAGTGGAAATGGTAATCGTGTTATCGAAGCTGTTTTTCCAAAACAGTGTTGAAATGAATTAACCGGTTCTTTCAAAATGTCGGTATGCAAGTTCTTGAAGTTTCCGGTGTTCTGACTTTAGGATTTCTCTAAAACACGGAAACAAAGGGCAAAAATCAGGTGGCGGCCGATAATGTCCTCGCGGACACCTTGTAGGGATAAAACCTTGGTTCGGGTCTCTTCCTGGGTCGAGGCGAAATCTTCGCACAGATTTATTACCGGTCTTCGCCCACAGGAGTCTCCTCTCAGGCAGGGGATACTTTACAAGGCCCGGAGGCGGTGGTGACCAGCGGCGTTGGAAGCCGGGACTCTCCGCTTCCCGCGCGCCCTGGCCGCGTCACCAGTGCTGGCCGGCGGCGCGGGTGCCCAGCTGCGCCTGGGACACCGCGGGCACGGCCGTGGCGGCGGCGGCGGCGGCCGCCGCGTCGCCGACGCCGGGCAGGACGGAGCGCACGGAGCGGCGGAACTCCTCGTTCCTCCACGTGTAGAGCAGCGGGTTGAGCGCCGACAGGGCGCAGCACAGGAGCCAGCTGGCCGCCTGCACGCCCCAGGGCACGGGCAGCGAGAAGCCGCTGGCCAGGCTCACCCACACCAGCGGCTGCGTGGCCAGGAGGAAGACGCAGCAGAGCAGCAGCACCGACAGGCCGCTGAGCCGCCGCTGCGCCCGGCGCGGGTGCAGCGCGGGGGGCAGCGGCTGGGCCTGCGCCGGGTGCGCGGCGCCTCCCGGGCCCGGCGCGTGCGGGGCGCCCGGGAAGGCGGCGGCGGCGGCGGCGCAGCCGGGCAGCTGGTGCAGCAGGTGGAAGTTGAGGACGCTGACCCGCTTGACGCTGACGCGCACGCGGCGCACGATGCCCAGGTAGCAGTGCAGCAGCAGCGCCGTCTGCGCCAGCAGCGCGGCGGCGGCCAGCAGCGCCGGGTAGTGGACGCGCGGGGGCGCGGCGCCGGGCCGCGGCGCCCAGGGCGGCAGCAGCAGCACGAGGCCCAGGGCGAGCGCCCAGGACAGCGCCAGCATGCCCGCCGTGTGGCGCCGCTGGTACAGCGCCTGGTAGGTGGCGGGCGCCCGGGTGATGAGCAGGTAGCGGTTCAGGGCCACCAGGCAGTGGGACAAGAGAGACACGGTGAGCCCAAGGCCCAGCAGCCCGCCCCGCAGCAGGCGGTAGCTGCCCCCGGCGCCGTCCCAGTCCCCGGGGGGCTCCGCGGAGCCGGCCGGCAGGAGCCCGAGCACCGCCTCCTGCGGCATCCAGAGGGCGCAGACGCTGAGGTCCGCGGCGCAGCCGTTCACGATGAAGGCGTTGCTGGTCGTCTGCAGCTTCCGGAAGGACGACACGAGATAGATGACCATGCCGTTGGCCAGCGTGCCCCCGATGGCCAGGCCCGAGTACAGGAGGGACACGGGGATGCGCCGGCCCGCCCACGACTCCTCTTCCTCGCAGAGCAGCAGCAGCGATCCTCCGGTGGTGGAGGAAGTGGACGTGGAAGAGTTGGTCATTCTGGCCAACTCTTCACACTTCGCTGGCTAGCGTCGGCCTCTGGCAGCGCGGCCCATCCTGGCACTCGCCTGCAGGGGGGACGAAGGCATCCTTTCAGCCCTCTGCCACTGACACACAAGGCTGAAGCAGGATAATGGGCTGGGGGAGGGGGAGAGAGGGAGCTCGAGGAGAACGGGGGAGGCGAATGACAGGTGCCTGCCTCGGAAATGTCTCCAGTGCCAGGAGAAGGTCGTCTTTACATTCTTTGCATTCAGCAGGTACCAGGGAAACCCTAGGACAGAGCAATACAAAGAACAGCCTCCCCTTCTCCCTCTAAAACACACACACACACACACACACACACACACACACACACACACACACACACACACGGGGATATTGCTAGACGAAGCCCCTAGTTTCCAGGAGAAAGCAGAGACAGCCCGTCTGGGGGAAATGCCAGGGCAAAGGGATTGAGGGTCTCTTACTTTTGATCTGGTCCTTAGCTG
This sequence comes from Vicugna pacos, assembly GCF_048564905.1. Taxonomy (NCBI): domain Eukaryota; kingdom Metazoa; phylum Chordata; class Mammalia; order Artiodactyla; family Camelidae; genus Vicugna; species Vicugna pacos. Next base: position 69,502,027 of record NC_132995.1, read on the forward strand.
GTGGCAGCAGAGGGAGGGATGCCAGGAAATACCTCCTCAGCATCTGTGGTCCTGAAATCAACAGGAGAAACTCAGCTGGGATGAGAGCCAGGAGCAAGTGCCTCCTTCTCCAGTGCGGCATCTGCACACATGGCCCTAGGCAGAAACCAGGAGCTGCAGGGAGACTTCTCAGCTGGCAGCAGGGCTGGAGGAAGTCAAGTGGAGGGCTGCAAACCCAGGCGGGTAGGCAGGTAGGCAGGCAGCAGCAGCGAGGATGCTTGGCTGCAAAAGCAGAAGCTGAGCTCAAGAGGAGAGCACCCTGTGCTCAGAAGCAGGAGTGGTGGCTGATGTGGTGAACCCACTCGAAGCTCCCTCCTGCTCAGTTATACATCACCCGGGGAAAAGGCAGCCTTTCCACGCTTGCCATGAATTATTCAATAGCTTCTAACTTGTGAAAGGAAGAAAAATATCTTGCTCAGAAAGTCCTGTAATTAACAAGTTTCTCTGTCTTTTCTCTGTCTCTCAATCACCCTATTTTTCACCCGGCTTCATTTTTCTTTTCTTCCTTTTTTTTCCCTCCCATCAATGCTAGAATAAAATTTAATACACCCACAATATATTTCATCCCAGTCTGATGCATTCTGGGGGCGAGATTTTTCTGAGAGATCAATATACTTCTAATATCCAGGACTGATCTCTTCCATCCCATATTTTCAGCAAGAATTACTTTATATTCTAACTGAAATTCATTTTTTCCTTGATAAGGTGAGACATAGATAATTATCCACAGAAAATCACCAAGTCTCAATTTAAATCTTAAAGTCAACTTTTTTCTCCTCACCAAACTCCTTTCTAGAGTGTGGCTTCTGTTTCAGTAATGAATTAGTTAGAAGGTAAAAATGAAATGGTCTGAAATCTACATACAAGTGGGTGTCTGGGAGAAAGCAGGGGGCCTGAATGATCCATCCACAGTGCAAATGACAAAGTTATTTCTTCCCTGCAGAACTTTTCATCTTGTGCTCTGTCTTAGGTAGAGATTTGCAGTCTGATGTTGGAATCTTCTACTTGGGAAATTTTTCATGAACATCATCATCCCCTGTAAATCATTTCTCACTGGGAAAATCATTTATTTGAAAATTGAACTCAATATGGAATATGGTAACGTGACATAATGGGAAAAAAAAGCTAGGTGGGCTTCTCACGACCTCTGGGTTCTAAGCTGAGTGTCCACCAAGTAGCCTTGTGATGGATCGTTTTCATCTTGTTAAACAAGAAGTTTCACTCAGTGACTTCCAAGGCTCTTTCTGTGGCAACTGTCTTTGAATTCCTGTGCATAAATTTGACATTTTCCGCCCTAGTCTGACACTTGAAACATACCTACTCTATCTAACATGGAATGTAGTCTCAGGTCATGAGGCAGGAGTCTTTTCCAGTCTGTCCCTAGGGGGCTTATTCAGGATAAAGCACAAAATGCACCTCCTCTGCTTCCCTCCATCTCTTTCAAAAACAGTGTCAGTTAGTGACGGTAACTCTGGTGGGGGCAGGGTGGCATCTAAATGGAATTAGCTGAGTTGGGGGATTGCCAGTGTTTTTTATCTGTTACTTGTCTTTGTTGAGGCTTTGAGTATATCAAACACCACAAGGCTGCAAGAGAGTTCTCTAATCATTTACAGTTAAAACTTGTCATAATAAAAATTTCCTCTCACATGGTGGTGGAGGGGGGCGGTGGGTGTTCAGATTCCAGGTCCTGGGTCCCCGCTGCTGCCTTACTTGGGAATGAGTGAAGTCCTTGCTGGGGGACTCCTGTGCCTTGCAGTCACACACACTTCTGCCAAGGCCCTGCCTGCTTTAGCCCTGGCCTGGCAGCAGCCAAGTTTTTGTTTGGGGATTTGTTATTATTTTAAGCTACTGAACTTACATAATGTAAGATGAGGATTTTTTTTTCCATCTTATTCTTAGCATCAGAACAGTACTCAGTTATAATTAATATACTTGTTATTGAGTCAATGAATGGATGAGTGTATAAATGATTTCACTTTTTTTCCATGGTGAAACACTAAATGATTTTGATTAGTATCTCTTTCCTCCTACCCCTGCAGGCACTTGCTCTGTGAACTCCCCCTTCTGATGCGTCTCCAGTCTCTCTCCTCTCCACTGCTTACTCTCTATTGGTTTTACAGTGGTGCCGACTCCACTACATCCAGTAACGTCTCTCTGCACTTCACCTCCTTCTCAAGGTGCCTGCACAGCTTGCTCCCTTTCCTGGCAAAAGTGCTTGCTCTCTGCTTCTGCTTCCTTTACTCTCATGGAATGCCCAGCCCACCCTGCTTTTGGCTCTCACGACGGAGACAATTTCCAACTGGCCAAAAGTCTACTTGTATATGAAACTGCCTCCTGGGCATGTCCATGTCCATGGGCTTCTCAAACAGATCCCCTAATCTCCTTTCCAGATCAGTCCGTCCTTCTCCTGTGTTCTAAATCTCAGTGACCAGCATCACCAATATCCTGGTGCCTAAATCAGAATCTGAGCTAGCATCCTTAACTCCTTCTTTTCTATCTTCCTCCCAATATCCACCAGTCACCAAGTGTCAGCATTCTCCCCACATTTCTTTTTTAAAATCTTTTCACTGATCTTTATCTACCCTGCCACTATCTGGCATCAGACAACCATTGTCTTCTTTAAATTATCGCAACAGGCTCTTTACTTGCAGTCTTACCTCCTGCCAGCGAGATGATCTTTCTAAAACCAAAAGACATTCTTTGTCATACTAGATATTTTTATCTGTTTCCCATCCTCCACTCTAATATACATTCCTTGGAAATGCGAGCTTTACTGTGTCCACTACTATTGTTGGCAGCTCCCAAGAATGATGCCAGGCAGGCACATAGTAGACCCTCAATCAATATTTATAGGGAAAAATAGTAAGCAGATGTCACATTCTGCTTGAAACCTTTCATTAGGCCCCTTTTGCCGTCGAAAGAGTCTGAAGTATATCATTGCTAATTCTGTACACATACCATGTGTACCAAGTATTTTTTGAGTATTTTTCGTCTCCTGTTTTATTTCATCTTTATGCCAGATCTGCAAGGTAGCCAGGCTTGGGCCTAAATTTGCAGACCAAGGCAGGAGTCCCGATAGACAACCCTATGCCATATGTCTAAATATTTTAAAATCATAAATCAAGCTATCAAGCTGTTAAATATGTCCTATTCTCTTATCTTGACAAGTAGACTGGAAAGCCAGGCTCAAATTTAGTATTTTCAGATTTATAGGTTGTTCCGTGCCACTGGAATGTGACGACGTGGAGAGCTTGCCTCTTGCCCACAGCTCCCCTCCTCTTTTTTCCCCACTCTGTTCTGTCATCACGTGCTAGAGGGGCCTTGTTTTAACATGGGACACTCCAGCCTACCCACCCAAGTATCATCCACAGCCTTGTCACACAGCCACTCCTTGGCTATATTTCAGACCCAGGATGGTACCTGGAACGCACAGTCAGTTGTCAGAAGGGCAAAGCCAGAGAGGAGGTCCATATAGCTCACGGAAGTGTGTTCGTGGCCACCAGGCAGGGAGTTCTGGGCCCCTGGTAATGAACGTGGTCTAGAAAGGGGATATGAGGTCTAGTGGGCCTTGTCCCCTTAAATTCATTTAATAGATGAGAAAACAGAGTCACCAAGAGGTTAAATAACTTAACCCAGGATCAGCTTGGAAGTGGCATAACTGAGAGTCAAACCCACTACCCCATACTTAACCACCACACCACACTGCCTCTCTTGGTTAAGTTTAATTTTCTGAACATGGATTAGCTGCTGGAGGTTAAGCTGATGGAACAAGGAGATCCAAAGCTATAGAGGTTTAAAAAAATAATAATTCACAGAGAATGGGCAGTCCAGATAGAAGACAGACCTACTCCACAGGGTGATCCAGAGAACCAGGCGTCTTCTTAGTGCGCCACCATCCCTTAGGGTGACAGTATTCAAAGTGTGGTCCCTGACCAGCGGCATCGGCATCACTCGGAAACTTGTTGGAGATGCTTCAGACCCACTGAGTCATAATTTCTGGTGATGGGACCCAGCCACTTGCGTTATCACGAGCCCCCCAGGTGACTCTGACGTGTGCTGCAGTTCACGAGCCACGGCCCTAGGATGCTATCCTTGTCTGTGTGGCTGATATTTTTTTTACCACTCCATGGCCACATTCCGGTTGGCAGGAATGGGATTAAAAAGAAAGAGGGACAGCCATCTTCCTTTTCAAGGATGTGATATAAAAATTTCACGCATCACTTCAGCACACACTCCCGTGATCAAAACTTTGGTCACATGGCTGCTCCTTGCTGCAAGAGAAATGGGTCCACTCTAGCTGAGCACTCGTGTGCCCTGCTCAAACTCAGGATGGGTAGGAGAAAGGAGAGAATGGACACTGGGCAATGGAGGGGGCAGTCGTCAGGTTTACGCAGGTTGAAACCTGCAAGTTTAAAATGAGGCATTATTATTAGGGCCTATTAAAACAGTGCCTTGAGCACACCAGCTTCTCAATACCCTTTGAAAAGGTTTGGTATCCGAAAAAAAAAGATTGGCTGGCTCTGAAATACAAAAAGAAAACTTTGAGATAGAATTAACTTGCTATTATGTGGAATCTGAAAAAAGAAAAAAGTAAACACTGATGAACTCATCTACAAAACAGAAACAGACTCACAGACATAGTAAACAAACTTGGTTACTGGGGGGAAAGGGGGCAGGAAGGGATAAATTGGGAGTTGGAGATTTGCAGATACTAACTACTATGTGTAAAATAGATAAACAACAAATTTCTTCTGTATAGCACAGGGAACTCTATTCAATATCTTGTAGTAACCTGAAATGAAAAAGAATATGAAAATGAATATAAGTATGTATATGTATGATTGAAACAGTATGCAGTACACCAGAAACTGACACATTGTAACTGACTATACTTCAGTTGAAAAAACAGAATAGTCAACTGCAATTCAACTCATTGTTTATAAATTAGTTTAAGTTGGAATCAGGAATCCATTTCCATATTTGGTATGATTTGTAATGGGGCCTCCAAAAGTGTTGAGGTCTGCAGGAGTCTTCAGACAGTCCCGCCTAAGTCACTGTGCGACCTCTGACATCCTCACCGTTCCACCCTGTCTCTCCCTCCTATACCTCTGCCCCGGCCATGCTGCTGGCTCGCCATCCCTGAGTATGGAGTGTGCCCTAGCCTCCCCTCTCCTTCCCATCCAGGCATCTCCATTTGTTCAGTGCATGTTATTCCCTTGGCTGTCTCTCCACAATCTGCCCTCACTTTTGTCCAGCCAAGACCTACTCAGCTTCCAGGCCTGAGCTCAGACCTCACCTTATGCAAAGAGTCTTTCTTGATCTCCATGATGGACTGTCCACCCTATGTGCCCCGCAGCACACCCGAGCATATCTCTACCCCAGCCAGACTTCTCAGCTGTGGTTATTCCCTCCCCAAATGGGACGCTAGTTAAGAGCCAGACCCTGTTTTTGCTCAGAGGGCCTGACACGTTCTAAATACTTAAACATGTGTAGACTGAATAGGTCCCTTGGGCACCTCTGATAGATGCGAATTCAACCTCAATTTTTTTCTCAAGAGGTACAACCAGCATCAGTCATGCCTCAATGCACTGCAATTTTTCTCAAATACTTTAAATTCTTCATGTACCACATCTTCATGCTCGATGCCCCCAGATTATTTTAAATAGAGCTTTTGTTCATAACAACACCCTCTTCCATATAAACCCACACCCACCCCAGATGGGACCCAATGTGGACTTTCCTAGTACTCAATTTCATAATCCACCAAAGTAAGATCTAGCAACTGTCTCACATCCTTCAGGAAACTGGTGGGTAAGTGGCAGCTGTGACAAATTGCTCCCTCCTGTTGCCTTCCCTGACTCCTGTTAGCCAAGCCACAGAGCAAACTCCCTGAGCACCACACTGAGACCAAGCCCCACTGCAAATCCCAGCTGTATTTCCTCAGATCTTGTTCTCTCGGAAGGAACACCACTGGGAATCATGGTGGTATGGGCCAGTTTTGACTGTAGTAGAGGTTTTTCAAAGGAACAACAGCTTTCGTTTTACAGCGAAATCTGAGAGCAATTCAACAACATGTGAGCGTTTTACCAAAGCTCAATGGTATAGTTTGTAGAAATTATGAATTTAGAGACCCATGAAGCTGGAAATGTGTTCCATCCTGAAGCACTTTACCTGGGGTATGTGAGATCTTGGAACGATGGTTCTCAACTCTTCTCCTGCCCTCAGAGAGAGTCCCTATTTTGTCCTCAGTGACTGCAGCTCACTATGGTAATACAGCCGGGGGAGTGTACTGTGGGGCGTAGCTCCCACCCGGGGGCTGGCTGGTCCCCCAGTGTACCTTTGGCAATGTCTGCAGACATTTTTGGTTGTCACAACTCAGGTTGGGGAGTGTTATTGGCATCTAATGAGTAGAGGTCAAGGAAGCCATTAAATATCTCACAAGGCACAGGGCAGACCCCTACAACAAAGAATTATCCAGCCAGAGAGGGTCAGAGTTCAAGGTCAAATCCAGAGCTTGTTTGTTATTCGCATGTGACTTCCAGCAAGTCATTTCACCTTTACAAACCTTAGTTTTCTCATTTGGAAATTGAAGATAATGTCACTTACCTCTGAGGGAGTCTTAAAGTGATTAGATTTAAGCAAACAGCTGGCGTGGCCATGAAGTGGCCAGCGTGTAAGTGTGCCACACCTATTTGTGACAAAGGTGACTCCCTGCGTGAGGCGGGGGGATGGGGGATGGCCCTTGACGGAACAAGGAACAATCTGAGTGGGAGAAGGTGCAAAACATAGTTTAGATGAACCATTCTCTAACTCTGAGAGTCACTGCTACAGGAAGTCCCTGTAAGCATTTTAAGGGAACTGTGACCCTTCCTAAATTTGTGTGCAAAAATGTACGTGTATATTTGTGTATTCTTCTAGAGCAAAGATGAAAGAATTTTATTAGCTTCTCAAAGGAGATTGTAATCCCCCAAAGGTTAAGAACCATTGACGTCATCCAGTCTCCTCTCTTTACAAAAAAGAAAATTGAAATCGAAAGACAGTGAATGACTTACCCAAAGTCATACACGTAGTGACAGACCTGTGCTTCAGACCAGGTTGGCCTGGGACACTAATACAGGTGGCCCCAACCGAGGCGGGCTAAGGGATAAATTGGGTTTACCTTGTGACAAAATGACATAGTAAACACAGACACAGTTCCTCATTCTAGTCCTGTCAACTTACAAATCTCTACATTTGTCTTCTCAGTTAAGTGAACTGTGATCTTCAAATCTTCAGTACCAATCCACCTGGGTCTGGGTCAGAGCTTCTGCTGGGGCCTGGAAATCTGCATTTGAACAAGCTCCCCAGGCCAGTCCTCACTACACTCGGATTTGAGAATCACTACAGTGAAGGATGTGTAGACTGAGCTTGTTAGTTTTTGAGTGTTGATTTGTGAAGTTGCCAAGGCACTTCTTTTCTGAACTACATTTTCAGCTTTTCCAGGAAAACCAATTTGAACTAAAATTGCTTTGGCTTGGTCTCTGTCCAAAAGTGACTTTTTTTCCAGTAAGGGTTGAATATAGTTCATTTTTTTTAAATCTGCTTAAAAAATATTTCTGTCTGATAGAGATGGGAACTGGATGGAGAAAGTTTCATGTTGTCCAGTGTTTAGGAATTATTTTAAGTAATTTAAATGTTAAGATCAAATTACTTTAAAAGGGTGCTGTCCGTGTGCAGGATGTATTTGTGTGTGTGTGTGTGTGTGTGTGTGTGTGTGTGTGTGTGTTTTCACATGTCACTGATAAGAACAAAGATCATACACTTTTGGGTGTATGATCACAATTATTGTCATCAGTAATTAGAGTTAAGCAGGATGGACAGGATCACGAACAAAATAACAAGAAAAATCCAAGAAAGTTTCCTGTGATTTTCAAGTCTAAATTAGATTGATTAGGAAATTAACAAGACAACCAGAATCTACTACGCTGCTTCTACCTCATCTAGGCGATCAGCAGTGGTTAGAAAAACTAATATTTTCTACTTTCCTCATCTCAGGAAAACCTGACGCAGAGACCCCTTTCCTCAGCATATTCTTTTATTTTCTAATCCTTGAAAACTTTCTCTGGACACTGGGCCAGCCCTGTGAGCCTTGGTGAAAGCAACTGCCAGCTATGTGTTAGAAGCCTCCTGTTGTGGGATTTAAGAGTTGAAGCCATTGTCCCATTCTGACTGCTTTTTACACAGCCCCACATCGATGTCCCACAAACACTGGAGATAACACTAACCCTTCCTGTGCTTGCTGCGAACTGGGGTGTGGAGTCATCGCTGATTCTCTGTGCGCCAAGCACCCTGTGCACCACCTCGTATCTTCCCAGCACCTCCATGACCCCCCCACACACACAGTGGAAACCTAAGTGTACACACAGACCCAGCCCTGCCAAGAGGCTGCTCCAAACGTCCAGCTTGTCTTCAGGCGGGGCCAGCAGTGTTCCATACTGTTCCTCTGGCCGGTACTCCTGCACCACGCTGTCCTCCGGGGCTGCCTGTAGCATTTTCGTCCTGCTATCCAAGTGGAGCGGACGCTTGTTTTGACGGCCCAGCAAACCCCTCCCTCCACACACCTTTTTGGGACTAGAACTCCTGTTAAGGAAACAGCTCTCCTTCACTTGATTTAAAAGGGACCCCAATCCCAACCCAGTAGATACGATTTCTAAGTCCAGGGGTGAACGTGAGTCCCTTCCCAGGGGTGTGGACTGGAGTCTGAGAGTCAGCCAGTGCCCCTCCAGCTTACTGAAGCTTAAGCTGCAACAAGCCGCAGCTGTCAGGAGCCCTGTCGTCCGCCGTGCAGAGAAAGAGAGAGGGCGTTCCTGCTGGTTTCCAGATCCGGGTTCCAGCTCTGCCGTAGGTCCGGCCACTTCCAAGCTCCTTGAGTCCTAAGCTGGTTTATGGCGGATATTTCTCAAAACCCTCGCCCCCACACACGAAACAAACAAACAAAAAAACCCACACAAAAAAGACACAAACAAACAAAAACCAACCAATACGTGATTAGATAACTTCCCCAACTGGGTTGTGAACTCCTTGAAGACACAGATGAAGGTGTGGAGAAGATCCCTTCTCATCCCTGCCCCCCTTCTTTTTATTCCCTTATTCTCTTGGGTTCCCAGCCCAATCCTTTGAGGAAGATATTTGTTAACTGCTAGTTAACAAATAGTTAATTATAAATAAATATAAATAGTCTCTTAATTCTCAATCTAAATCTTGATTTTGAAAGCCACCCTGAACAATTAAAAATCTTCTTTTAAAAGAACATATTTTTTTTTGATGTGGGGGAGGTAATTAGTGTTACTTATTTATTTATTTAATGGAGGTGCTGGGGATTGAACCCGGGACCTCTATACATACTAAGCACATACTCCACCAATGAGCTATACCACTCCCCCTTAAAAAGACAGTGTTAAATGGTTGGAAACCTTGTTGTTTTCCACCCCTCAATTTCTTAACCCTACTGTGCACCAGTAATTAATGAAGAAGTTCTTAAAAACCTGTTAAAAGCCTAAAAGAGCAATTTGAGGCCCCATGCCCCCACTTTCTGGTATAATTACTCTGAGGTAGGACTTTGGTGTCACTATTTTTAAAACAAACACCACCCCCCACCCCAGGTGACCCTCTTGCAGCCAGAATTAAGAATCATAGTTCAGTATGAATCTCACGTTATAACTGTTTTAATGTTAAATTTATATACATCCTTTAAACCAGCCAGTTGAGGAAATTGCTGGGAAAGTTACGTTTTGATAAAGTTTAAGTGTCTTCGGGCCCCTGTTCTTGCAGTTTCTATATGACCCCTCCAACACAACCCCTGCCCCATTCCCTTAGTCAGTTTTGTCTGTTTGTGGGAAAGCGTTAAGCACGCGGTTCATTCATCCTGCAAACCATCTCTTCTCCTCTTGGGCCCATCTTAAAGTTTAGAAAGGATGGCCCCTGCTGGGGCAGAGAGCCGGTGGGAGCCAGAGCACCAGATGGCTCCACTGGCCTCAAGATGGTTGTTTCTTCACGCCGTGTGATAATGCAGGCACAGATTTTGCGATGCGTCTACAAGCACTGGGATGCCAGAGATCGCAGCAACACCAGAAGCTAAGAGAAGGGCATGGAACAGACTCTCTCCTAAGCCTTTAGAGACAGCATGGCCCATCAGCACCTCAGTTTAGGGCATCTAGATTTCAGAACTGCAAAGAGAATTTATTTCTATTGTTTTAAGCCACCCAGGTGAAAAAAAAGATTGTTGCTTCTTCTAATTCCTTGCCAGGTGAACACATTCAGGTTTTTAATTAGGGGAAAAATACCATTTACTCCTACACCTCTTCCTGTCTTCAAAAGCATCTCAGCAAATGCTTGCTCCTCTGGGAAGCCTCCTCTGCCCACTCGCTCTCCTCCAGTTTTGTGCACGCTGCCTTCTCGGGACTGTCAGCATTTCCCAGGGAAAATGTGTCAGCGGCCTGGGTGGGCATGGCGGAGGTGTCTGTGTTCCTCACAGGACTGTGAACTTGAGCACAGAGGTTTTTAGTTCATATCTGTAGGTCTTTAGCAGCTTCTCAATAAGCTTTGTTGAATGAATGAATGAAAGAAATATGAATCCACAGTCAATTTGCCAATCTCTGTGCATCAATATGAGTTATTTTCTTTGACTCCTTTCTCACTGTCTCCATTCTTTCCAGACCAGCAAAGACACCAGCGACAGCAGCCCATGAAACTTTCCCAAAACCTTTCTGATAAAGGCTCTTCAGAGTTCTGCTCCCAGCAGGAAGCTGTCCTGAACCAGGTTTCACTCTGACTTCTAGATCAAATGATGAAAAGTCTATCCAAGAAAATGAAATCTACAGAGCACTTAACTTCTGGAGCAGGTGGAGAAAATATGGAAAAAAAAGAAAAGTGAAGTGAAATAAAAGGGTTCAACCCATACGTCTTCTAAGGCAGGTACCTGGGTGAGCAACAAAAGGCATATGGTCTTAATTAAGGATGTCACAGCTCAGTGAGGGGGAAAAAATGATAGTTCACCGGAACCCAAGTAGGAAAAAGCTTTCTGAAGAAGGTGGAAAGTAAGCCGGCCACTAAAAGGACTGACGCTGTGTGGCACATAAAAATAGGTAAGAAGAAGCCTTAATGCAGAACTCAGAAGGGACAGGATCTATTTTTATCCAGCACGTCGTTTGGAACACTGAGCCTATTTGTGCAGGAACAAGAAAACACATAACATTTCGGATGTTCAGATAGAGTCATTATTTAAGTACAGAACATGCTTTAGAAAAACTTCTGGAAGTCTAATCTCTTATCACAATTTCCTCAGGTTAGCAGATTTGAGGGAAAGGAGAGTTTGAATCTTTTACTCTATATAGTTTGGATTTTTTACAAGAATCATATTACTCTTTTAAATAAAAATAGCATAGTAACTTAAAGCCCCAATGTATGCTTTCAATGAAATATTCGATTAAATGGGATTCTAATTATGATGTAAGTCAGGTATATTAATGCACAGTGTTGGAGCCCATTAAAACCAAGAGAACAGTACAATTTGGAAAAGAATTGCCCAGGGTTTATTATTAAGACAATGTTAAAATGTATATTAAAAATTCTTTAAATGGCCTGTATATTGGATGTTGCTCATTATTGTGTGAGCACTAAAAAAAGAAGGTCTTCATTCACTCAAGCATGTCATAAAGGGGGAGGGAGGATAAATTAGGAGTTTGTGATTTGCAGATACTACTATATATAAAGTTAGATAAACAATGAGTTCCTGCTGTATAGCACAGGGAACTATATTCAATAGCTTGCAATAGCCTATAACGAAAAAGAATATATATGTGTATAACTGAATCGCTGTGCTGTACACCAGAAATTAACACATTGTCAATCAACTATACTTCAATAAGAAAATAAAAGTGCATGGGCAGGTGGCTGTGGAAACTTCAAACCTGAACTCTCTTCTTTTGGGCCAGCTAATCTTTTTCAACACTGCATTAAACATTTTTTTTTTAATTTCAAGAGTTTTTTTCCATCATGTCTCAATGTCTGAATTCTTGGCCTTTTTTGATTTTTCATGCCAGCTGATACTCAGCAAGAGATGATTAATTTATGTATACATCTCAGAGACTCCCTGCCTTGAAACATGCTCTACATTCAAAGCAATAAAACCTGGCATGTGTGGTATTTTATTTTGATGCGCTCGTTCACAGCATTCAGGCCATATTTAAAAGAGACTGGCAACGTGTAATATGGTAAAAAGGTCATGTGATGGGTTTTGGTGTTAATTAAGGCGGTGTTTAAATTTGGGGAGTTCTTGCTAGTTGTCATGACCTTGGACAAATCACTTCACTTCTGCATGTCTATTTCTACTGCCTAAAATCTCTCAGGTTTTAACTATACTGTAAAACTTACTGTAAAACCTTTATAGTAAGATAGCTTATAGATTGACTTATAGATTTATGGCACTTTGTACATCATCTGGCTTATAGTAATCACTCCAAAAAATGTATTCTTAACATTTCCCCAAGGCTTAACTGCTTTTGCAGGTCTGCACATGCCAGGCTGCAAATCTAACTGGGATCTTCTGAACTGACAAAATGTCTTGCTCGTAGGTCTTTGCTTTAGAATATTCTGCCTGGGGACTTTGACTCCCACCTGTGCAGGGTGGCTCTGCCCTGGGACCGGCTGAATGGGAGCCCCGTGGGCATCTGTAACTTTCTGTGCACAAGCAGCCCTGTTGTTTTGTTAAGAGTGGTTTAAAATTATCTTTATTTTTTATGTCTTAATTTTTTTTTAATCCAGGTCTTTTTGTTTGATGTATTCTTAACTTATTTTCGACTATTCTACCTCATTCTTTTAAATCTTCAATTCCTTAGTGGCATTATTTCACTGCCTTTTTTATCCTTTAATTTGGCTCTCATTTTAAGCAGTTTATCCACTTATATAAACATTTTATCATTTTAATTCATATTTTAATATTTTTATTGAATTATATTTTATACTTATTTTTCCAATATTTTTTATTTTAATATTTTTGAAATTGCAATATTTTAAAAACTGTTAAATCTATATTTTTATTTCTTTTACCTATTAAATGATGGGTAAATGTTCAGGGAAAAAAATTTAGACTAGTTCATTTCTGAAAGCAGATTCAGGGAATTTTTCCTACTCCAGTTTGCCATGAGAGGGATTAGCATATTGGAGACATTGGGTGGTGGCACGTCTACCATGACCAGGAAGGGATTGTCCAAATTTACCCATTTATAAACAAAACAGAAGCCAGAACTCCGGTCCATCTGGAGCAGTGGAGACTCAAAAGGAGAGAGCGCCTGTCTCCTGGATCACAACTCCCCTCCACAGAGAAGTCTTCTGGAAACAGAGACTGGGTCAACTTCATAAGGTAAAACTGCACAGTACTTTAAACGGGCTTCAGTTACTACACAATTAGTTGCTTGAGATACAGGGGTACAAAAAAAGGGTTCACATGGCCAGCCTGGGCCTGGTGTCCTTAGAAAAGCCTGCTTTCGCGCTTGGCCTTGGCTTGTGCCTGGGAACTTGACTGGTAAACAGATGCCTGTGCTGCAGTCAGACTTGCCCTGATGGTAAGGGTGGTTCACTGTCCCCGGACCACACAGACAGTAAGGTTTACACAGAACGCCTGCTTTCCTTCTGCAAGTCTGGAATCTTGGTTCGTGCTGGGTGCAGGGTGCTTATGTGACCAGCCCCCAGTGAAAAACCTTGGGTGCCCAGCTAGTGTCTAATGAGCTTGCTGGTAGACAGCGCTTCACATGTGTTGTCAGCACCGGTTGCTGAAGAGCTACGCCCATCCTGCGTGGCTCCTGGGAGAGGACTCTTGGACGCTTGCAGCCGGTTTTCTCCGGACCTTGCTCTGTGCAGCTCTCCCCTTTGCTGATTTTGATTTTCCTCCAATAATAGTAAGTCTTAGCTGTGAATTCAACCACGTGCTGACTCTTGTGAGTCACTGTAGCAAATCAGTAAACCTGGCGGTGATCCTGGGGACCCCAGCAAACGGGGTTTCTCCCGTCTCCAGACTGGCTGATAAATAATTAGTTCCTGGCTTAGTAACAGACTTTTATCTCTCCTCCAGACCAGATGGTGGAACCTTCCTATTTTGGTTTACCTTGACAGTTAATGGTCCTAACCACCTGCCTCTTAAACAGGAAAATCAAGGATAATTTTTCCCCATCAATCTGACTATCAAAGAGATCCAAGTATTCTCAAGTCTCAGTTTGTCAGCTTGTGGATGGTCAAGGTCCCTCTCAGCAGTCCCGCTTCTTGTCATGACAGCACAGCCATCTTGGGGCCAGCGCCCCTCACTCAGGCTCTGGTGTGGTATTTGAGAAAGAGCGTGGTGCTCTGTGGTGACAGGACAGAACCTCTGAGCCCAGGCATTCTGCCACCCACGTCTCTGCCCTGTTTTATGGTTTCTGCAGTGTCGCCCTTTGACAAGGCCCCTGGGCGCTTATTCCTTGGTCACCGAAGGCCTGTGATGTAAGTGGTAATGTTAGCCATGGATCAGGCTTCAAGCAGCAGGGCGAGTCTGGAATCAGCTGCTATACTTGTGAAAGAAATTGGTCTGAAAAGTGGCCAAGGGAGAAAGAGGAAGTGAATTTTATGTTTCCTCAAATCGGGAGGAACCAGGCCTGTCCCACCCTGCTGGTCACTGTCAGCAGACACCATGTAACGTCACAGCCCAAGTTACATGAGAAGCTAATTGGTTGCATCTTTCTGAACCGAAAAAAACTGCCTGGAACTTGCCCCTTGGAGTAGGAGGCCTGTCTCAGAATATGCAGTATGGTGTTACACGTCTCTCTGCCTGCAAGAAATCTAGATTTTTTTTAAATGGTTCCATTTCCTCCAGAGTTTTACTTTTTTTTTTTCCCAACAAAGATAAAATGGACTGGCTTCTTTAATCTCATGTCTCCAGGACCCCTGTAACTTCCAATACAATACTTCTCAGTGCAAAAGGCATATGTTATACTTTGCAGCCTAGTCTCCATCAGCTCTCAGTAAAGGCCAGATATGTACTAGATTGATAGAGAGAGAGAGAGTAATAGACAGATACTCCTGTAGACTATTATTATACTATTCTGATCTCTGGTTTCAAACTGTCTTTTCAACTTTCTATTCCATGTACCTGACACAATCATTGTAGGGGATCTAGATGTCAAGATTGACAATCTCTCTTGGAGAGAAGCTCTTTTTTTTTTTGAGAGCTCTTGTTTAAAAAAAAATGTTTAAACTGCTTTACTGAGACACGAGTGATGTACAGAACGCGTGCATATTTAACGTATACAACCTGGTGAGTTTGGAGCTAAGTGTGCCTCCATGAAGACATCACCAATCTGTGCCAGGAGCATGTCCATCACCTCCAGAAGTTCCCTCCCATCCTCCTTATTATTACTATTGTTATTATTTTGTGATAAGAAGACTTAAGATCTCTGTCAGCAAATTAGTCAAAGGGCACAAAGTTTCAGTTATACAGATGAGTAAGTTCTAGGGACCTACTGCACAGCATAGAGCTTACAGGTAAGCATCATGTATTATTCTTAACATTTTGAGGAAAGTAAACTCTAATCAGGCATCCTGGAGCTGACCAAATGTGTGCACTTAGTGTAAATGTGCTCAAACTTAGATGAGAAAATCCACATCCTATGACATTTGAGAGGCTGTTCATCTCAGCTTTAAGTCCCAGCATCAGCTGCCTCAAAACTTGGTGTCCGAAGCCCCTTCTCACTCCTCTGTGATACATCTGCTCCAATCTTTGAAGCCACCTAAGATCCTTCTGGGAGACAGCCATTCTATAAACAAACAAAAAGCACTTGATAGATCGTTATCGCTGATCCTGAAGTGTAATGTAAACATAAACACTTGCAGCTGGAGTCATTGCCACAGTTGATTCGACTCATTTCTCACTTAACAGCCCAGCTTCTCAAAAAGTCTTTGAGCAACTTGACTAACAGCCAAAGAGAAAGAGCAAGTGGCGAGTCATCTCCATTTTGGTGGCACAGCGGTGAAAACAAGACATGGCGCGGGAAAAGGTCAATTAAGTTATGTTTGTCCATTTAAAGCCAGTTTCAAATAACTGAGTTCTGCGTTAAAAGCCGTCTTTTCAGTATCAGTTTTTACTTGAACTCATCAAAAAAAGTTTTAAGTTTTCTAGAAAAGCTGTTTTTCCCCTCCTTGAGATGATTATCATAATTCAATCCATAGAGAAGGAACTGGGTGGGAATATATTAACATTTCAATCCAGCTCAAAATAACTTAATGCAATGATTTTCTATGTTCCTTTCTCTGCCATGGGTGCCACCTCTATGCAACCTACGTGTAAATAAAAGTTTTCTCTTATGCTGTAAATTATATCTCGCTGTAATTGGAAACCTCCCTGGTTACTCTTCTGAGCCGACATGCAGTGACCAAATTCTGGCTTGGTTGAGTGTTGCCAAGAGGACTGCAAGGCTGTCTCAGGCATCGTTAACTCTGCCTTTCGAGGGCACCTTGGGAAAGAGCTCAGTCGACACCACAGAGTACTTGTTCAGCTTACACACTGACAGCGGGTTTAAGTAGAAATTTTCAACATAGTGATGGTTTAATAAAGGTCACCAAGGAAAGCATACAAGTGAGAACAATTATGAAAATAGATTTGTGGGGCTTATTGTTGGCAAACTCATGTTCTGCTGTTTTTTGAATCCCAGCTGAATACGTATATAGTGTAGCCTTCCCAGATGAGTGTTGAGATTTATAAGTCATTTGATGTCTAAGCGTAACAAAACCATGAGAACTCAATGACCGGTAGGTGAGATGCTTGTTAGAACTAGTTAACTGATTTTTTTCCTATTTCTTTTTTCATAAGAACTCAATCTTTAGAAAAAGATTTTCTGCCCTTGTAGATACGTTCATGAATTGGTAAGGAATCTCCTTTAAGATATGGTCTCAACGACAACCTTGGTACCCCAACTGCCTCCCGCAGTGTTGTGAGAACAGCTAACGGGCAGATTCCCAACTCAAGAAGCGAAACTGTCTTCCCACCCACAAACTTTCCTATGTGTTCTGAAAATTTTTAAAAGACAAAAGAGAAGGAAAACCTCAGAAACATCACAACCCAAAGAGATCCAGCTTAATACAGAAGATATCTCCAAGAAATAACGCAACTTTTTCCTCCCAAGCCAGCTCTTCAGGGTGCATAGATAAAACAGGGGCGAGGTTTGTGCCATCTGATTTATTTCTATAATTTCTCCTGTAGGGAAGACACCTATTCTTTCGCAAAAGCAACTGATGTCATATATCATACAACAGTCATAAACGATCACGCAGGACCCAAACACTGATCATAAACAGTGTTTTATTAACAAAAAGGAAAATTACAGAGAGAGGAAGACAGCAAGAGCCTGACTTATCTGACTCTTGTGAAATTCAAAGTGTAAGATTTCTTTGTGCTCATTGGCATGTGTTTCAGGAAAAGGCCATGATCTGGAAAGTCAATTAAAGATAAACTGAAAATCCGGAATGGAGAATCTGAGAAACTTGAAAGGCACCAAGCAGAGTGAATCATACATAAAATTATAAAGATACTTCAGTACATTGGTAACTCTAAATCCAAATTACAAAAGCCAGGGAAAATGTAAATTGCATAAAACTTTTATTATTTATTAGCAGTGTATTCTTCTACACTTTAAAATAGAACAAAATATCTTTTTGAAGGTAAACTATTCATAACAAAATACATGTCAAACAATTTTTATTATTGGAGTAGAATCACTTTGCTATATACTTTCTATATTATATACATATACTTCTTGGTTTGTCTATGTATGCACATGTGTATAAATAATTTTAAGACATACCCATGTAGATACATATGACCAATATACACACATTTTTATGGAAAATTTACAGTAGTCGGTTTTACAATCATTTAATAGCTGCACACAGATTAGTGTTCACAGAACTAAAACTGTCAATATGGTTCCCTTTCCCCCACTTCTCAAATGTCATCTGAATTATTTTTCACTGAAAATTTTTTAAAAACACTATCATTTTCCTATATAATTAACCAATCATGTTGTATAATAACTCAAATAAAATATTTTACTATTTCAGCCTTAGAAAAGGTATACAATTTAATTCCACTTAGTTTAATTTTCAGTTCCTAAAACATACAATTAATTTGTTCATCCGTTCAGTGCAATTATTTGGTACTGCAGTTTTTGCAGGTTAAGTTGACAAACCTGAGTCAAACATTCATTCAAATACTTTTTTTAAAATGTAAAACATAAAGATGTTTTGCTGAAGCATGTGTAATAGTCTCAAGGTACCCCCTTCTAATAAATACATTATAAATAACTCAATGAGAGAAAAGCACTTCATATGAATCCATTTAACTGTCTCTGAGGAGTCCATTCTTAAGCAGCATGGAAGACGATCAGGATCTAAGACTCCCAAATCCCCATGGACAAGAAGCTTCCAGGCTTCTAGAGCCTAAGTATAAGGTTACACATACTTGAAAGGGCTGTGAAGTACCCAGGAGTCGCCTCATTTTCATTTTAGGTTTCAAATACATTTAGTGTGTGTCAGGAGGTTGCACTCCATTTTAAACGTATCTCCATTAATACATGGAACTCCTTAGCAGCATCTTGTTCAGTTTTTTTTCTCTCTTCATTGATTTAAAACTGGTGCCAGACCATGTGAGATTACAGGCAAAAACCTCGTACCAAGATGAGAATATTCTAATTGGGTTAAGAACTCTTTTGCGAGGAGGAAAGAAAGAAAGGCATTGGGACTGTTGAGTCATTTCATAGAGAAAAATCATGCTTTCAAGAGAAATAGTCAGTGAATTCTGATCTTCAACTGGATGTTAAATTTTCTTAAAGCCCCCAAAGATGCAAAACTAAATGGCTCAGCAACAAAAACAAAGGGAAAGGAAATGGTCTAAATAAGCCACAGCAAACAACTGCGCGCTTGCTAGAGATAAACGGGGGAAACCTGCTAAGTTAGACTGACTTTTCGAAAGAATGAACTGGCGCACCGTATTCGTAGGGGGGAGGGCATAAAAATCACTTTCTAAAAACTTTCTCCCTCACTCTTTCTTAACAAAGAGGAATTACTTATTCATCGTAGATAAAACCATACTAAAATTCAAAATACAAATTTTTGGTAGCAAACAGCAAGAAAATCTACATCAAAATATAGTCTAGTTTTTACATAATTTTATATATTTATAAATTTATCAAAATAGCCTTTTAAAGTTCACAATACATACATAATGTAACACTGTACATGTAAATGTAATAACAAACGTATTACCGAAACACATTAAAAATCACCTTTCAAAATACCAAATTCAGCATGAAAACTGTCTTAAAAAGGACTGACATCTCCATAAACATGGTTTCAGTGCATTATACAGTAGTCATTAACCAGAGTTTTCTGGGTTCAAGTCTCACGAAGGTCTTATCTTAGTGCTCTCTTTAAGGTAAGAAGGCAGAGAGACGCCTCGGCAAGCAGTTGCTCTCTCTCTATGTTTGCTCGTCCAGATGAAGAAACTGTCTAACAGTGGAACAGCTTTCAGCAGAGCGGCAAGGCCTTAGTAATGAACGTATTCAGACTGAAGGGACTGTGCGGGGGAGAGACATAAACTGAGGTTAAATTCCATCACACACACAATTCCTCGTACATCATAAAGCTGCTTCCTTCAACACAAGGCAGTGTGGGTCTCTTATATAAAAGATAAATGAAATAAACTAAGAAAAAAAAATAGAACAAGACAAGGGAGACAAAGCATCTGTTAAGAATGAGATATTCAATTAGTAAAGTGACTGCAAGAAAACTTTATATGTTAAATGGCTTGCTAATTTAATACTAGTGATTAAAGATTAAGTACTATTTGGAAATTGGTAGGTAGTACTAAACTCACTTCTAAGCTTTTGTGCAATACTATTGGGTTTTACTCAAAAAAATTAAATGACATCTATAACTGAACAGAAGATTATTAGAGTATACTTTAAGAATATATATATACTTTTTAATTTAATTCAGTATATATGAAATGAATGTTAATTTTTCTAATGCAGTAGAATTAGAGGTCATTTAAATAGATTCCTTAAGAATATTTGAATTTAATAAATATCTTACAAATCCTTCCTACTTCGGGGTACACAAAGCACTTCTAGCTTTGAAATCTGATTGTAAGACCCAGAAAGCTTTTGTGCAGAAGAACCCTGCAGCTATAACATAATAAACAGTGGGCAACTTTCAAGAAAAATAAACGATGCAAGTTCCTCCCACATCATATTAGATAACAACGTCTAAAAGGCGTGTGCTTGGGACATGGAATCAGAATGTACTGATAACAGACAAACCAGGAAAAGACACAAGGATGAGCAGACAAGTCTGCCACAGTTATTTCTGAACAGCAAACAGCAGTTAGAAAGAAGGAACATAAATCTGTCTAAGCGTTTACAATTTTTCTGCACAATTCTTCTCATCAAATACCTTGGAAAAACAAAGTTTACTTGATTTGCTACCAAATTCCCTTTTCTCCTCCTCCAATAATTATTTTTCAAATTGATCTGCAGCATTTTATTGATAGGTCATCAATTCTGAGACTGGTCTATTTTGTTGATAGTGTAGTTGGCAGTAAAAAAAGAATCTGTCCATTTTGCAAATAATTTACAAAAGGATTCAAACTGTTCAGCTTCAAAATCCTACTGAATTTTATATCCTATCAACAGCCATTTACTAAGGAGACGTCTATCAACACCATGAATCAAAAGTTATGGTCCCTGCCCTCAAAGGGCAAAAGACCATATTCTCACATGTGCCTCAAATGAAAAGACAAAGGTGCCAACATTTAATGATAATAAACGTAGGATAAGAGTAACATTGTGCACAAGCAAAGGATTAGGCAAGGACTGGAGGGGAAGGTGGGGGCAACGGGGTGCATTCTCCAGGCTGCAAGCTTCTAGGAAGAAGTGAAATGTCAAGAGTAGCTAGGAAGATAGGAAAAGGCTTGGCAAGTTGACTTTCTCACTACGAGATGTAGTTTACGCCGAGGCTTGAAAACAGGAGAGACGATCAAGACGGAGGGCATGTAAATATACCTGAAGTCACAGAGAGAATCAAAGAGGTAAGACTTTGAGAATGTCCAGTGAAACCGGTCCAAAGCCTTGAAGCCCATGTACACTTAACTCTTGGGACATCAGCTGCCAGCTCAGGATTAGAGCTTAAAAGTGGACTATCATTTTTCTAGATGCTTTTTCCCAGTTTCTTCTGAAATCTGGCCAGTAGGCAGGGAGGGCAGAGCCAGGAGGTCTCCCCAGCTGCAAGAATGCCACACACGCAATCTGTATATTGGCCAAAGCTTTCTTGGGACTATTTACCTTTTGTTTTTGTTCTAATCAGAACAGTTACTCATATTATCACTAACAGAAATGATAAAGCGCCTCTGACTGCTTGTAAATTTAGAGCAAAGTTGTTTTTGCAAGCACCTCTAAGGTTCCATCAATTCTCAATAAACAGAGATGCAGCAAATGAACAGATACTAGACAAGTGACCTTTGTTAAACTAACTTTCATCCAGGGAAAAGGATTTTTACAAATGCATCAATATATAGGGGGTAAATATGAGTGTACACATATTTATTTGTTTTATGGACTCATGACACCTACTGAACTGGAAAACAGAACTAGTCAAGAATATTAGGGATTTCTATCATTCACATGAGGTATACATTCATTAGTCTCTGGCGGAAGCCTTTCCTAATATCCCAGAAAATACAACAGGCAATTATTAGCACTTTTAATTTTTGTAGTAAAGTGCAAATATATTTTGTACTCCATAAACAGTATCCTTATTGTTATTGATCTTATTATTCAAAAAATAGATCAACTAAAGTATAACTATCTGGAATTCTTGATAAACTAGATACATTACTTAACAGGTCAATTATTCTGCAAAAGCTACTTATGAGTACTTTCTCTACACCAGGCACAGTTCTAAACATTTTATATGTATTAATTCATTAAATGCTCTGAACAACTCATTTTACAGATGGGGAAATTGAGGCACAAAGCAGGAAAGTAACGCTAGCCCAAGATCATGCCACTAGGAAGGAATCTGAGCTCCAGCATCTGGCTGTAAAAGCCCAGACTCTTAGCCACCATAATATAGTGCCTCAAGACATCTGTCCTGTGATCACTACGTATTCGCTCAAACATCCTCTATCACCTGACACAGACAACTAAAGAGCAGGGTATGATTCTGAGTGAGCAAAGAAATATTAAAATATACAAAAGAATGTAATATTTTTTACTGTAAAGGAGATACATGCATTTTTAATGATTTTTAATAGTACCAATTCCAAAAGAGTTTTCTGGAATATTCTATAAGGAAATTTTCTTTATAAGAATGCCCATGTTTAAATATTCTGATTAAAGTTTTAATTCTGCTTGGCCAATTTTTTTTATCATTACCACAAGAACTGATGCCTAATGTATCTGCAATATCAAGGGGAAAAACCCCTCCACAATGACAGTATGGGTACGAAGGAAGGGAGACCTAAGGTGTAAATACTACTTTACAAGGTAGCACTTATTTATGGAACCAAGAGATTTTAGTTTCTCAAAGAGAATATTCAAGTTCATGCAGCCATTAAGTTCAACAGGATTATAGTGAGTTAAGACCAGATCAAGTTTATCATGACTATATGGTATTTTCACAGTATGAATACCATAAACGAGTAATACAGCCTGCCAAAGAAGGATAAAATTACCTTACACTTGCAACCCCCCCCCCAATTTTTATGTCAAAATATAAGCTTCCATCAAGAATTCTTGCTCTGAAAGCAACTGGATTTGACACAAAACAAAGTGTTAGGTAAGGAGATCAAGACAATTTGTTCTGTTCTGGAAATGCACTACTAATCTGTTTTGGCAGATGTAGGTAGTGACTTTAAAATTTTAGCTATTCTGGAGGTGTTTCTTTTTTAAACAGCCCAGTTACCTAATCATGGTAGAAAAATGTCTAATAATTACAGATACAAAATACTGCACAAATAGTTAAAAAAAGAAAATTACAAATTGACTAGCAACCACAGCACATTGCAAAGAATAATGGAAGTTAAGGTCTTGGCCAGCAAATTAATAAAATAATGTCTTATCGTTCAAACAGCTTGAAGCAAAGACACTGTGATCTGGAACATTAGTTTCCCAGGTCAAAATCCTCACTCAAAATCACCATGTGTTTTGCCACACTGACTTTACCTTTCCCGCATCTCCCAATTTCCCCAAGTCTCTTAAGGAAGAAAAAAAAGTCCCCTAGTTACCCTGACTTGAGTTCTAACTACAGAGGCAAAAAGCACCTTAAAAAGTGACTTATTTTCCACTTTGCTGTATACCTGACACTAACACAATACTGTAAACCACTGTTTTAAAAAGTGATTTGTTTTAGGGGCATCATTGATTGAAAAAGACACATTTGAAAATATGGTATCACATATAACTCCAGTTTTAATGAGCAAATAAGGAAAAAATAAACACTGGGGAAAAATAGGTTTACCTGTAACCGCCTCTATACTCCGGGTCTTTCATGGCTTTGCGATGGAGTTGCCAGTTGTCGTATTGCTTGCAAGCTAACAACACACAAAATGTGTGCACTGATACATAGTTCCACAAATGTGGCTTCACAACACTACTGAACGTGTCTGAAAGCATTTGCCTCTGCTAACATGACAATACTTCCCCGATAACACTAGAAGCAGCAAAGCTGGGTACGGTTTTATTGGCCTCACAGTAACACAAAAAGGCTAAGGTTTGTGATAAAATCAGCTTTGAAAGAATAAAACATTTTTCTTTAGTGTTCTCTAAGCATTTCAGAGACCTCAAGATTTAACAAGCCAATTCGGGTTAACTAAAATGCTGTATAAACTATTCTTTCATCTTCCTACATAACTTTTAATAGATTCTTTTTTCTGGGGGAACTTAATACGTGCTCTTCAACAATCACAAAGAGCTCAATTGTTAGGTGACAGATTGTTGACACCCAACTTGACTCAGCCAACCATTACGTGTTTTCAGTTCATCTGCACACCAAAATTATATTGATGCAAGCTTGGGTAAAATGTATTTTCTCTTATTTTAGTAAAGCCACGTTTCTAGAAAAAAAAAAAAAAACTCTCAGGTTACTGTATATCCAAGCTAAAGTGGAGACGTTGTTTGCTCTGTTGGTGCTTCCTGCGCTTGCAATGGTGACAGGCTCCTAACTAGCCCTGCGCTTAATGCTCGTGAACCTAGATATGTTATCCAACTTGTAGTTCAATAAATAAAATAAGTATTTATTAGGCACTTTCTATACTTCAGAACCTGAGAAAACAAAGATGCCTCTGAGACGCTTGGAAGCCGGCCGAGGAGAGAGAGAGAGAACCAGGTACAGTGACTATAACACGAGAGCAACCACGGTCGGGGCGTGAGCCAAGCCCCATGGGAGACGGGAAGGCAAAGGCATTCCTCGTGGACAGGTCACAAATGCCTCATCAGAAAGATAACTCGTGAGCCAGGCCAGGAAATATGAAACCAAGCAGAGACAGGGGGAAAAGCAGAGAAAAACGCAAGTGCAAGGGCTCAGCAGGAGGCAGGGTGTGGTGCTTTTGCAGGCCTCCGGTCAGGATGCCCAGAGGAGCTGCTGGAGAGGATGGAGCTGGGAGGCATGTGGTCTGATGGGGAAGGGCCCCAAGTGGCAGGTCAGTGGATCCAGAAGGGGTGCTGAGCACAAAGTGGAGACACTGAACAAGTCTGAACCCAGGAATGATTTCATCAGCTGTGTCTTCGAAATCTAGCGCTGACAGCAGCACAGAGGAAAGTTTCAAGGCAAGAGATACTGAAGGCAGAGAGGACATTTAAAGGGCTAGCCCAATAGTCCACAAAGAGCTTAAAGCAGCAGTGAGAAGAATGGAGGAACAACAACAAAAAAAGAAAGACATTTCAAAGGGAAAACGGCTAGGGCTTAGTGGCTGGATGTGGCAGAGGGAAAGGCAGAAGTTGTGTCAAAGACAATGCTCAATTTCTAGCTTGGATGATTGGATGTAGAAAAATGCAATTAGTAAGCCAGGAAACAAGGGAGGAGTGGACAACTGAAAGAGCATGTACTCTCTCCCAGGAATGCCCACAGGAAGTCAGAAGTGTAAGTCCAAAGCTCAGGAGATGATTACCCAGAGACAGGAGTGGACCAAGGTCAGAGCCTTGGGAAAAATCACTAAGGGGCAGATGGAAGATGACAAATAGGTAACTACTTAAGGTGTGGGGGGGGGGGGTAGGGGAGGAGAAGTGGGAAAATAAATATTCCAAACCTCAAAAGAGACAAAACTAAAGGGGGAAAGGTGATCAATATTATCAAGCGCTGCAGAAAGACAAAGAATGAGAACTAACAGGAGCTCGTCAGCTCTGCCTTAAAGGAGTCGGTGGCAGCCTGTGCAACAGACTTTCACCAGGATGGGGGGGCCTCCTCCCTTGCTCACGTTTGGCCATAAAGGAGACACTGTGACAGGTGACGGAACTGAGAGAAATAACTGGCTAAGGCCATCCTGTACCTGTTTGCAGGTGAGGAGACAGGCAAATGGAAGGTAAGAGACTGAAGGGGTAAGAGAGCAAGGATGCGGATGGGGCAACTCCCAAGAAGAGTTTGGAAAGAACATACAGGTGGAGTTGTCACTGGAAAATAGTAGGGTTTCTTTTTTAAAAAGGGAATAAAGGGACAAGTCTGATGCCGATCAACTTTGAGGCAGAGAAGAGGACAGTTAAGGGAAATTATTCCTGAAAAATTCTGTTCTCAGCAGAACTCAGGGTCAGGTTAATTGGCCCTGGAAGTTGGAGGAGCTATGTTTTTTTCTGTTTGTTTTTTTTTTTAATTTAATTAATTAATTTGTTTTTTGTTTTTGTTTTTGGTGGGAAGAGGTAATTAGGTTTATTTATTTGTTTGTTTGTTTAATGGAGGTACTGGGGATTGAACCCAGGACCTCATGCATGCTAAGCATGTGCTCTACCACTGAGCTATACCCTCCCCCCTTGGAGGAGCTGTGAAGAATGTAAAAAAGCTTTGGATCAGCCAATGTGGGGAAGAGAAAGGGAGCCAAAATGGGATAAGCAAACTAGTCATGAGCACTGAAGGGCCAGGGTAAATCAGAAATTCATTTGAAATGGAGTCAACCAGCAAGGTCACGGGATTTTCTCCAACAGAGCTTAGACGAGAGAGACTAGAAATAGACACGAGATGGTTGAATTGATCTAATTTTGGAGGCTAGTGATAAAGTGGCTACAGAAAAAAGGTCCATGTGGAACAGAGGATGTTGGGAAAAGGAAGCAGAAATGACATGTGGGCTACAGAAGGAGGTAAACTGAGGGAGGTGGGAAGGGGTCATGGGGAAGTTAAGGAGAAGGGTAAATGTTTGACAGGAGCCTTAGAGAATCCAAGATATCAGAAGCAATGTTCTAAGTAGTAAGAACATCTATGAAGTGGATTTCCAAGTGAATAAAAATAAAGATCACTGGAGTCAAGGAAGTTTAGAATACAGCAGTTGTGAGACTTTGGGCAAGTCACTGCCTCTTTGAGTCTCAATTTCCTCATTTGTAAACTGTGGGTTAAATAAATACAATAGTATGTAAGTATTGTACCTAAAACAATGTGTGGCACGTAGGAGGTACTAGATAAATCATGGTGATAATGATGATGATGATGATGATAATGATGACAATGATTAGAAAAATGTTACAGTTGTCACGAATGCTGTCACGAATGCTAGCAGTAGTGGTTGCTAAAAAGTAAAGCCAAAGTCTTCAATATGACAGCATTAGGAGGTCGAGCCTTTGGGAGGAAATTAGGTCATGAGAGTGGAGACCTTGTGAATGGGATTAGTGTTCTTATAAAAGGGACCCAGAGAGCTCTCCTGGCCGTGGGAGAGAGCCATGTGAGGATACAAAGAGAAGACAGCAATCTACAGCCCAGAAGAGAGCCCTCATCTGAACTCAGTCTTAATGGACCTGATCTCTGACTTCCAGCCTCCAGAGTTGTGAGAAATAAATTTGTTGTTTATAACCTACCAGCCTAGGGTATTTTTGTTATAGTGGCTGAGCTCATTAAGATACTACTTTCTTAATATCCTTTCTTCTCATTCTAATAACTTCCAATCAGAGACTGAATCTGACAATGCCAAAGCCCACAGACGATGACCTCATTAATATCACAGCAGGCTGGGAGGTTCACAATGCTCTGACCAAGAGACAGAAGTATCTGCTTCTATGGATAAAACAGTCCTCTCCCACACATATCAGCTATGAGAGTTTAGACATTCAACATCAAACAGAGCCTATGTCATTTACCAAAGACTTCTTCCATTGGGGGCAAATCCAGTGACTTTACAAGTCATGTACATGGGGCATCTGTGCTTTGCATGTGCATGCACACCCACAAGTATGTGTGTCTGTGTGTAACAGGGCATTGCAATAAAAACTTGCCCTTCTGAGTTAAAACGGCGTACACATACATGCGCATACACACAGTAAATTTCAATTCTCTGGAAGAGATAAATGACCTATTCGATACTGGAAAAGATGACAGCATGGAATAAATAAATCAATAATCAAATAAGTAAGCAGAGTCCAATGCTAGCTGCATAGCCCACGAAGATAACAAAAATGAGATGGTGTGGTTTGTAACCTCAAGTTTACCAACCAGCTCGGTGGGGATTCAAGGGCTACATCCATGAGACAGGTGACTCAACACAAAACAGAAATGATGAAGGCCAAATGGCCAGAACAGATGGGACGACTCTAGAAAAAGTCATGACTGCTATAATTGGGCGAGGTCAAGGAAGGCTTCAGAAGAGGAGGTAGGATTTAGGCCAACTTCTGAGAAGAAGGGGGTCTGAGAAGCAAAGGTGAGCCAGGTTGGGGGCACAGCACGTGAAAAACAGATGGAGGCGTGTGGAGCAGGGCATGTTCAAGGACCTAAGAAGTTCCATACAGCAAAAGCAGGAAGTTCATGCTCAGAAGTGAAGGGAAATGAGTTTGAATTGAGGATTGGGGGGACACTGAAAAAGGCCCTGAATGGTAAATCACCCAGACTGAACCAACTTCATGTCAAGATGGAGCTGAAATTTATGCTCCAAATGACCCTCTCTGTGTATAAACCAAATATTTTTAACATACAAGGAAGAAAAGGCACAACAGGGCACAAAAGTAAATTCAATATTTTACAGCCTAGAAACAAACTAAGACACAGTGGCAGGCCACTGGCTCCAGAGCTGGAAGCCCACAGAGGTAGGCAGATGTCCCATTCCTGGGGGCACACAGGACAAAAGCTGCTGGCTTGAAACCCAGGCTGGAGTCAGGCTCTCCCATCTGAAAGGGACTGAGTGAAGCCACAACCGCTGCCTTGGGCCAGGGTTTGTGCAGAGCTGCGTCCCTGCCTGAGAAGCCAGCCTGCCGAGCTCACCAAGGGAAGAGAGCCTGGGTCATTAAGATCTGTTTCTAGACTGGAAGGCCCAGGGGTCAAGTGGAGACAAGAAGAAAGCCAGTAGGCAGGGAGGAAAACATAGAGAGGGGAGAGAAACCCAAAACTCCCACCCAGAGGGAGACTACAGATGAAAATTCCAAAACACACACGGAACATGAACACCAAGGGAACTGACAAAGCCTGCAACCAGCAGACGGGCTCTCACTGAAATCACAGACACATGACAAAGCAATCTCCAAACAACTTACCGTCTGAGATCCTCAAGGACAGACGATGAAGAATACCCATAAAAAGAACAAGGATTTATGAAGCCAAAATAGGCAGGTCCAAGTGAGGACAGATGGCTATCATAAAGAATGAATTATAAATGCTGGACATGCAAGATAACGGCCTTTGAAATCAAAAGGTCAACAGATTAGAGATACGCTGCAGAATGGACACGGCTAAAAGAGAATTAGTGAACTGGAAAATAATAGGAGGAATTCAATCAGAACACAGCTAGAGCAAGAGGAAGTTTAAAATATAAAACAGAAGGTAAGAATACTGAGGACAGACTGAAAGGCTCTAACGTAAGTATTGCAAAAGGAAAGAGTAGGGGGAAGGCAGAAAAGCAATATCCAGAAAGATAATTTCTGATTGTCTGAGATAATAATTGAAAAAGCCATCAGCCCTATGACTGAAAGCACACACTGAGGCCAGGAAGGATAAACTATAATGAGTCGACGTCTAGATTATATGGCAAAACTGTAGAACTTGAAGGAAAAAGAGAATGGCTCATGAACACCAGGACAGGGAATTGCACTGAGGCCAATTTCAACTGTGGCATAAGGAGACTGTTAAAGCAAAGCAGTGCACAATATTTCATTTGAATCTTCCTTTCAACTTTAAACCAAATGAGTATTCTTCATTCCTTTCAGTGTCGAGTACTGCGTTAGAAACCATAAAACATAAAAGAATTTTATAAAATGGATACAGAAAGTTTAAAATTCGGAGACTGCATGTTTAAAGCTGCACAGGTGAACAACGTGTAAACACACCCAGATGCATGTGTATGTAAAGCAACATTACATATTGATAAGGCACTAAATATCCTACGTGAATAGGAACAGAGATTAAGAAGTAAAACACTGGGCGGGCTCGATTTCTTGAGAAAGGCTTCAGAGGGTATACGGGAGATAACATGCTCTCTCATAACATGAGAAGCTGGGGAAGAAGGCAGGCGGGTTCCAAGAAAGGGCCTTCCAAAGGCCAGGACACGGAGAGGGAACCACACTCAGGGACAAGCAGGGTAAATGAGGCAGCAAGGAACGCTACGGCGAGCAGAGAACACGGGGCCTGAACGCTCAGCGAAGGAATTCAGGATCAGTGTCCCAGCACTAGGGGATCACTGGCCACTTGTGAACAGGGGAGTAAGACGATGAGACCGGGACCTGCTACCTGGCAGAGCTCTCCAGCAGGGCTCGGCAAACTACAGCCTGCGGGCCCAATGCAGCCATCATCTGTTTTTGTAGATAAAGCTTCATGGGAACGTTCATTGATATATAGAGAGTAGTCAGGAAACAGAACCAAAACTTGACCATCTGGTCCTTTACAGAAAGAGTTTGTGGCTCTACTTTAAAGTGTGAATTAAGACTGAGTTAGGAAGATCGTCAGCAAGGCTAACACAACAAAGACGAGAAAGCGGCAGAACAGAGAAGAATGGGGAGATCCCGAGAGATGGTGGATGGCATCGCTGACGTAACCTGCCACCTCGCCAGGAGAGCATCCTTGAAAGTGTCTGAAGATCAACATAGAAGAGTGAATAACAAAACTTACTATAAGCTACCACTTAATAATACTTCTAAAAGTCACAAAAAAGATTTTAATAGGATTGCGTATCTTATTTATGTTTAAATACCCTACAGTCAATACAACAGAAGCTTTTCATAAAAGGCTGTTCCCATAAGCAAAGATTAATGTAACCCCCAACAACAGAAGTGACAAAAAATTCTTTGTAGCCAACCTGACTATATATATATAATATGTATTTTTTTTCTAACAAAGCACATTATTTTGGAACTCCTCATGTAAAAATGTTGTAAAAGAGATGTTTACTAAGGATCAGAATTTTCCTTCAGGTAGTTAAGTTTCCATTAAAAATATATATATATTATTTTAAAATTCATAATAAACATGTTAGAGCTACAGGTCATATATTATTGTTTAGTAGTTTCTGTATTATTATGTGCACTGAAACACAGAATAATTTTTTAGAAGCACAGAAATTCCCCAAGGACTCCTGCTGAGCCAGGGACCGGGGACAGCAGACAGGGCTCAATCTGGTCTCCTGCCTCCAGGGTTTCTGCTGAGAGCTCCCAGCCTCGTGACTGCCAGGGTTATCTTCATCGAATCAGATGTGATCAAGTCACTCCTGCTGAAAAGATTCCAGTAGCTCACACTGCACCTCCCAGTTTGGTTTCAGCTTAATCTTCCAGCCTTGTCTTTAGGTAACCATCTCTGGCTTTAGCTACACTGGAATAGTCATTGCTCTTAAGACAGTAATAGCGAAATTTATTGAGCATTATCTAAATGTGCTGTGTAAACTACTTCATATGATTTATCTCAATTAATCATCACAATCACCCTATTACAGAGATATTATTATCATTACCACATAAGCTTCAAGGCCTCACAGTCCGCACAAACCGCATTCAAAATACACATTCATATGTTTGCATAAAATTTACAAAAATAGTTTGTACTCTTTATAGGTCTCATCAAATTGTGTAAGTTTCAGGGTGCACAAAACCTAGATCTGCTCCTGATTATTATTATCCTCATCTACTGGGGCTCAGAGAAGTTAAATAACTTGCCAAAGTACTCACCACAAGGAAGTGGTAGAGATAGGATCTGAACCCAGGTCTCCTTGTCTTTAGAACCTAAGAACTTAACTACAGTACTAACACTGTACCTCCATTCTTGCGGTCCCCACTGCCTGAAATGTCCATTCTTCCTCTTCCTGTTTTCCTCATTAGACTCCTAACAGGCTCCTATTCATCCTCCAAAGCCCAACTAAAATGTTACCCCTTCTTCACAGCTTTTCCTAACTCTTCCTGTGAAAAAATGAGATTACCTTTTAGATATCCCTCTATTTTAAACATCTACCACAGTATATATATATGACATAATGTAATCAAAAGAATGTGCTTTTTTGGAGTCAAACTGACCCAGGTGCAAATTATGGCTCTGCTTCATATTTGCAGTATAATCTAGGGCAAATATTTAAACTCTCAAACCCTCAAATTATTTATCTTTAAAATAGAGCAATAACTCCTATCACATTCATTCATTTAAACACCCAATCATCCATAATATATACCCATTCAAGAAGTACCCAGTGAGTGCCTAGTATATATGCCAGGCACAGAGCACACATCTATGAAAAACAGAGGCACCGTTCCTGCCCTCACAGAGCTTACAGTCCAGTGGAGGATACAGATAAGCCAGTAGACGATGAAAATGCAGAGTGGGAATCTGAGTATCGCAGTGACCAAGGCAGAGTGTGCAAGAACTCACGGGGAAAGCATCATGACCTCGCGCGGACTTGCGGGGTCAGGTGAGGACAACGGAGATGAATAGCAAGTCAGTGGTAAGTCTCTTAAAAATAACACAGAGCAAATATTCAAGACAGCTACCTCAAGTAATTTCAATTTAATAAAATACTTCCACCCCACCCACACCATCATCACACGTCCCTCATTTCTTAAGCATTTGAAAACTCCTCTGAACGTCAGGGAGGGGAAACTGATTTTTCACAGTAAGTGGGTCAACCAAAACGAAACCTGGTGCATTGCACTGGCCAGGAGAAAGTGCAAGACCAAGAGACCAGGCCAGACAAATAAAAATCAACCCTGCTTCTCAGAATTCTGTCGCAGCCATAAGGAGTCCTTAACATTTGTTCTTGTCTCCTGGGTTAAACCATTTCATGACAGAATGAGGAAATCATTTTCACATTTTTCTGGGGGCTGAACTGCTGCATAAAGTGAGAGAGCAATTGCGGCTTTCAAGAGAGATGCTAATTGCAGCTTTTAAAATATTAGACTCCCTCTAAACGCCCGGCACCTTCACCCTCTGGGAGTTTCTGGGTCTTTCTTAAAGGTGCTGGGAGGATATTGCCATACAGACTTCACTGCCTACCCAAGGGTTTAAAAACGTTTTTGAGTAATTTATTCCTAGTTCTTCAAGGGTCGTATGTCTCCCATCTTCAGAAGCACTGGAAAGAAGGGCCATCTTATTTAGACAAGAAACCCGTAACCATTAGAAAAGCTGCAGTGAACTAATAAAGGAAAAAAACTCTCAGCTTGCTACTTTATTCCACATTTAATGGGAATTACCATCTTAAATTAGACTTTCTGCCAGTGAGCCAGCAGGGGTAGGACTTGGGGCCCCGCCTGTCAAAGAAGTTGTCTAGGCAAAGATGAAGGGGGCAAAATCGGCTCTAGGACACCAGCTAGTCTCACTTCCTGGGAGGGTGAGAGGGAGGAAAGTGTTGTCCTGCTGGCAATTCTATTTAGAAACACTCTGCATTACCATAAGATGACCAATTTAAGAAGGAGAAGGGGGAAGAGCAGCAGCTGCAGACACAGAGTATTACTTTAAATTTAATTATTGGAAAAATCACTCTATTCAGGACAGGAGAGGGATGGGGAAGGGGAGGAGAAGTGAAGAAAAACAACAAATTATGGAATGAAACCAAAATTAAGTTCTGTAAACATGGCGGGCTAGGGGCTCCAACAATCATCTAAAGAAAGTTCAAAGAGGAAAACTGAGGTCCAGAGCCAGCAGAATGCTATTCTTGTCAAGCTACCCATGTTTCAGGGATCCAGTTATAAAACAAAACCATTAGCTGTGAAATCTGCAAGATACTCATAGAATTACCTATGTATCCGTATGTGTAACATTTTTTCTGAAAACAGAATGATCTGTACTCTGGTCTAAAAAAGAGGCTCACCCACAATCAGTATATGAAAATGTTGACTGAATTCAGTTCATGCTGTGAAGTCTATGACTTCTAAAACCTAGTCGTGAAAATGTAAATACACTTCATTTTCCGTCTAATCCCAGTTACCGGGATTTAAGTTTTACGGATATATGTGTACCCATAACTTAGTGGGATTAGAGTCGAATTCAGGGGTGGGGTGGGCTGGGTCTGTAATCTATACAGGGAAATAAAATAATGTTGAAGAACATCCTTGGGAATACAATCACACGGGGAAAATCATGTGTGCCAGAAAGGACTTATGTGGCTAGAATGGGAAAAAAACTTTGAAAGAGGCCTGAGGTAGCAATGGGAGTAGTAATGAGTGCAACCAACACACAGACACACACACACACACACGCACGCACGCACACATACACACGCACACACACACATGCTGCATCCTCACATTAGAAAAGTGCTTTCTAAACTGCTAAGGAAAGCGGGGCCCCTTAGCTGTTACCTAGATTAACAAGGTTTTACCCTAATAGGGATTATTTCTTTAAAAGGGGGCTTAGTAACCAAAATAAAGGGCTCACATGTTTGGAGATCTTCCATCCTGTCTCTAGGAGAGTGACAGCTAATTTTAAACATCTTGTTACCCTACCTTCTCCTCCTCTACATCCTGGGTACCTACTTACAAGCCTGCCTTATAAGCACCTTCTGTTTGCCATGTAATTAATTCTGGGTCAGTTCCCTGCAGGAGGTGACACAGTCAAGGGCCTGGTGCTTTTCTGAGAAGACACGATCCACTCAGCACCTTCCACATGTAAATGCTCCAAACTCATCCTCTGGCATCTGATGTGGAAGAAGCCAGGGTACCACTCCAACCAGAGCAGAGGCCGGCTCTCCTATGCCTCAGCCCCTGACTTTGCACTCGATACTCAGAGAGATTTGAAAATTTAACTGAAAAGTAGCTTAAGTCAATAGTGTCCATGAGGAAGGGAAATGACAGCTGTTTCCCTTCTCAGAGAAATCACTTTAAAAGGAGCAGGAAGAGAAGAAAAAGAAGGAAGGAAGAAAACTGGGTTGAAACTTGGCATTTACTTGAAGAGGAGCCAGCAGAATGCACATGCAGAGACAGTCTCCCAGCACAGAGGGAAGGCATCGGTCAGAAGGCTTCCTTGGAGCTATTGAATTTCTTGGGTGGCAGCCTCGGAGGGGAAGGCAAGGCACCAAAGTTGCATTCAGGGTTCTCAGGGCCAAGAGCTGGTGTCTGCGAACTTACGGGGATGGAGCGGCTCAGGAATCTCGCTGAGGAAGAGGAGAGGCCGGTGTAGGAGGGCCGGAGGGCGGTGCTGGGCTCCTCCGTCTTGGCGCACTGGGGGCTCGGCTGACTGTTCAGGGGGTTCCCAGTGCTGCTGGTGCTTCTGCTGGACTGGTTGTTGTTGAGCTCAGGGTCATTCCTGGCAGGCGGCTGGGGGCTGCCATTCAGGAGGCTGGTGAACGGGTTGGCTATGAAACCCACCCTCAAGGGTGAGGCAGCCTTTTTGTTCTCTGGGTCATCTGCTGCATTGTTCAAGTTCCCGAGGGAACTGGCTAGCCGGGAGTTTATGGAAAAGCTGGATGAAAAACACAGATGAGGGGGTAAAACAGAGACGACCGTGTATACTCACGCCGAGGTCACAGTTCTAAAACACATCATTCAACGCTGGGGGAATGCGATGAAGACAGTCTGGCTGGTGCTGATGGTGACACAAGGGCTTCCTTACCGCTCTTGGTGATATTCTAATATGCGGCCTTTAGTTATACGTGTTAACTCCCCCTGTCAAAAGGAGTCAGCTAAGACCCGAGAAGCGGGCTAAAACGCTTTGACCAGAGATCGTGAAACAGACCATGTGGGGGTCCTATTTGTCCTGAGGCAGGAAGGAAATGAAAAGGACTCTATAAAGAGAGAGTACAAAGCAGGCTTAAGGACAAGATTTAACCTCTTTATAGTTGATCATATGACCACAGCAAGTGCCCCTACGCACTTCAGTTCTGCCCATTCACCTCGGGGGAGAAATGACAGTATCGCGTGTTACTAGTACGTGCAACTGGACTCCGTTTTCTGGATCACGTTAGGCAAGCTGTGGAAAGGGACGTTACATGGCATCCACTCCGTGGCCGTGTCCCCGACAATTCAAGACAGGAACAGAAGACTGGAGGGCCACCAAGCCTTTCATGGTCTCTCCCCTTCCTCCCGGTCCCCTCCTCTCACAAACTTCACCGAACTCCTTGTCTGCTGCCACCTTCCCCCCTACCCCGCCACCGCAGGGGCCCCAGAAGGACAGAAGAATTACCTTCTTACACTGGCGCCGGAGGACAAGGAACCTCTGTTTATCCTCTTGGCCGTCACTGATGGGGACAAAGCCACTTTTGAGGTCTTCAAAGTAGATGCAGATCCTTGTGGGGAAGAACTCAATCTTTGTGGAGAAAAAACGGGCAGAGCGTCACACAGAAGCTGTGCTATCTTAACACGCAGTCAGGTGACTAGGACAGGAGAAACTGATCAACACTAAAGAGATCATGGCAGGTCCCAGTAATGGTGACTCTGGCAGCAGCCAACACTGCTGCAGCCCTCGCTCTGCGCTGGGCGCTCCTCTAAGAACCTTGCAGACGTTAAAGCCGCTCATCCTCACAACAACCCAGTGCCTGGCGAGGGGAGGAAGCGGAGGCACAGAGGAAAAGCTCCTCGTCCAAAGCACTGAGCCAGCAAGTGGCAGAGCCGGGTTCCAAACCCAGGATCCAAAGTCCTGCTGGTAACCACGATCCTGCCACCCTTGGTCACTTCCCTTCCCTTCCTTGCCACTGGCATTCATGCCTCCCAAGACCCTAGATTCTATTTCTTTATATTTTAAATCTATCCTCTCCTTCCCACCCTGAGACTGCCCTAGGTAAGGCCATCACTGCTTCTCATCCTTGACTCTTAGAAGCACCTTTTAATCTTCTTTAAAACGCACATTCTGAGTAGCCTCCAGCAAAATCCAAAATATCTAATCATGTCACGTTACTGTTAAACCATTTCATCTTTCCTCGGTGCCGAGAAAGACTAAACTTCTTCACTTGGCTTCTAAGGCCCTCCAAAATCTGGCATTTGCCTCTCTGAGCAGGCCCAGCTCACCACACTTTCCCATTGGACACTTCTACCCCAGCCACGCAAGATGCCCTGAGTTCCCTGAGTGGATGGCACCCACACCTCTGTCCAGGATTCATCTGCTACCTTTCCTGCCAAGGCATCTTCTCTCCTTACTTCCCCCTCCTCCTTTCTCTTCCACCTTCATCTGACTCCCTCCGACTGCTTATCCTTTGATGGTCCAATCAGCAGCTACCTCTTAGGGCTGAATCCCAGGCAGGGTGAGCATCCCATCATACGTTCTTATAGTAAATCATAGCTCTTCCCCCACACGTCATTGTCTGGTATTCGTCTTGATATAAGCTCCATCAGGAGCAAAGACTTGCCTCTCATTTCAATGCCCAGTGACTGGCACAGGCCAGACTCAGAGCAGGTATTCAATAAATGTTTGCTGAGTGAACAGGAAGGGAAAACTGACTCCAATCTGGACAGAGCCAGGGTCCAGGCCTGGTTTTAATATTGTATCTGCTTTGTTCTGGACAAATCGCTGAATGTAGCTGGACCTTGTTTTCCCTCCAAACAGCAGCTTGTAACATGGTTTGCCTCTAAAATAAGAATGGGAAAAGTTGGCCAAGGAAGCAGCTCAAAGCTTCTAGAGAAGTCTGGGCCCTCTCAGAACTGCCCCCACAAAACAACCCTAAAAGCTAGGGCTGCATAAGAGCAGAGGGGAGGGGTGAATCTGCTTCCTCCCCGCTCCGCTGATGGCAGGTGTGGTCAGACACTCCTACTGCCCTCGCCGAGCCCTGGGCCGGACAGACCCTGAGACGCTGGCAGCCAGAGACCGCCAGGGAGCGTTCAGGGCACGTTTGTCCAGGGAAAAACACTAATGCTTCCTCCTCCAGCAGAGAAGAGGTAAGGAAATAAAACTAATGCAAAAGTAGGAGGAAAGAAGACTAACAGACATGTTAAAAAAATTCAAAGTGCAACCTATCACTGGCTTGAGAGGCATTTTTTTTGTTATTGTTTTTGTTAATATTTTATTCATTATTGTACTATTTTAATTGTTTTATTTTGGGGGGAGGAGGTAACTAGGAGTTACTGGGGGTTGAACCTAGGACCTCGTGCACGCTAAGCATGCGCTCTACTACGTGAGCTATAACCTCCCTCCTTGAAAGGCATGTTGCAGAGCAACTGTAGCTGATTAGAGACCCCACAATGCTCTAGGCACACAGTGTACACTGGCATCATGCCCACTGCCACACAGCCCTGTGGGCACCTCAGGAAAACAAAACTTCTTCATGATGGGCATTCAAAATAAAGCATATTTTAACCATCTGAAACAGCAAGGAAGGAATTTTAAGAGTGAAAAGCTGTGTGCAGTTTATTCCCTTGGATTGCAGGGTTGGGAAATGCATCTAATAGGTAGCATTCATTTATAAGCTACAGGAAACTCAACCTCGCCGACAGTACCTGGAAGGCTGGGACACTGCTCTTGGATGCCCTTTCATATCCTCCAACCTATGGAAATCAAAGACAAATGATCACACGTCACCAGGGTCACACACTTAGGCAAAGACGTATCATCTGGAGACAGTGGGTAAAAGGGGAAAACCTTGCAAACGGGTATTAGTATTTATTCACTTTATGAAATAAATCCTAGAACCAGCAAGAAATCTATTTCAGTCATTTTGTTTCATCTTGAATTTCATTGACAGCAAATTGCTTTTCAAGCAGAGGACGGCATTGCGTCTACTCAGGGTAAAGCATGTTTGATGATGACGCCATGATGCTGTTAAGAAAAACTAAGTCCCCCAAAAACGAAAAAATTTCTGAGGATAAAAAGAAAAAGGAAAGAAAAACATGAGCCTTCTAAAGTTTGTATCACAAAGATTCTCTCGTTTCTTTTGCCTTTTTATTTGCCAAGTTATACTCCAACTTATCCCTTCCTCCCCCTTATGATTTCTTCAAAATCACAGATAAATCTGTCTGAAATTAATTTTAATCAATATAAAGCAATTTAGAGTTTCAAGGGAAAATGGTGAATAAAAAAGACTGGTAAAGTAAACCGATCTTGAAGAAGCTTCCACTGACTTAATACATACAGTGAAAAGAGCATGGACTTTGAACAGCACGGGCTTTGAATATCAGCTAGGGAGTGAGTCAACCTCTCTAGCATCAAGCAACCAACTCAAACGTGGTTAATGGTGCTTACATTTGTGCAAACCCAGCTAATCCTCACGTCTAAACCAGGCACCTAACACGGCTCCTGGCCCATCGCAGCTGCTCAATAAATGGTACATTTCCTCTATCTCCTAGTGGTAGCTGGTGATTATTATTAACTACCAGGCTTCCTAGCCCATCTTCCCACCTTATTATAGAAAATAGTGACCTCAACTTTGAGCTGTATGAACCTTCATTTTTCAGGGCAAGAAACCAGTACTCAAAGCATAGGTAATGGTATGACCAGACCCAATCTGACTTCAGTGTTTGTAATCCTCCCAGATAACACGTGGAAACTAAGTTCCACGTGAGTATGTGTTTGATGTGTAACATACTAGCAAAACGTCCCTCTTGCTATGCATTTTCCCTCGCTTAAAAGTCAAAGGAAAGTGGCCATTTCCCGTTATATTCATTTGTGGACTTGCCACCCCTTATATTCCAATAGAGAATGTTGATGTTTATAGATTTTTGTACCTACATTGATTCTGAAGGCTTTTCTTTTAAACCTAAGCTGAATTATCAGAAGATTTCAAAGGCTGCAGTCAGAAGTTAAGTCCCATCAGGTGATTCTGATGAGTAATTTCAGACCTACAAACCAAGATGGTTCCCAGGCATGGATAAGAACTGCTTATTTAATTCTCAAAAATAGGAAGTAAGGCTAAGGAGTTAGGGCATACCACAGCTTGGAATACAATACGTTTCCGCATACTTTAAACACAAAAGCCTCGGCACATCTGCGAACATTCATCACAAGACAGGAAACCCACCCACAGGAGAAGAGCGGCATGCCACTCTCAGAATTCCAGTGGGAATGTGAACAACGTCCCAGAGACAACCAACTGCTTAGCTGTTTAAGGCGGAATCCCAGAGATTAAGATGCAGCATTTGTTTTCAATTCGCTTCTAAAATTTAGCTACTCCCCACGGGGATAAAATAATAAATAAATAACACAAAATAGTAATAAACCATAAAATGAGAGGAGGACATGGTACTTACAGAATGATATTCAAGAGAGAGGCTTAGATATTGTAGTCACAAGTGGCGGTACAAAATAAATTTAAAAGTTTAAAACAGACCTACCTAAATGCACAGGATGGCGAGGAGCGTGGCTGTCTCTGACTTTTTAAGGCACGGAGTTTGTCTCCCTGGGTTATGTTATTTTTCATTTCCACATCTTCATCCTCTTCTAAATTATTCTGGGAAAAAATGCATGTTCCACAGAAAGGTTATTATGAATAATTCTGCTTTAGATAGAGTTCCTTAATAGCTTATGAATTATTATTATATATTTTATATAGATTATCTTAAATAGCTTTAATGCACCATGAATTCAGCATTGGCCACATACATACTAAAGAAAGCTGGACTAATCACCAATTAAATATACCGACCAAATTCCAAGTCAAAGCAGCCTGGGTGTGGGTGTGGTGGGACTTAAAAGGAGCTTTGTTCCAATGGCCCACAACCTCAGGGACTCTCCCGCAGACATAATCATGCTTTGGAATACAGCTTAGACGCGGGCTGGCTCAAGAGATACAGCACAGATACATTTTCAGAAACGACCAGGATCCATCACTGCAACTTTCATAACTTGTTTACAAAAGTGAAAGACAGAAGAGTTTAGGATATCTACACAGTAACTTATTATTGGACACTTGTTAATAAAGCACTCGAACTTTTTCCGAAAGGAGTTAAAACTCACTAGATTGGGAAAGTGTGTTTCCTGCTGAAATAAGTCTTACAGCTGAAAAAATATGGAAGTAGCACACTAGGTCTTTCTGCTTGCCAGCTCACAATTAATTCTCACAACCCAGGGAGCGGCAGTAGGGAGAGCACTGTTACCCTTTGTTTAAAGATGAAAAAAAGAGGTGTTTGTGGAAGTTAAGAATATTGCTAAGCTCCCCTAAACCGTTCACAACAGAGCTATGATTTTAAAATCAGATTTCCTGTCCTCAGATCCAATGTTCTTTCTAAAATATACACCACAGCATACTAACATTGCACCATAAAGATTGTATTTTGCCTGTTTCCTCACCTGAAAAAAAAAATCAAAAGCTTTGAGTTTGCTAAGATCATTTCTAGCCATAAGAGTCTCCTCTCCTCTTTAAAGCTAGAATTCTTCTTTGATGAAGAATGTACAAAAATATACTTCCCTCAGTCACATTCTAGTCATTTCTGACAGCCACTCCTGGATCAAAATGCCTTTTTTCCTCCTGCTTTTTCACCCATGTTGGGATCCATGGATACATCTGGGGCTCAGCAGGCAT
The DNA here is from genome assembly GCF_048564905.1 of Vicugna pacos. Classification (NCBI taxonomy): domain Eukaryota; kingdom Metazoa; phylum Chordata; class Mammalia; order Artiodactyla; family Camelidae; genus Vicugna; species Vicugna pacos. The sequence continues at coordinate 69,543,146 of NC_132995.1, forward strand.
GTCCTGGGTAAAAAGACCACACCTCTCTACTACAGCTCTGAGTTTAAAAAAGAAAAACACACATACAAAGTATTCAGGCAGTGGGAAAGAAGAAGAAATGAAGATGAAAGCTTCCTAGGGGAGCCATCCCTTAGCTGAGTCTTAAAGAATGAGTACAAGTGATCAAGCCAAGCCAAGATCACAGGGTGGGTCATCCTGGCAAAGAACACCAGTTCAACAGTCACAGGATCCTGGAACCTCAGAGTCAGAAGGCTCTCTTACAGTCATCTAAAGGCGCCCATCCATAAAGTCCCAAGGAACCATCTATATTATTCATCTTTGTTCATACAACCCGGTGGGGGTAAACCTATCACCACCCGAGGAAGTCTGCAGGAATAGAAGCTGGGCAGCCCTGAAGGCGAGGCTTGCAAGCAGGCTGGTACACCTGAGAAGCTGAGCTTAGCATCGCCCAGCATGCAGTGTAGCGGGCTGTCACCAGTCACTTGTGCCTGATGGAAGGACTAGCACATCACCAGAGTCTCCAGAACATGAGGTGGGATCAAGAAGTGTATTAGCCTTCATAAGATAGGCAAGGAAAGCTTCTTGAAGGACTTGACGTGGTCCCCACCCCATCAGTTTCACTGTCCAATGGGGGCCTTTGTGGGAAAATCCAGGAGATCTTGTTTGTCCATTCAACTAGAAGGATCTTGTGTTCCCTGCTCTAGAATGTCTTCAAAATTCTAAGGAAAAGTGATTTTCATCCTGAAATTCCAAAATTCAACCTATCAGTCAAGTATAAAGGTAGAACAAAGGTACAAAGGTACAAAAATTTACCACCCACCAAATCTTCCTGAGAAAAGTATTATAGGGATGTGCTCCAGGAAAAGAAGACATGAGAGCCAGGAAAATTAGGGATCCAACTGAAAAGTGTAAAGAGAAGGTCCCAGGTCAGAACTCCACGTTTGGGCTAGAGCACAACCAGCCTGGGTTGGAAGGCAGAAGTGTCTTCAGGAAAAAAAATGGACTTGGTAAGATTTTTTTGCTGTGTTGAGATTTTGGAAAAAAAAATGTAAATTGCATGACACAATTTGTGGGACAGGGAGAGTAGCATTCTCTTCTCACAAATATAAAGAAAACTACACAAATAAAAAAGGCATTTCACTATAGGAAAAATAAGAGAAGTTCAACAAAGAAAACAGTCATAGTAGACTGCTAAGCTCAACAGTGAACAATGTTTACGTGGTAATAATGCATACATTATTGGGTTTAACCAAAAAATTATAATATAGCTACACTGGGGAGCGAGGGGAAGTAGACAGCAAGGTAGGAGAACTAATCCTATCTACCATAACCAGGAGGCAATAGAAAAATGTCCAAAATTGATCAATTTTAAAAATAGCATTATAAGCAAGATATTTAGAAATATGACAGTGAAAATATTAGTATAATTTGCAAAAAGGTTCCCCCTTTTGAAAGCGGGTCTGGGGGTACAGAGAGGCGGGATAGGGACCTGATTTTTTTTTATTAGAATTCAATACTTTTAATATTTCTCAAACCATGGTCATGTATTATTTGAAAAGCTAAAAATTAATTTAAAAATATACAGTTGAATGAAGTAACAGTGTATTTTATGTTACACTTCACATGTGTTTATCTTTCTCATTTTATTGTAAATCTTAAAGGTGAAATTTTTTAATTATAACAGATTTCAAACATGTAGAAAAATAACAAAAATGATGTAACAGACAGTGATGAACCTAACTACCCAGAATTAATTTTTTTCTTAAGCTTCTTAAGGAGTTTTCTTAAGGACCTCAGTTCTCAAAGAAAACACGACATGTCCCAGGTCTCAGCCTCTGGAGAAGAGAACTATGTCTTTTCTAAACAAACAATATATGTATTTTATCGTACAATACTTGTTTGTCCTAGGTAACAACAAACTACAGAAAAGAGATAAAAAATATTAAATCTATCTGTATACTTACTATCATGAGCAAAACACATTGGCATTCTGTCACAGAATCTTCCAGACTTTTCCCTGTGTGATAACACACCCAAAGGACATATTTCTCTCTCACAAAAAGAGGCTGAATTATACGTGCTGCTTTGAAATTAACATTTTCCACTTAAATATATTGTGCAAGTGTTTCAGAGTAAATTTAAAACCCCTTTGCATTATCATTCTTTATGGGTCCATAAAATTCATTGTCTAGATGTACCAAATTTTGCTATTTTTCTCTAGGTGAGGCTGTTTTCTGTCTCTCATCACTATAAGCAGCGCCAACAAACATCCTTCTGTAAACACATGGTTTCTGAACACTGTCCTGTTATTACTGCCTTAAGATAAATGCACGGAAGGGGACTTGCTGACATGTCTTCTGCCACGTTATCAAACCGCCCTCCAGAAAGGCAACACCACTTTCAACTCCAAACAGCAATGTCTAAGAGCTTTTTGGTCCCTAAACCCTTGCTAATAGCGCATACATTTCTTTAATCTCATACAACTTGATAGATAAATAGCATGTGCTTCTTTCATTTCTAGGCAAGTAGAGCATTATTTTATATTTACCAGACATCAGGGCTCCCATTTTGTTTTATTTGTGCACATGGAGTTTTCACATTGGTTTTTTTAAGAGTTCTTTACATTAAAAAAAAAAAAAACCTCATTCAAATGTGTTGCAAATATTTCCTCCCAGCTGATTACTGTGAGGAGAATGAATTACAGAGATCAGGCCTGGGGTGGGAGGGCACAGCGGTGGTCTGGTGAGAGATGACAGGTTGGATTAGGGCATGAGAAACTGCCTGGAAGTCAGGACCTGGGCAAGGAGGAGGACGAGAAAAGGTCTGGACATGGAGTACAGGGCTGGAAAAATCTGCTAAAAGGTAAACCATGTTTTGTTTCTTTTAAATCTCAACCTATATCCCCTTTTATTTCTGAGGCTGCTGTAAGAAGTTTCAGCCATTTTTAGGGTGGAGAATATAAAACATATGAGCTATAAAATTCTTCCTAAGTGATTAACAGTCTTCAAACGCTTGACAAAAATAGTTACATACAATGTTGTTCGTAACACATTGAAATTAAATTATAAAATCAAGAAACTGAAAAGCTACATAGGAGGGGACTCTGGCCTCCGGGAACCCTACACTGACACCCAGACAGGAACACCGCTAAGCCCTGCATTTATTAGGGCACCTGCCACACATACCAGGTCACAAGCACCTGTGTGGGGAAGCGTACATTAGAAAACACAGTTCCACGTTTCATGAGGCATAAATGAGTCCCGAGAACTGGCGGACCTGGGGAAGTCTGAAGACGTTTCTCATCAGGTGCCGGTAGGCCTCATTCTTTATACCAGAGTCATCCCTCACGATGACAAACGATGAACAAAGACACTAATGATAAATGCCGATTATCTAACTCGGCCTCCCTGTCCCCGCGGGCTCCAGCCCCTCTCCCCACAGTCCCAGTGCAGCCCCTCTCCTGCTCCGTCTGAGCTGCCCGGGTCGCAGCAGCGTCCCTGAGACAAAGCCACATGGTTGCTGGCAACAAGGATGAAGAAAACTAGCCCAGGGAAGACCTTTGTATCTTGGCTCCCCAAGCAAAGGGTCTGCTCTCAGACTCCCTGTCGCCCTCTGGAGGCTCTGAGCATCAGTGCATTTGCTTTTGGATGCCAGCCCGCTTCACATAGACAAGAAAATGAAAGCCAACTGAAGCCCATGGAGGAGCATTTTTTAAAGACAGATTTACAGGTGATGGTCTAGCTAAAGAACAAATAATAGCATAAAATTTGAAGATGTATGTTATTTCACCCATTGTCCTCTATATACAGACAAGATCAAAACTAAAATCAAGTAAGTTAAACTCTGCCCATCGATTTCAGTTGGATAAAGTAATTACTGACCAACACATTAATAAAATGGTGACTGAGTAAGCGACCAGGGGGGCTGCCGTGCGCGCCATTAAGAAAGGATCTATTAGATGAAGTACAGCACACCAGGGAATAAAGAGGGGAGAGTTATAATGGAAAAATGACATAGGAGGAGAGTTTGAAATAGAAACAAGTAAAAATAGAAGTCTCAGGACTGAAAGAAAAAGTTGAAAATGGAATTTTTAGCAGATTTAAATGATTTGGCGAGGAAAAATGTCTGGGTCATCTCTAAAATTCTTTTCAGCTCTCAGATGTTAAACCTACAAGACACAAAAGCTGGGGAAAGGCAAAGAGGTCATCCTCGTACTGAGCTGCTTCTGAACAATAAAAAGAAGCTGTCTTCTCTCCCTCCTCCTGCCATTGGCTCAGACCTTTATCACCTGGACCACTGCCTCATCACCAGCTCCCTTGCACCACTGGCCACATACAGACACCAGCACCTCTTCCCCACCGCAGCCAGGGTGAGCGCCCCAAACTGTGAATCTCTAGTCACCCCCCCCGACCAGCAGCATTCAGATTGGAACTGGAACGCCTTAGTCCTACGAACGGAAAGCAGGGTCTTAGAGATTTCATTTGTACTTCACAGATTTTCCTCTAAGGTGCACCCCGCTCATGGGCAAAGGACTTCATAAATCACAGCACCTCGGTGGTGAACACCACATTCTGATTTACCTGACTGTCAGTTTATGTGAACTGATCTAAATAGCAGCACCCAGATCGACCTAATCAGCCTCGCTACGTCAAGAGCACATACTGACGGGTGTGTGGACACTGGGCTATCAGCCCAGAGCAGGAAAAGAAAAGGATAAAAACAATGATAGTTACAGGAGAAATTTACCAGGACAGGCCGGCTAAGGTTACGGTCAAAATGACAGTATGTAACGTACCAGAGCCCCACAGAGGACCCCATAGAGGGGAGGCAGGGTACAGAGAGAGGCCTCTGGGCCAGGGGCTGAGGGCAGACTCTGGAGCCAGAGCTCCTGGGTTCAAACGACAGCTCCACTGTGTACTTTTGTGATCTTGGGCAGATGGCTTAACTTTCTCTGCCTCACTTATGTCATCTGTGAAATGGGCCTAGTAAAGGTGCCTATTTCATACAGCTGTAATAAGGACTAAAAAGTAATCCATGTAAAGTGCTTAGAACAGTGCCAGGCATGCAGTAGGTGTTGGTTAGGTTGTTGCCTTATAAGCTCCTCATTTCACTCCTTAAATATCTGGCACTTTAAATAAAGTGCTTTAAATTCCATCTTCTTAAAGATATTTTTTATAACCCCAACATGGAATGGACCCTAAGATCCCTGAATGTCAAAATGAGCACTTCTGGCTGGTACTATTTTGCATTTGAGCACATGCTACCCTTGAATAACTTGGATTATTACCAATTTCATGTCTGTTTTCCATGAAAACAGAAGCATTCACTCAAGTAGTATTTACGAAGGCCTGTGGTCTAGGCATAGACTTACGACGAGGGCAGATGGACGCCTCCGTCCTTATAAAGCGTGTCACCCAGCAGGGAAGGCGAGGTAAGGACCACGGAGGAAAAGAACAGGCAGGAGCAGGAAGCAGGGAGCCCAACCTGGTCCCACAAGACGGGCTGCGTGTATTTCACAGTTCCCAGCCCAGCACCGAATGAAGACCAGGTGCAATGAAGGTTAAGCCTCTACTGTTAAAAGGTTTCTCGTAACTCTAAGTGGGTGAAGGGAACCACTTCTTTAACGCCATAGCCTATTCCATGACTCTGACCTGAACCATTCTGGTTGGTGCTTCAGCTTAGCTTCCTTTCAACCACCTCGTAAGCACTGGAAAACCACATATTCAAGCTCTCCAAATCAGGTAGCCACAGAGCTTCCTCAGCTTCCTAATGACCAACCACAGGAAAATTCCTACAGGCCCAGGTGTCATAAAGTAATTTGCTACTTCCGCTTTCAATCCAATTTTACTTAAAAAACAAAACAAAACAAAAACCTCTAGAGGAACACTGCTTTTTTGCACTTTCTTTATGTATACACTAAATAAATCCAGCATTCCCACAGGCTTCTACCCTGAACGTTGGTATAGAGCTTGAAACACACAAAAACCCTTGCGGCATTCTCAACTGATATTCCCGCTTGGAATTCACGAGAATGATAAGGAAATCACTGACTCTGTTGCACGCACTTGAGTAAACTAACTCCCCATATTCGTGTAACGTTCTGGAGACAGCGCCAGATAAGCATGGCAATAAAAAGGCTCAGGATCAGAAGAGTCACTTGCACAAAGCATCACCAAACTATAAAGTGGTCCAAACCCATGGATATGTCACTGTCTATAATCTTAACCGCACCATCATTCTCTGGTATTTCTGAACGCTTTCATCTCTGCCCTCTAATTTCAAAAATAATAGCATTTCTGAAAGAAAGCCAAAGTAATTAACTTGGAGGGTAAGGGAAGTAGGAGGGAGGCGGGACAGCCAACATCTGAATATATGCTCATATTTGAAACTGACTTATTTAATTTACTTATTTATTTTGTTGAAGTGTAATTGATTTACAAGGTCAGTTTCAGGTGTACAGCAAGGTGATTCAGTTATACATACACATACGTATATTTTTTTCTTTTCAGATTCTTCTCGATTGTATGTTATTACAGGAAACTGAGTAAGTTCCCTGTGCTCTGCAGTAGGTTCTTTTGTTTATCTATTTTACATATAGTAATGTGTGTCTGTTAAGCCCCCAAAACTGACTAATTTTAAATTTCAATCATATTGCATTCTTCACCCTTTCAGTGATAAATAAATGTTAATTAGTCTCAAGTTCAACAAACTGAGATCTACAGAAAGTATGAGAAATGAAATGTTCTCACCACCAGATGTTAATTTAATACAGATTATGATATAAAAAACAAGTACGTCCCTGCAAAATAAGTATGCTTCTCAGATAGACAGATAGGTTTTACGTTTGCCTTTTCAGAGGTCATAATTCCAAAGCCCTGTTCACTTGAACTCAACCTGGGGAGGAAATGCTGACCAGAACAAGAAAAGTCTTCTGGCTTAACTATAGTATCACGATAAAATGTCAGTTCAGATCCTTTTGTTTGCTCTGAATGGGCCAAACTACAACACAGAGATGAGAAATGGTCAACAAAAGCTCTGGACATCAACATGACCTTGGCCAAGATTTACGTTTGGTCAGGACAGATGACTCAAACAAGTAAACTTGGCCCCTTTATCAGTGGCCATCCTGGAGAACATACCACAGGGTTGAAAACTCACTTCCTCCAGCAGTTCCCAGCCTTTCTCTGGAAGAAAACTCACTCTCCCTAACTCCAAGCACTCTGGTTATCTTTCCTGGTGAAAAAAAAGCCTGTTTGGGATGCCAGCTGCTGACCTAACAGAGCTATGACACGTCTTTTCCACTGTGGATTCCTTGAGGGCTAAGTCCATTCAAAGCTCTTGTCCATGTCCTATGGGTCACTGCCTAATAGAATGCACATCTAAAAAACTTTTTAAAAAAAGAATATACATCTATACTTGCTGCTTAAATATTTTAATAGTTTTTTTTGCCCCTTTAGGGATATAAAAATATAAATATTAACCTGGTGCTTAGCTTCCCCTCAGGCATATTATGGTAGAAAGAGCTAAACTAGGAGTTAAACTCCCAGCTCTCAGGGAGGTCCCACTAATTAAAAACTCTGCAAACTTGGGCAAGTAAACACTTTGTGGGACCCAGGTTTCCGATCCACACCAGAGGGGAAATTAGAACAAATTATTTCAAGGCTGCTTCTAGCTCCAAAAATGCCCATGGTCCTAATTCTTAGTAAATCACTATCTTGTATATTCAGAGGTAGCAGGTGTAATAGAAAAAACATGGATTTGAAATCAGATAGACATGGACTGAATCATGTTTCTAACATTGAGATTAGAACTTCTCTAATATTCAATGTCCTTATTATAAAAAGGATAATATTGCCTAACTCACCCAGTAGTTACAAAGGTTAAATCAGAAAATGTACCATTTTAAAGTGATTTGTTTATAATAGAGTCTCAATAAAAAAAGTTGCCCCTGATTATGTTTTCAACTCTAGACTTACTTTAGAAATCATGAATTTTTTTATTTTATTATTTAAAAAAATGTTTTAATGGTGGTACTGGGGGTTGAACCCAGGACCTACATGTTAGGCATGCACTCTACTACTGCGCTATGCCCTCCCCTCCAGAAATCATGAGTTTACGGCGTCAGTGTACGACATGTGGTATGTACTATTTCTTTGATTGTCACGTTAAGATTTTTCTTCTTGATATCTATTTTCACTTTCAAATAGAAAGTTTGCTTTTTTATTTCTTTTTTGTAAATATTTTCCAACCCAGAGTGGCCTCCTTTATAATTGTACTCTTTAAATTACAGCTTTTTTTCTTCTTAAGGATAATTGCTTTCTTTGCTCTGATTCTTGCTTTATAGATGATGACTCCATGCATAAAAATTTAGTACTCTCAGCCTTCAGAGAAGAGATATGACTATGTTATATGTGTTCAACTGGGAAACGAAGAAATGCAGAATGTTAGTCTTAAGGAGACACAAAAATCCTCCCAGGAAAAAAAACTCACCTCTCCAAATCTCTCCACATTTTGTATTTTAGGTAAGTTTCCACAAATAGACATATCATCCAAGCTGGAAAGAATTTTATTAATACTTCCTTCACAGGATGGTCTATTTTTCAGTTTGGATCGGAAAATGTCTCCTTGGACCCATAACGATGCCTGTTTTCTGTAAAAAGGAGAAAAAACAAAGTAATCTTTAAAATAAATGACTATCACATCCTCAGAAGTATGAAGTCTTACAGTCAAAAAGATCAGCAGATATACATTTACAAATCAGACTAAAAAGATTATGAAGTCTTAGAATAGAGGAAAATAGTCACTTTCTGAAAGCCAAAATGAATTCTATTGAAGTTCTATACTAAACACAAACACCCTTCTAATATATACCTGTATCGCTCTACATGGGTTGACTGTTAATGTTCTCAGATGCTTAGAACCAATTCCACAGCAGTAAAGACTGTGAGCCAACTTGTCTTTTAAATATGAATTTGAAATCGCTAACATATTTCTCAAATAGCAATTTGGTATGTCTGTTAAAATAGCTGGAGTGAAATGGACTCAAAGATGTGGGTGAAAGAACTTGAGTTAGATGGAGATAATATCTTTAGAAAGTACTGAACACCTAATTGTCTGTGGTCCCATGAAAAGCCCTGAACACATCACTTTACAAACCCACCCTTACAAGAATAAAGCTTATAGCCTCAATTAGATTATCCTTTGGGAAAAAGAAAATGTGTTTGATGTTCATCTATAGGCTTTCCTTTACTTAAATGAGGCATACTTAACAATTGTTTTCAAGGTTCTAAGAAAAAAACTTAAAATATTTAAGCAAAATGACAAACTGGGGTTTCTATTTTTATTGATGGAGTCACTCTCATACATTAAGATAAATTATCCCATAGAATCTTTTTCGTTCTATACTATACCATACCGCAAGGAATAGAATTAAACTAAAACATTGTGGTTTATCATAAGGAATGCCAAGAGGCAATGAAACAAGAGCATTATCAAGTTTGCTTAGGATCCTAGGAGACGGTGCCCCTAACTCAAAGTGAAAGAATCAGAAAGAAGTTGTCTGAGAGTCCAGAAGTATCTGGAAAGATGGGCAGGGCTTAGCCAGCGAGAGTATTCCCCGACAAGGAAAACAACGTGGGCTTGGAGAAATAGTGGTATCAAAGAACACGGCATGTATGAAAAACTGAGTCGGCTGTTGTCTGACTTGACTGAAGCCCTTCTGCCTCACAAGAGAGGAGGAGGATGTGGGAACCAACTCTGGATGGGCTCCACACGCCATGCTGAGTCCTTTACATTTGATCTCAAAATTGAAGGGAAGACCAAATTTAAAAACAAAACAAAACAACACAACAAAACCATGAAGTGGGAACAGAAGCCAAAAACCTGGAAGACCCAGAAGGCTAAACTGAAAAAAACTCCAGTTCCAAAATGTTATAACATGAAGACTCGGATGCTGCTGCCCACTTAAAGATGAAAATGACAAAGTGACACCTTTTGCTTGCTCAGTTTAAAAGACTCAATCTGTCCCATCCCTGGAAAGACTTGATTTGAACCTGAAGATTACAGATGAATAAAGTGTCAAAGCTGATCTGCGTGTTGCTAAGCGATGCTGTACGCAGGTGCTCCTTAAGAAAAAGCAGCACTTCACGCAAGTACCTTTTTTATTGACAATGGAAACCACGCTAGCTTTTATTGTGATGTCTGTTACTCCTTAAAAGCCTCACCTTAAACAGAAGAAGTAAAACATGTGTTTTTAAGTATTCAGCATTTAAAAATCAAATCCAATGAAGCTAACCTAACAATTCAAAGGAAACCTTCCAGTAAAGTAGTGCATTTTCTAAAAGAGAGTGACTTTATTGACCCTCTGCCAAAAAAAGATCACATGCTTTGAAGTGACAGGATGAAATGTGGCTTGATTTGAACAGAGGCCAGTGTTGGAGTGACTGTTTTTGGCCACGTTCCGGCCCTGGGTTAGTCAGGTGTGGACTAGCCAAGCCTGGGACATTAAAAAAACTAAATAACTTGGCTTCATTACAGGCCAAATTATAATTAATTCTGATATAAAGCTTTCATGAGTCTTTAAAAATATATACATGCTTTTAAAATTCCTCTAAGGAAAGGCGTCGGTTGCGTTGTTACAGACATTTCTGGTCTTGCATTCAGCACACAGTAGGAGCCGCTGTGCGGCTGCTTCTGTTTCTGCTGACCCTTCCCCCTTATTTCCTTGACTGCACCCTAATCCCATCTCCACACCATCTTAACTCTTCATCACTTCTTCCATACTGGACACCTGTTTTCCCAGTACGACCCACCCTGACCCCAGTGTCCATCCAAAACCACCACTGGTCTTTTCACATAGAAACTCAGCTGACTTTCTAGCTCGACCCAGGCCTATTCTAGCTGGGACTTGAGCCCCAGTCAGTCCAGTGTGCCTGCTACCACCACCACCCTAAGGCTATTATGGGAACAGAGGTAGCTCCTGGTTTAAAAGATTGGGCTAATAAAACAGTCTACCTTGATGTCCAAGGAGGACAGACTAGAAAGTATACCCACGATTCAAGAGGTAGGAAGGAGACAGGAGTTCTACTCCTACTTTGGGACAAATGGAAGATCTCACAGGAAGATGTTTAGAAAGAATTTATGAGGGTGTAGGGGAGGGCTCTTGGTTCTGAAACAAATAAGAAGAGACAAAAATGACTTAGGGAATCCCCAAAAAGATTCAACTAGATAATTCTCGTTTAGGAATGCAATCCCACAATTAGAAGCTAGATCATTGGTATCACATCAAAATACAAACTTTGCAACTAAACCTAATGCTTTATGGCTTATATATTTTTTCAACTCTAACCCTTTTCACACAGACACAGAACGAACAAAAACCATTCAATCTTCTATCTATAGTAATTGACATGAGTATTTCAAGATAAATTTCTGATGCCACCATTGCCAAAAATTCTTATATATACCTTCGTTTTACTTAAACCCATGTTAGAATCATACTTTTTCTTAGCCAATAAATTCAGTGCCAACTGAGAGTCAATAATGGATTAAATGATGCAACAGTAAACACTGAAGAGCAACACAACTGAGTGTTATGCAAAACTGACTGTCAGATAAATAGTGCAAACTGCAATGTGCTTGCTATTTTAATAAGTAAAACCACAATATTGTTTTTACTGTTGTTTTAAATTCTTCTCTTTATAATATTTCAGGTTTTAATTTCTGTATTTTAGGAAAGACAAGTTCTTAAGTCTTTAAAAAAGATTGCTAAAAAATTTCATCCACATTCCTTGACCTGGTACATGTATCCAAAAAAAAAATACTATAAATAAAAACAGTAGGAATCAATTGTAATTGAAAACTTGAGCTATTATTGTTGGATATTTTTAAGCACTTTTCCATTTTCCTGAATAGGTTTTCTCCATCCTGTTTTTAGTAATTTCCTGAACTAAAGAGCAATGGTTGAACCGTCAGTTTCTGATGTTGCTCAGTCCACTTGTGAAACTGACCAAATGCCAGCAGCACCAAACTGAACGTGGCATAAACTGATATCTACAAGTAAAAATGGGCCACAGACCCCTGTTATACAAGGCGGCTGACGGACAGGCAGCATCACCTCCCCTGGGAACTTGTTAGAAAGGCAGCACCCCAGGTCCCACCCCAGGCCTCCTGAACCAAGATCCCCAAGTGAACGCTACGCATTTTAATATTTGAGAAGCACTGCAGACAACTGAAGGCTTACAACTAAATTACAACGCTGAAAAATATCTGACTTACTGGAAGTTGATGAAAATACCTATGATAATAAAGCAGAATGGGGGAATTTTGGGTTTATGGATTTGGGAATAAAAAAAGAGTTCAAACACAATGCCATTTCCTTAAATATAACTTGCTTCAAAATAGAAGCACTGCTTTGCAAAGACAGAACTTCCTGCACAGTCCAGGTTTAAGCTTTACCGAAGTTTTCTCTGTCTCAGCAGAAACAACAACAGCATCACATCAGTCCCCATAAGAAAAAGATCTCTCTCTGTGAGTGAAAGTCCCCATGGGAACTTACTGCCTGTGTCTCAAGGACCCTCCTCTAAAGGATCGTGATCGAGAGGGCAGCACAGTAAGTACCACACAGCGAACAGTCAATACAACAAACCAAACACATTTTATAATTTGCTTGATTTGCTTAAAAGCAGCCTGATCTCATCTTTGTAATCCTATAGGTCTGTCTAAGAAGGATGAGTTTAGACTTGGCTCAGTAATAAAAGAGTTACGTCTGTGCAGCATTTTAAGAACTCTGAGGATATTTGGTAGAAGGCTTATTTTGGGTGCAGAATAGTATTTTTAGCTTATGAATATCAGCTTTAAGTAGAGAAAACAACTTGATGGTTGTTTTGCAAACAGCTTTATTTATATCCTGCAAAAAAGTTTAAATATAAAATTTCAAACTGTAACAAAAGAGCGATCTCGATTTGCCAATACATAAATCCATCAGCTCACAAGGATGCTAATAAACATCTCTCATACTGCTGGTGACATAAGAGGAAGGCTTCTTCAAGACAAAGAAATCAACACCTGGACATATGCTGCTGTTTAAGGACTAGCAGGATGTGACAAACCAGCTTTCCTAAAGTCACAGATTAAGAATTGACATTACCTCAAAAGCACTGATTGGATTTTTCACCTCTGAAAGAATACAATCCCTCTAACTTGTTCAGTCATTTTCAACAGATGAAAAGCTATCAGAAAACTTTTTAATCCTCTTACTTCTTTCCTAATGAACGTGTTACTTATTCATGCTTCTGCGTCATCACTGACATCACTCCCTTCATTTCTCATATCATTAGTCAGACTTCAAAGCTCTTCATCTCTCATATCATTAGTCAGTTTTCAGAGCCTGAGATTTATTTGCCTGACATGTCCCTGGTGCCCATCTCTAGCTCTTCAGTCTCACTTCTAGCCCCTCTGACAAGTCCCCATCCCCTCAGACATTAGTAGGCTCCTTTTTAGCTTCTCTGCCGCGAGACTCCTTCCACCTGATTGATCTTACACATTGCTCCAGCCCAGTCTTCTTTAAATAGCATGTCTGCTGCAGGACTCTCCCGTATCAGATACTCCAAAGTCGAAATGTGCTGGATGAGAGAAGTTCAGGACACACATGTTCACATTAGGGTCTGTATATCTTACTGTACATACTTACTGACTCTACACAAATGTACACTATGTACACAGATGTATTTGTCTGCACGGAACAAAGCTTCTGTAACAACTACCACAAGCTTAGAAGAGCACACATTCACTTTCATTCGGTTCTGGAGGCCAGGAGTTCACCATCAGTTTAACTGAGCTGAAGTCAAGATGTTGGCATGGCGGGTTCTTTCTAGAGACTCCAAAGCGAGAACCTGTTTCCTTGCCTGTTTCAGCTGCCAGTGGCTGCCCATGCTCCTTGGTGTATGGCCCCTACCTCCAGCTTCAGTCCAGTCTGTTTCCATTGTCACATCACCCCCTCCTCTGACTCCTCCTGTGCCTCTATGATTACACTGAGCTTCCAGAATAATCTCTCCACTTCAAGATCCTTCAGTTGATCACATCTGCAAAATCCCCATTCATAATATATCAAGTGAGGTTTATTCCACAGGTGCAAAGCTCACTCAGTATTAAAAAAAAAATCAATGTAATCCACCACATTAACAGGTTAAAGAAAAATCACATAATCACATCAATCAATGCAGAAAAAGCACTTGACAAAATTCAATATTTGCTCATGATAAGAACTCTCAGAAGACAGAAATAGAGAGGAATTTCCACAAACTGATAGACTTCCAATTAATACTTAATGATGAATGCCTGGATGTTTTCCCCACCAAGGCTGAGAACAAAGGAAGGATGTCTGCTCTCCCAGTCTTAATCATCACAGTGCTGGAAGTTCTAGCCAGTGCACCAAGGGAAGAAAAGGAAGTGAAAGATATAGAGGTTGGAAAGGAAATACAATTTGTCCCTATCTGTAGATGACATGATTGTCTAGACAGAAATTCCCAGGAATTCACACACACATATTCTTAAATTTCAGGATACAAAATAAATATAGATAGAAAATCAACTGTATCTCTACATATGAGCAACTAACACATGGACACTGAAATTTTAAATACAATATCACTTACAGTCACTCAAAATAAAACTAAATATTTGGGTGTAAATCTAACAAAATGGGACTTACATGATGAAAGCTACACAATGCTGATGAAAGGAATCAAGGAAGGCCTAAATAAATGAAGAGACATACTGTGTTTTTGGACTAGAAGATTCAGTAACAGGAAAGCTGTCAGTTCTCCCCAAACTGATACAGAGATTTAACACATTCGTACCAAAACCACAGCATGATTTTTTTTGTAGCTATGGAAGATTATTCTAAAATTTATATGGAAAAGAAAAGGAACAGGCATTGCTAAGACAATTTTGTTAAAGACAGAAAAGTGGGAGGAATCATTCTTTTGAAGTGAAGGCTCACTATACAGGTACACAATCAAGACAGCGTAGCACTGGAGGACGGAAAGACACCTACCTCGATGGAACAGAATAAAGAACAAAGAAATAGATCTATCCAAATATGCCATCTAATTTTTGGCAGGGATGTAAAAGCAATTCAGTGAAGAGAAAAATAACCTTTTCAACAAATGGTACCAGAGTCACTGGACATCCAGCGGCAAAAAAATGATCCTTGACTTCAGTCTCACGCCTTACACAAAAATTAACTCAAAATGAATCACAGACTTAAATGTAAATATGTAACTCTAAATAAACCTTTTAGGAAAATATATGATAAACTACGGGGATCTAGGGCTAAGCAAAGAGATTTTCAATTTGATCCTAAAAGCATGATGTAAAACAGAAAAAAAAAGCTGACAAATTGGACTTCATCAAAATTTAAGAAATCCCATTAAGAGAATGAAAGACAAGTTACAGACTGAGAGAAAATATTTGCAAACCACTTATCAGACAAAGGACTAGTATCTAGAACATATTAAAAACTCTCAAACCTCAATAAAAAGAAAACAAGCAAGGCTAAGAACAGACAAGAGATCTGAACAGGTCCCTCACCAAAAAGTTACAGGGATGGCAAATAAGTACATGAGAAGTTGTTCATTACTACTTACAGTTACAGCGTCAGTGCAAACTGAAACCACAATGATGGATGTATCATTACACATCTATCAGAAAGGCTAAGAAAAAAATGCTGGAAAACATGAAAAGAAACTCAGTCACTGAAACACTGCTGGCAAAAGTGTAAAACAGCACGGCCATTCTGGAAAATAGTTTGACAGTTTCTTATAAAACTAACCATGCACCATACAGCCCAGCAATTGCACTCTTGGGCACTCATCCCAGAGAACTTCTGTTATGTTCAAACTTACGTTTGAACAAACCTGTACAGGAACATTTATAGCAGCTTTATTCATAACAGCCCAAAACTGGAAACAGTTCAGCTGTCCTTCAACAGGTGGATGGTTAACAGCAGCACATTCATACCTGGGAATGCTACGCAGCCATAAAAAGGAACAAATTATTGATACATGCAACAACCTGGAGGGCTCTCCAGAGAACTATACTGAGTAAAAAAGGCAGAGTCCAGAAGGTTAAATGCTCTATGATTCCATAAATATAACCTTCTTGAAATGACAAAATATATAAAGAGAGAACAAAGGAGCAGCTGTTAGGAGTCAAGGAGGGGGTTTGAGCAGGAAGGGAGAGCACCTATAAAAAGGCAATCTGAGGGATTCTTACAGTGATGGAAATGTTACCTGTAACTGTACTGAACTGTATCAGTGTCAATAACCTAATTGTTTCTTTTTTTTTTCATGGAGGTACTGGAGATTGAACCCAGGATTCTGTGCATGCTAAGCATGCACTCTACCACTGAGCTATACCCTCACCCCAACCCCGATATCCTGATTATGATATTATACAATAGTTTTGCAAGATGTTAATATTAGGAGAGATGTTTACATTAAGAGAAAGCGGGTAAAGGGTACACAAGAGTTCTCTCTGTCATTTCTTACAACTGCATGTTAACCTACAATTAAGCTATTCCTGATGAATTATTGATCTAAATTCAATAGGAAAATCAATGGAGCTTCTGAAAGATAACATAAAGGAATATATTCATACATTGGGGTTGCCAAAGATGTCTTAAATAGAATACAAAATGGATTACCTATTTAGGAAAAGATTAACAAAATGGGACTGCACTGAAATCAAGAAATTTTGTTCATCAAAAAGCACTACTGAGAGAGTGAAAAAGCAAACCACATGAGTAGGGGGCTATATGCACATTACAGAGAATGGACACTGTACTTGCATCCAGAATATTTAGACTCCCATAAATCAACAAGAAAAGATGGTCTGATAAAAAGATGGGGAAGAGACGTGAAAAGACGTTTCATATAAGAGAATAAATGAATGGCCAATAACTACATGAAAAGATGGTCAGCTTCATTAGTCATCAGGAAAAAGCAAACTAAAACTACTAA
The DNA here is from genome assembly GCF_048564905.1 of Vicugna pacos. Classification (NCBI taxonomy): domain Eukaryota; kingdom Metazoa; phylum Chordata; class Mammalia; order Artiodactyla; family Camelidae; genus Vicugna; species Vicugna pacos. The sequence continues at coordinate 69,560,167 of NC_132995.1, forward strand.
GCAAATTACCACTGCAAACAAAATACAGTGGCTTGAATTTAAAAGACTGACCCTACCAAGTATTAGTAAGTATATGAGGAAACTGGAACTCCCACCCATGCTGATAGGAAGGTACACGGACATACCTACTTTGCAAAACTCTTCAGTAGCACCTGTTATAGCTGAAGGTTCCACTCACAGGTATACATCCAACAGACAGGTGTACCAAAAGATATGAAACAGCCAAGAACTGGAAACAACCTAAATATCCACCACCAGAAAAGCTAAAATGTCATATATTCAAAACAACTTAAACAGCAATGAAAATGAACACACTATTGATACACATAATAAAAAAAGATAATGTTGAGAGAAAGAAGTCAGACACACATAGTGTTTGGTTCCATTTATGTGAGGTTCAAGATTGGGCAAAACTCAGCAACGGATTTAGAAGTAAGAACCGTGGTTACTTGGGCAGAAGGACTGGGTGGCGAACGGTAGGACACAAGGGGTACTTGCCGCTCATTTGTCGGTAAATGTTTTATTTCCCGATCTGGAGGGTGGTTACATGAGTTCGCTCACTTCATGAAAATTTACTTAGCCTACCTCTCAAGCCACCCACTCCCAGCTCGTTATTTTCCCCCCACACTAGCTTTCTTTCTAGGCTTCAGAAACGGTACCCTTGTCCTCATCTCAGGACCTCTGTGTGCCGGCTGCCGGGAACACAATTCAGACTTCACCCACCCTCAGTGTCCCAGCCGCCTCTCCTTAAACTATGTCCTCTGCCAGGAGGCACATCAAGTCAGGCTTGAAAAAGAAAGGCAGGAGAGGAGAGAACAAAAAAAAGTGTACATGATCAAGTAAAGAGAAGACGACCTCTGGGCCACTTAGAGGCACAAAGCAGATTAAGCCACAGACCGATACCTGGACGGAGGCAACCCAAAAGCCTGGGAAAGCCCATGCGGGTATTTTCCACACTGGTTCCACAGGAAGTACTGCAAAACATGGAAGGTACAAGCCTCAGACAGAGAACTTGTCTTCAGGAAGGTTCTGACCTAAGCATTCGTAATAACTGACTTTACTATTTCAGTTGGACACGGAAGTCATCCCTGCACCTCAGTTTCACAGATGAATACTCCCACCTAAGTAAAGATCCTAAATTTTATGGCTTAAGTATAAATGAAACACTCTTCTTCATCTTAGAGTGCCTTTGCCTCGTAACCCTAACTCCTGCTGTTATTATTTTGAGACCCGGCAGAGAGAGGAGGCAGAGGAGGGAGGAGGGAGGAGGAGCTGCAGACATGAAGCGGGAGGCTGGTGGCATTTCTCCGATGCCCTGAGAAATCTCGGTGAACCTGACCAGGGCAGTTCTCAGCTACATCTCCTCACCTTGTGAACCTCACGGAGCAAAGAGCCGGGGGCAAGGTGAGTATTCAGTAGGTACCTAATGAATGAACATTCTTCCAAGTGATTTTAAGAGATGGCTTAAAGATCCAAGCTTAGGAATGTTTCTTACTTTCTAACCCGAAGGCCATTTATTCAACTTACGTACGTGATTAGTACAATAAGCACCTGGCAGAAACACAGCACAAAGCTCCATGAGTCAAGTCTGAATGCAAAATGCAGAACTGTGGGAACCACTGGCAGAGAATGGGACACAGAAGGAAGCTCCAAGACAGCACAGTAATTTCACTTGTATCTCACAGGCCAAAAACCTAGGAACTTACTATGTTCTTAATGATCCTGATCTTGGGTATTTTTTTCTCGTGTGTTCATTACACTTCCGCCTCATTCTTCTGAAGTATAACTGCTCATGTTCCAGCCTTTGTTTCCCCCCCACCCCAGTTACTCCTTCTGGGGTTGGCACCTAAAGGAACTCCTGAGCAAGCTCACATCCTTTTAACCATTTCAGATGCTCACAGCTTTAGCTTACAGCCTCTTTCTATGAAATTCATGATCGTTTGTTTCTCACCTACGTGAAATAATTTAAATGGGAAAGGAATTAATTATCTGGAAAAGAATGCCATTCAAAATAGAGCCAGAAGAAAAAGAAAAGTGAAAAGAATAAAAAGGGGGAAAAAATCCCAGATATAAAAAGAAAAAATTGAAATTTCAGTATATCACCAACTGATCGCAATTTAGAGCCAGACCTAAATCAGCTAGTGCTAATTTCATCTCATCATTTCATTAATGGGTAAATGGAGGGTAATTTCCGAAATTTTAAGGGGTTGTGCCCTTACAGGTTAAGTCTCTCCGCCTTGTGGACCGGGGTTTGACAAACAGTTAATGAATGAGTATGTGAATAAATAAAAGGAACTTACACGGGTTCCTCTAAACAGCGGTCATAACGCTAGTTAGGGGCACAGCCAGGGCTAACACCCAGCTCTCTTTACTGCCTCCTTGGTAGCTCGTAAGTTGCAGCTACACGAGCAGCACAGTGAGTTGTCGGGGGAGCAGCAACGTCGCTGAAGTCACTGACTGACCTTAGCTGTGTGCTTTTTCTCATCTTGCTTTTAGACATGCAAACAAAAGGGAAAAATGAAAAGTGCCAAGTGGGATGACATAAGAAAATTATACTGTAGCCAGATCACACATAGAAAATGACAGAAAAAAGGTAGGCAGAGATGGCTCTGTGATTTTCTGCTCACTCTCACCCGATCTAAGAGATATAAAAGGTTCCAAGTTAGAACGCATTAGCTGTCAGATCAACAACGTGCCGTCACAGGCACAGACGTCTCTAACAACGCAGCCCTTTCAGAACCACGGGCCTGACACAGTCCGCAGCCGGGGAACAAGAGGCAGAGACGATCAGGCACACGGCGGCGGCACGAGGAACTGGAGATGGTCGACTTACTCTTCCAGGAAGTGCTGCTGGGGTCCTATGATGGAGCCGGGCCGGCAGATTCTAATCCAAGCGATTATTTCCGCGTGTGTAAACCTGTAGTGCTTCATGACGTAACAGGCTATCAACGTCCCTGTTCTTCCGAGACCAGCTGTGAGAAAAGGAAACAGAACAAGCAATTCAAAGTACAGCAAATGCACCCACAAAAACACTGAAGGCAAACCTTGTCCAGAAACGGCAACGGTTTCGAATGCAATGCAAAATTTTTAAACTCTGACAAAAATGTAATGCGTTTTACATGATTGGGGTGGAGGGGGGGGGTTAAAAGATAATTCTAACTCAAAAATTTGAATTTTTAAAAAAATAGATCACATGGTTAAAATAAACATGTAAAAAAATATAAAAATCAGAGCAAGGGTTTCAAAAAGTTATGAAGTGTTCAATCCCAGAGGCCTTTGGGAATGACTGTCATGGTGAATACTGTGAAGGCCATGCTGGTTGCAGGACAAGCACTTGCAAAATGTCGCCTGTCAGGTGTCTCCCTGCTCCTGCTCCTCAGCCCCAGCCCAGCTTGAGCTGAACCTGCAGGTAACAGTTTGTACTTGTGACCCCTGGGTCACCAGTGTAACTGATTGTATTATCATGGCCATTTTTTAAGCCTATTTAAATGGTGAAGGTTTTTTTTTTAACTTATTTTAGAAAAAGGAATTATAGAATCAGAATTAGAAGACACCGTAAGCATCACCAGGCCCCATCAGCTGCCTAACTCACAGCTGCTTCGATGCTGTGTCCGTCAGGTGGCCGCCCTAATCTCTGTGTAACTCCTTCAGAGACCAGGGTTTCACTGTTTCCTCAGCCAATAGGTGTTGCTAGAGCAGCCACTACCGGATGATAGCCACTTGCTATCATCCCAGAGTTCTTTCCACTCTTGGCTCATCCATTTAGTCACTCATTCTACAAATACCAAGACCGGCTGATTACAAGGTGCTGTGATGGACACTGGGGCCAGAAGCATGATCAAGCGGGATGTCTGTCCCCATGAGATTTATAGTACTAAGCCACTAATGCTTAGTTATATGCATTTTCTAAATCTTTCCATATCTGGCTTTTTGGAACTAAATTCAGTGCTATAAGCTTTCATTTGTTAAGTACCACCCATGAGCAGAGCACTATGCTGAGTTATTTTCCCACTGCTTAATCTCATCCTATCATATACAGTGTTTCTTATGGGAAGACAAAGTGGCTCTGTCCTTGTTTTTAAACATTAGATTCAAATGTTTATTCACTGCCTACCAGATCCCCAGGACAGGGCTCTGCTCATAGGATAATGATATAAACAAATGGAGGATACAATTTTTGACCACAGTGAGTTACCAGAGTAGTTGTGGACACAAGAATATTAACCAAGAAGCAAAGAAATTAGGGGATCTCAGAGAAAGGAGGAGGGGGCCGTGTGAGCAGCTGGTGTCTTCAAAGAATGTGTCAGTGATGACAAGGACTCCAGCAGACTCTAAGGAACAGGAAGGTCACAGAGCATTTTCCTCAATGAGTGGAAGCTGGGCTGGTCTGGAGAATGCATACAATGTGTGTTGAGTGGGAAACAAGGTTGGAGGGGTGTGGAGGGGCCGACCAAGAGCACCTCCGAGTCCAGTGGAGGAGTCGGTACTTAGGGCAAGCAGGCTATCAGCTGTGGGCTGAAGACACCGCAGATTGCTGAGTTCTTCTGGAGTCCCCAGATCCAGATGCACAGTGCTCTGCGCACTGAGCAGGTCACATCTCCTGCCTGTATATGTTATTACTCCTCCACCATGTGGAGATGCTGCTCTGATTAACACAATTCAACTCATTTAAAAAGTAATATGAAATCCATGACACTTTCAACAACTAATAAACATACAACTCTTATCATGTAAAAATATGATTTTTCCTTTAGCCAATGGAAAGAGCAAAAAAAAAAAAGCTCCCATCGATTTGGATTTGGGGACAAAAAAATGGGTGTGGCAGCAGCACAGCTCCAGGTTGGCAAAGACAGAGACAGGGACCAGACAGAGATGCTGGAAGGCTGGGGCAGGAGAGCCAGGGTGGCTGGACGGGACATGGACTTGGGTGGACAGAGGTAACAGAGGGGAAGAGCCAAACTGGAAAAACGTGTTGACTGGGTCCCAGGGAAGGTTAGCGATGACTGATACTTCTGGCCTGGAAAACTGGTACAATGTCAGTTTCATCCATGAAAACATTTCGTTAGAAAAGGAAACAGGAGAAAGTTGATGGCTGGTTTTTTTTTTTTTTTTGATGTGTTTGACACTTCCCCCTAGCCTCTGCAAAAAGAGGAGTCCTTTTATCAGCTTCTCCTAGTGAAACATTAAAGACAGTCTTCTCTAGTCGCCTCGGGACTGGGAAATACACAGTTTCTCAGCAAATCTAAAATACCATCTTGTCATCTAATGGTGTAAAACACGCCATTGGCTTTTTTCCCCTCTCGTATGTATTTTATTCACACCCTTTCTTCCTGCTCCCATCGCATTGGGAAAACTGTTTTCTGTGCTTTTCTGCTTGGCTGAGATGATAACTTGTGCTTTTTAAGATAATTTTTCCACATACTAGTGTTTAAATTCCATGAAGTAAGAAAAAATCAAACTATGATATGCTATCAATTTTCGGAGCTACCCTAGTTTAATAAATGTGAATATGTGAAAAAAAAAAGTATATCTCTAAATCAGTGCTTTTCAGCCTTTCTTCACTACTGCCCCCTCACCCCTCCCCAAACAACAGCCTCTCCAGGCTTTTTTTTTCCTAATTGTCCCCCATGATTTTGCCGCCAGAGGTAGACTGCATATCTCTTTATGTACTATGTGTAAATCTGCACTTTATACAGATAAAGAAAACTGTGTTTAACACCCAAAAATAGTTTTGCCCCCTTGGGGGCATTATTACCTGGAGGTTGAGAATACATATCAAAAATGTGGAAGAAATTACAATCAAGCTCATGTTTATAGAGGCCTGGCATTTCCCTTCCATTAACCCTTCCTTTTTCAAAATTATACTTAGACATTGTTTTCTTAGATGAGCGGGTGTATGTGTGCATGTGCGTGAGTGACCTGTTTTCATCTGAAGTACATTTTGCCCCAGATCAAGCATCCACATTCTTCAGAGAAGAATGAAGCTTAATCATGGTCTCAGTAGGACTTTCTTCCTATACTAGAAGAATCTACTTCATGTTTCTGCCCAGAGCAGATACTTTGTTCCCACAGAGTTGTCAATGCCCCAGACATCTGACAAGACTGCAGATAATCATGTTGATAAAAACACAGCTGGACAGCCTGGGGCAGGAAGCCCGGATGGCTGACAGGGTACCCCCCTCAAACCACCGATTGGAGTCTCCGTCTGGTGAGAACACTTCTTTCTCCACCCAGACACCACCGCCTCTCTGGCTCCCCTCCCCTCCCCTCCCGCAAGAGGCTGCCCGCTCCCTCGTCCCCTCGGTTAGGCACCTCATCACTCACACACACCAAAAAAATAAGGTGGTGCGGAAATTTTTCAAATTTCTCTGAAACTAAAGTTGCTTCCCCCTTTTTAAAAGTCTATAATTTATATCTATAAAAAGAGCCTACTTAGCACTCAATACTTAGGCGCTCTTATCACAATTCAACAGAATAAGAACATTTCACTAAGTTTCTATAAAAACTTCAACAAATTTTTTGAAGTGTTCATAATTAAAGGGCTCCCTGGCATAGCGAGAGAAGACGCTGAAAAGTCTTCTATTTATACCGGGTGGAACACTGATGGCCTTCCAGTTTCAGGCATTTTCTGAAATGCCTACAGAACATCAAAAATCACAACCTGGAACATCATAATGTTGCTGGTTTTTCAATGATTATTTGTGCCAGAAAGTTTCACACATCATAGCCATTCCTTTTATCAAGCAGAAGGCAAACTGCAGATACTGAATCGTTGTAAGATTTCACACATTCCCAGCAAATTAGTTTCTGGTTTGTCTCTATTTTTAGTACTTTATGTTGAGGCGTGAAATAGTCGCTCTTCTCAGCACCACCAAAGGTCATTTGACACCGTGATAAGATCCTCTCTTCCCCCTCCTGCAGTTCAATTAAAATGCTCAGTGCTGCTTTAATTCCCAGAAAATTAAGCTCACCTAATTAGGGCAGATGTTAAAATAATTAACATGCCAATAGTAGCTAAGTATGCTATTAAAAGCAATACAGCTGTAATTAAATCGAAGGTGTAATCCTTATAAAACAATCCTACATGTGTGTACAAGTGGAGGCAAGTGGAATAAAACTCTCAAATAAATGCCACCACATGTGAATGTGACGTTCCTATGTAAAAACTGACCTCAGTGCTAAAGATCCTGATTAAAATATAAAAATCTCTACAATATAAAATATACATATTCCTTAACACTTCTTACAAGGTCACCATTCACAGGCCAAGGACGTAATAAAGAGGATGTCTGTAACAAGAATGCTTAACACCAGAGAGTTTTATTTTTCCAATGTTTGTTAGGTGAGGAGTGCTATCAAGAGAGAGCTTGAGTTTTAAGTGAAATAAGTCAGATAGAGAAAGACAAATATATCAGTTATATGTGGAATCTAAAAAGTACAACAAACTAGTAAACATAACAAAAAAAGAAACAGACTCGTAGATATAGTGAGCAAATTAGGGGTTACCAGCAGGGAGAGGGAAGAGAGGAGGGGAAAATAGCGGGAGGGGATTAAGAGGCACAAACTATGAAGTATAAAATAAGCTACAAGGATATATTATACAACCCGAGGAATATAGCCAATATTTTATAATAATTATAAATGGAGCATAACCTTTAAAAGTTGTGAATGACTATATTGTACACTTATAGCTTCTATATTATTGTATATCAACTATATCTCAATAAAAAACTTAAAAATTAAAAACTTAGGAAGAAAAAAGAGAGAGATCCTGAGTTTTAATGAAAACTTTGCATTTCTTCTCCCTTAAATTTGTCAATCCAAGACATGACACACAGAGAAATCATGTGAGTTGGTAAGCGTTAAACTAATTGACTAGGAAATAAGGCCAAATTAATCCCAGGAAAAAATATTGATTTTTATGACACAAAAATAAACTTTAAAAAGACCACATATCTCCTGTTAAACGTTAGTTGCTGCCATATTCCCATTAGCTCTCAAATTCCAGGGATAACTTGAAATACGGTCCTCTCTTGGTATCCGCGAGGGATTGGTTCCCGGACCCCGCGGATAACAAAATCCGCAGATGCTGGAGTCTCCGGCAGCCGAATTGGTGGAAGGGGGATCCCACGGATACAGAGGGCCGACCGCATGTGAAATGCAGGCTTTTCCTTCGGCCTGGGCAATCTTTAGCAAAATGGGATGGAGAGGCGAAGTCAGGCTGGATCACATCAGGGGCAGGCCAGCTCACCGCCCCCCCCCCCCCCGACTATGACCTGGCAGAAAGCAAAGCAGGCGTCTACAAGGAGTGAGCAAAAAGACACCTGCCCAGCAGATGCACCCCCCCCTCCGCCGGAGAAAGGAGGTCCGGCAAGGCAGGGCCCCAGCCAGCCGAGAAACCGGAGGAGCGGGAGGGGCCTTCGTCACCGAGGACGGAGCCTGGCAGACGGAGCCCTCAGCGAAGCCGGGGGCCACGTGCAGCTCGTTTCCCTCGCCGGGGCTCCGGCAAAATGCAGCTTCTCGTTGCTGCTCACGTGCTCGGCAAAGTACCTCCACCTACTCAATTCTTAAACATAGGAACAAGGGCCTACAAAATGGTATTTTAATTTCTGTCAGAACCAAAGCCATGCTCATCTGAGTAAGTCAGTTACAGCAGCACCAGGCACAGGAAAAGAACGGCACAATCCCCAACACCTACTAGACAATTAGCATAAAACGAGACAAACCGGTTCTCAGACTCGGAAACCGGAGAACAGCACCACCCAGCGGCAGAATGAAGAGCTGCATGTGCTCCGCGGCCAAAAGTGGTTCCTCCTCACGGAAATCAAAGACCCCAGTAAAATACCTGAACCGTGCTGAAAATCTAGACTGTGAGCCTCCTCAGAGTCTAATAAGCAGGCTTAGACCAAATGTTATTTCATATTTTCTGAGCAGCTGACACAAGGCTGCGAGGTAAAATGCAGAGTGTATGTTCAGTGCAACGTTTGAGACACACTAAAAAAGATAAACGAGGTCGAAGTGCTCGAAGTCGGCGTCTGCGAACAGGAAATCTTTAGATAAGTAGTTCAACTAAAATTCAGATTTAACTGGGTGTCCTGTATTCTTATTTGCTAAAGCTGGCAATCCTACATCTCCTATAATCTGAACAACCTTTGCCGCAGAGTACTCGCCCCTAGAGACCAGGGATGTATTCACATAACCAAGTCTTTCAGTCATTCAAAGAGGCAGTAACACATCCGTGGCAAGGATGCTGGCGATGACCCCGGTATGCTGCCGTCCCCAGGCAATGGGCTGGGGAGACACTCTGTTCCGTGATGCAAAAGACCAAGAGGGGAGGGGAGGGGTGGAGGGAGGGTGCAGCCGGGCTCCAGATAGCTGGGTCAAATAATGGGAGCGTTAATATCAGATGGGTGAAGGAGGATGGGGGAAAGGTGGGCAATTTTGCAAGAGAAGGAGAAAGGGGAACTAACAACCCTTGTTTGTGTTCTCGTTTTCTGAAACCAAACATGACTTTTTTTTTCCCCTAAGATACTAAGTGGCTTTGTTTCACATGGCCTGCTGTCTCGCGGCCCACCCCCTCTCAGAAGCCCCGCCGCCCGAGGCTCGCGGCTCGCCCGCACCTTTGCAGTGGACGGCGATCGCGCCCTCCGCGTTCTCGCAGATGCTCAGGAACCGCCGCACGATGCTGTCGCTGGGCGTGCTGCCGTCGATGAAGAAGAGGTCGTAGTGCTCGAAGCCCGCGTCCGTGAAGCGCTTCGCCTCGTAAATCTTTTTGTTCAGCCTCACGATGGCAGTCACATTATGCTTTTTGAAATAAGGAAAGTAGGCTTCGGGAGCGTGAAGAGGATAACCTGGGAGGAAAAGAGGAGCTGTAAGCAGAAGGCACGCGTTTCATCTTCCGGAACCTGGGAACGCGAAAACCCTTCACAGTGAAGATCTCATCAGGGCTTGGCAGGCAGGCGCATTTCATGAGAGTCGGGTCGCAGCAGCCTAAAGTCTAAATAACGAGCACACACCACAGGAAGGGAAAAAATCTAAGTACTGGAAATGGCTCATGAATGTTCAAAACCTCAACCTCTAGGACTCACACCCTGGGAACACACTCCTCCCAAGCCAAACCAAGGCCGCCCTGGGGCGCTCGAATGTGCAAAAAGCCTGGAAGACTCTCTGTGCTTTTTACTCCACGTGACAAATACTTTTGACTTACAGTTAAAGGCTTTTTTGCCAGATGGATCGTTTTAATCTCAGTGCAATCTCCCACAAAAAGAGATGGATTATTAAGCACCTACCATGTACAAGTCACAGTGGCATACAATTTCCTGTAATTCTCTAAACAACCTATCAAGATAAAAATAGTAAACCCCATATAACAGGTTAGGAAACCAAGAGGTTGAGTAATCCTTTTTTGAGGACATTTTCTTTTTTTGAGGAGAACAAGTAGTCAGCCCCGACCTCTCTTCTGCTATGAGAGGGTCCGGCATCAACAGAGTACCCCTGGGGGCTGCCGTCAGCTGGTTACAGACACGTGACCTAGACTCGGCCAGTCAATCAGGGTGACCACTGGGGGCTTTGGCCACTTCAGGCCTTGCCCAGCCGCCCCAGGGGTTAAGGGGGCCCTGATCAGCACAGCTGGAACCTATTCAGCGCATATCAGGTGAGGTTCTATCTTACTCAGGACTCATTCGTGACGGTGGGCTCCAGCGGCCAGCAAAGTGAACCAGCAGTTTCTGCACTGTGTCCTTGGCTCTGTTTCCTGCTGCCTCAAACCTTGCATCTGCTGGTCATTTCCTATCTTCTCTTAGTTGCAAGCCAGCTCTCATATGCCAGGGCTGGGGTCCGCATATGAGATTTCCCCCTACCTTTCCCACTGGCTTCCTGTCATTTCGAAAGATGGGAGGCCCTAAAGCACATCTGGAGCATGTGGAGGCCAGAGGCGGGGCTGTTTTCCTGCCAGCATGGCTTCAGCGGCAGGAGGCACCCCCCCCCCCCGCACCAGCCTGCAGCCCAGCCTCACCGTCTCTACCTGTCAGCCCCCAAAATGCAAGCCCTGGCTGTGTGGCACGCCCTTCAGAGCTCCTGGCCCCAGCCAAGCTGTCCCCGCAGCCTTAAAGGCAGCCGCTATTTCCTCCTTAATATGCTGGGTTTTGTTGGTTTTTTTTTTTTTTTCCAGAGTTGCTCTTTTACTTTTTAGCCTTCTCTCTAACAAATTCCTTATACTGCATTCACTCTGTTTGAAATAAAGTGGTTTCCATTCCTGCCTGGACCCTGCTGGTTGACAATCTCCCTTAGATCCTGCTCATGTTCTAAGCCTCATTTTCCAGCCTTCCCTTGGAGGCTGTGAGCTCCCCGACATCATTCCAATATGCCTTTTTGGTTTAATTTACCAGAGTTGGTTCTGCTGCCTACAACCAAAGCCCTCACTAGTCCAAGGTCACACAATGGATGGAGGCAGAATTGGCAAACAGGCTAACTAATCCTCAGACCAGCTTTTCACAAGCTATGCTGCTTTCGAGCAAACAAGTAATACACAGCTTATTTACAATCTTCTGTGTTGAAATCGTGACTTATACACACACATTAAGAAAAAAAAATGGATGCTTTTCAATTTGGAAAAAAAATCAAATCTGTTTTCCTAGTTGCTTTATTTGTTCAAATCATTTTCCAGTCTAAAGGGAAAAAGAACTGTGGTTGGCATAAGGAAACAGCTTTTCTACCGTGAAGGGATGAAAAGGAAGAGGGCTCATGAGCACACATGGGAAGCCATCCCCTGGTGTGACAGCTGGCAAGCGCTTCTGACTCTGGGTTCCTAGCATACCATGAAGTGTGTCATGAAGTGTGCTGATGGTTTGCTTGGTATCTGTCCCTTCTGCTCCTCACCAAGGCTGTAAGAACTTCTCTTTTCATATAGGAACGTCCAGCAGGAGTAAACAGCATTACAGATAATATACTTAAACCTACTATTAAACCACGTGTATCTTTTGAGAAAAGAACACTGGACAGTTATCCAAATATGGCAATAGGTCACTAAAGTAGTAACAATAATGGTAACAGCCACATCTAACATTTATTAAGTGCTTACTGTGTGCCAGGCCCTAAGCTAAGTGCTTCACGTGTATCATCTCATTAAACCTTACAATTAGCCACTGTGCCTGAAAAAGTGAATTGGCGCTTGCACACACCGCGAGGAAGGCACAGAGGCAGCGTCTGGACCCTGGCAGACAACTTCCAGGGCCTGTGCTGGGGATGATTTCAGGTAAAATCTAACTTGATTCTATTGGTTAGATCTCAAAAGGGACATTACATGAACATTAGGAGCTTTACTTCCTACAGTTGGTGAGCAAGTTTATTTAAAAATTCTCAAAAACGAGTTATAGCCAACAATGACAATATCCTCTGACTTCTGAACAACTGTTTGTGGGTGTTTTCAGTGTATTTGGATGCTTCTGATGGGGGACTGGATTTAGAAAAGTGCACGGAGCTGAGGAAACATTCATCCGACCCTTACTCCATCTGGCCGCTAGATGGCGCCCTGGCATCGGTAAAGCACAGGCCGGGCCCTGGCGCTGACCCAACAGAAACAATTTCAAAGCTAAGAGACTGCAGAATTCGTCTCTTCCCAGCTCCTCATTTAAAGTTAGGGAACTGAACAACAGTTGAGTTTAATGACGAGTGGCCCACCCACTCGTTATTAAAAGTAAAAATTGCAAAATAGGCAGGCAAATGTGGAAAGCAAAAAAATATGTAATAAAATGTTTTTAGGTTCATGATAAAAATGTGAATGATAAAAAAATTCATAAAAATGATTTTAAAAATGCAATCAGAATATCTGCTATCTAATGAACACCTATTAATGTGCCTGATACTGTGCAAGGTACTTCCTATAATATTTCTACTCCTCACCAAATGCCTGCCATGTGCATCCTATTTCCACCGTTTGACATACGAGGGAACTGATGCTGAGAAGCGCTGAGGGGCTCGCGGAAGCTCACACGGCCAATTAGGCGCGGAAGAAGCCCAGGCTCTTCACACCTGGCTTCTCCTTCAATGAGCGGGCTGACGCTTCTACTGCTGGAGTCCCATCTCAAACTGTCTTTCTCTGTGTTTTCTTTCTTCTTCCTATTCTCCCTTTTTTCTTTCTTTTTTTTTGGGGGGGGGTGAGGTTAACTAGGTTTACTTACTTATTATTTTATTTTATGTAACAGAGGTACTGGGGATGACAGCCATGACCTGACGCATGCTATGCGTGAGCTCAACCACTGAGCTACACCCTCTTCCCTCTTTCTTTTTTATCAGAGACGGTAAGGATATTGCCACCTGAGAATTTGGGGGTTTGGGGGGAAAACCTGAAATCCAAAATATGCTTTGTTCTACTGCTGTATTATTCATTTATCAATTCAAACTTGTTTAACCAAAAAAGGTAGGGCCCCTGTCTTCCCCTGTGTCAAAACAATGCGAACAGACGGCTGCAAGACACCCCCCTTGGTCTCTGCTGACACAGCCCGCACTTAAGGCTGTTAGAATGCATTCTGCCCGATCCCGAGAAAGATTTTAGGGCTTCCTTTTGCTACATCCTAGCAACAGCTATTTGAGTGTTAAAAATAGCTTAAAAATCTAACTTTCCTACTAACAAATCCCTGAAATGACTTGTAGCTATCTCAGGAAACATAGGGTTTTTCAACTTAAAAAGAAAGAAGAAGAAAGAGCACCAGGATTTCACTGTCAGTGGAGCAAGTTCATTAATTCCATCATAAAATTACTGTCTTAAGTTCAAAAGGATTTACGAAGTTAAAGCCTTTACAAAAACTATGATGAAGCTTCCAGTGAGTATCAGATCTGAAAACGGGGATTCCAGTAAAATATCAGTATTTTACCAACAACAGCCTTAAATGAAATTGTGCTACACATCATAAAAACTGGCAGGTATTAGGTAAGCAGCATGTTCAGACCTTTCTTCCTCAGTGTGAGGGGGCACAATACATGCACAGATAAAAAGATGCATAGAGAGCAATATCTTAACAGTGGTGATTTCTAGATTATATAAGTGCAGGTGACTTTTTAGCTGGACTGCTTAAATTTTCTATGATGAACATGTACTTCCTCTGTAGTAAAATTAAAAAGAACACAGAATTTGGAATCAGAGACACGCTGCCACTTTCCGACCCTGTGAACCTGGGCAAGTTAGGTTACCAAGCTTCCATCTTCTCTTCCACAGAACTACCACCACCTGCTCCAGAGGGTGGCTCTGATTATTAAACAGGGGGGGTGTGCACGAAAAGCTCCACACCACTCCTGGCACATACGCAAGTGGTGGCTAATTATTCCCTGTATTGCCACGTGGGGCCAAAAAGAGTTTTTAAGATTTGTGGCAATTAAGAACTGACACACAAAATATTCATATCCTTTTATCTAGTGATTCTAGGAATTTAGAGAAGGAATTAGAGCTGCAAAAAAAAATGTATAAAAAAAGAATGTAAAAAAAATAGACATGTGTGCCAACTACGTCGGTTTTTTAAAAGCGAAAAAGTGTAAATGACTTAGATCTCACTCAAAAACTAATCGATTTATTAACAAAATTATGGCACAATCATTGAATGCAAATATGAAAAATTATAATGAAGATTCATAGCTACTGCCACGGAAAGAACTCTGTGATATATTAAATAAAAAAAGCTGCTGTAAGACAGTAATCATATTATGACTCCACGCTTGTAAACAAGAAGAAAAGAAATATTTTTATCAGTGTGTGTGTGTATTCTTTGAGAAAAAAATACGTACAAAAAATACAAAGAAGCAGCTGGAAAGAAAATTAAAATCCCTAGTAATCCCACCACCAACTAGTAAACCTAGAAAACTTGGGTAGAATTATAGGTCACTTTTATGCTGGTTTTATTAGTTCATCTGCATTTTCTTCTTTTCAAAAAGCATCTATTACTTCCATAAAAATATTTTAAATGGTTTTTTAAATTATATTTCTTACTTTCTGTTTAAGAAAATTTCATGAAACAGGTGAATCCTAAATGGCAAAATTCTTTCACTTTCGCCAAATGAATTCCCAACAACAAACCTACTCTTACTGAGGTTTTCCGGATCCAAGTCAGATCATTTTTCACAAAAGACCAGAGGGAGGTTTAATCAATCCTGGTTTGAAAGACCAAGAGAAAGTGGTTTCCCCAAGCCCTCAACAAATACAACCCAACACGACAAAAGGTTAATCAATCAATGTCTGGGGCTAAAAAGATTCACAAGCAAACTGGTGAATGAGAAAATCTAATTCTGGCTTCGGGACAGAGACCTCCTATTTGTTAGGATAACTCAAAGGACCTGGACCACCCATCCCCAGAGGAAAACTGTGATTCAAGCAGAGCTCCCTGGAGAGATGTCCCAGGTGTGAAATGATGAGCACGTGTGCAGAGACCCAAACAAATTATCAAATCAAAATGCACGCATATACAGCGAAACTAGATTTTAGAATAAGTGATGATGATGATGATGATGATGATGATGATGATGCTGCTGCTGCTGCTGCTGCTGCTGGTGATGATGGTGATGATGGTGATGAAAAAAGAAATCTAGACTAGGAGTTTCAAATTACATTCCCTCAGAGGACTACTGTTCCAGCTCTGTGACCGAACAGAGCAAAAAGGGAGCTGATATGTTCATAGGTGGTTTTTTTTTTTTTAATTTTATGTACTTCTCTCCTCCCATAAATTATTCTTAAACGTTTGGTGCCTATCATTACTTGTATTCTAGGGAATGTTAGGTTAAAAATAAATAAATAAGTAGAAATACATATGAATGGGAAACTCACATAGCTGATCATGTTTCATTCAAGAAGCTTATTATTTTCTTTTGCCTTTTCTTCTTCTATATGCCCCTAGTTATACATATACTGCAAATAATTTACCCAATCACTCTCAGCTAGAAAATTATTCCTAGTTGCCATGACGGAACTGAATAGATGAGTGTAGCGGCAATGTTTAGGAGGCCAGCGCTGGGGTTGGAGTACCACCGGGGCTGCCGGGTACTTTGTGACCTTGGGCAAATTCCCTACTCATAAGCCTCAGCTTCCCCCTCTGTAAAATGGAGATAAGAGTACCTACACCTCACAGACTTGTGTGTGCACTGAATGAGGTGATGCTGTGATTAGACAGTAACTAGCACACAGTAAAAAAGTTCATAAATGACACCCATGGTCATCATCGTCATCACTATTCAACATGGTGCCCCCAGAGAAGACCTTAATGTGTAGCACTCTACCAGCAAATCAGCCGGAGAACCACTGACGGAATTCAGCAACCGGCTCCTTGTTTTGAGCAGTTTGTTTCTCAGATTCTCCTTTGATCACTGGGCCAGGTAAAGTGAACACCCTATTTATAGCAACCTAAAAATGTGCTAGTTTTAAAGCAGTGATTATAGTTCCACTTACTGAACGCTAACATTTAACACACTATTACTACTGTTCCATTTTTTTAATCAATAAATATTCCCTGGAAAATATTACCAAAAGTAAAGATTATCTGAGGAAATTAAGAAATTAAAGAAGATGAACTGAAATAAATTTTTGGAGGGTAAAATAAAGAAAAACCTACCATTTTCAATTTTGCTTTTTGGATGTGGTCCACT
This sequence comes from Vicugna pacos, assembly GCF_048564905.1. Classification (NCBI taxonomy): domain Eukaryota; kingdom Metazoa; phylum Chordata; class Mammalia; order Artiodactyla; family Camelidae; genus Vicugna; species Vicugna pacos. Next base: position 69,576,790 of record NC_132995.1, read on the forward strand.
AAATGCTAAAAATTTTCCTGGAACAATCCAGTTGAAGTCACCATTTTCAACTCGCTGGGAGAATTTTGTAAGAAAAGAGAAGAAAAATATTTTATAATTCTTATACAATTTAGGAAATCCTTACAAATAAAACTGCTTTTCACCCTATTAGTACTAGACTAATTGGACAGATATGAAGACAAAATAATATAGCTTAAGATAAAAACATGCATCTGATTCTCAAAATGATGTGTATGAATTCAACCCGCTTCAGGAAAAAATTTGTCTCGACTCTATGAGAAGTTTAGAAAACTTTATTTAAAGTGGATGCACTTTGCTTAAAGTAACTGTCTCCTGGCCACTCTGCAATGAAATGAAATGAACACAAACACTGCTTGTCCCAGTAACAAGGAAAATAAGGGAAGACAGAAAATATAAGCACTTTCCATGAGCATGGTAAACACACTATAAACAAAGGACAAAAAACGATAAATATCAGAGTCATGATGAACACACCTTCATTTTTTGTTTGTGTCTATAGGTTGGTATCTGTTGCCGGTGCTGATTTCTGGACTGGGAAACAGAAGGCAGGAGTGAGGGACAGAGGCTTACCATACCCTCACGGGGTACCACAGACTGGAGCCGGCCAAGGTCTACTGCGGGGGCTGCAAACCCAAGCAGCTACAAGGGTCAGGCAGGAGGCATAAACAAAGGCCGCTGTTCCTCAGCTCTGGCCAACTGCCCATAGGAAGGTGACTAAATGTGGCCCACTTGCCAACTGGATTTCCACGTAAAATCTCTCTATGTTGGAAATGTTGCCCGTTTGAAATTAAGTTTTTAAATACTAGGAAACCAAATGGAACACACCCATGGGCTGATTTTGACCACCAGCTGTTGGCCTCTGGTCTGCACATTCCAGGATCCTCAGAAAAGGCCTGAAAGGCCAGGCAAGGGGCCGAGCACCCTCCCACTGCTCATTATCTCCTTCACTGCCTTCCCTTCCAGGTGTGCCTCTGAACCCATGAAACACTGAGGCACGGCTGAGGGTTCCCAAGACTCTGCAGGCAACTGGGACACAGTTGTGCAATGCATTACAAATATATATGTGTCTCTTCTTCCCATAAGCACCGTAGCCCAACCCCAGTCTCACTCACACCCCCACCACCAGCCACAGCTTCTAGTCTCCAAGTCTCCACCCTCCATAGCACTGCACAGACACCTCCTCGGGCAGGAAAGGAAGGCAGTCCTCTTTGCTGGGCCAAGGGCATCCACATGAAAGGCTCTCTCCTCCACTACATGGCACAGACCTCAGTGGTAGGAATCTGTCCAATACGGAGTCTGCACTCCGCTGTAAGAGCTCATAAGTATTTGTTGAATAAACTGGAGAGATGCCACCAAGGAAATCCGGGGCTCTACTTTCATTACTTATAACTACTCGTTGGATTTGATTTCCATGAAAATCAAAACTTCGCTGTACAATTTTCATGTTTAAAATGCAGGTGGCTCTTTCCAGTTATAAAAAGTTATAAATGAAACTTTACATGACACCTTGTAAATGTCTGAACTGCATTAATCTAATTGTAATAAACATTGTAATAAAATCTCCACAATGCCCTAAATAAAATCTTAGAGATGCTATGAGTGTTGTGATTACACATGCCAAATTAAATCTCAAGCACAGCTATCTAGTTAGAACAATTTGAATAAAGAATCTAATATACAACTCTTTACGGTAATTAAACATTTTCTTATTTAAATAAAGCAGTCTCAAATCAAATAGTCCAATATCCTTCTCAAGTAATTCTTAAGCTTAAAACATTATTTAAAAATTCAAAAATAAAGGTATGCTGTAATCATCAAAAGGCTAAAAGCAGTTATCTTATGAACAGTAGAAGAAAACAAGTTTCTGTGCTCACCATTCCTGTACCCTTGACCATGAAGTAGGCCTGGATAAACACATTGTGCTATGTCTGTTTCTTTGGGATTATAGACATCCGTTCCGTTAAATAGTAACCTTTTATAATCAATCATATGGAGATAGGCAATGGACTCACAGAACCAAAAGAATATATTTACAAATTCGCCTACCCAAAAAGATAAACATTAGTTATTTATGGGCTATATTCAATAGCTTGGATAAGGTTGATGGAGTAAACAAAGAGATTTGTGTCTTAGATCTAAATCTGAAAAAAAATTAGTAAGGAAGTTATAATTTTAACTGACTAATATAACATTAACCTTACTTTGGTAAGCTTCCAAAATTAATGTCTGTGCCTTCCTTCACAGTGAAGTATATAAATGTCAATGTTTATCAATGGTAGGATATTTAAGATGATATTCATTGGTTTTTCTAATTAAATGCACGTGCACGCGTTCGCGCGCGCACACACATGCACACACAGACTTCCAAGAAATCTAGATCAGACAGGAGCTTAAGGTACTTTCCAACACAACCACATTTTATAAACAAACGTCTAAGCAAGAATGAGGGAAGAGAATGATGTTACCTCTTTCAGTCCAAAGCCTACAGCCTACCAAGCACCATGCAGAAAAACCACAGGGATCCTTCACTACAAGGAAACTCCAAAATTCAAATCTGAATTCTTCAAACTGATACATTTAGGTATTAATATTCACATTACTACAGAATCCTTCAGTCTACAAAAGATTCACCAGATTTCTTTGGAATGGCTAACTCTCTTCATGCATTTAAAATATAACTTGAAAAAAAAAATCAAAGTTTCCTATGAAGTACGTAACAGCATTAAAACTGAAAAAAAAAAGTGAATAAAGTATAATTTGGCTTGGAAACATGAGTTTCTACAACTTCTAAGAAACACGTCTGTGCCAGTAAAGCATGCCTCACAGATTTATTTTCTAGTCCAAAAACTGAAAAACATTTGGCCTTTTTACGACCAAAATAGACAGTAAGACAGAAAAGACAGACCTTCAGGTTGACAGTTATAGGACTGATTCCTTTTATCAATACATGTTTTTAAGACAACATGGATAAACAGCTTTTAAGCACAATTCGACATTCATTAAAACGTTTTCTAAGCCTTTATTACGTAGCAAAGACTGTAACTTGGTGTCACACATAAAATAATAAAAAGCATTTCTGTGCTCTGTGCTCTGAAGGAGTCTGAAAACAAGGGACAACTAACACTAATAACAATAGCAGTGAACACATGTGTGCCACAGACTCTGTGCCAGGCGCTCCTCTGTTACACACAGCTCACTGCATCTTCAGAGCATCGCTCTGAGGCAGGTGTGGTATCATCTGCATTCCACCCACTGCTCTAGACTGAATGTTGGTGTCCCCACAAAACTCAGATGTTGAAACCGAATCTCCAATGTGACGGTATTAGGAAATGGGCCATCTGGGAGGTGATTAGGTCATGAAGACGGAGCCCTTATGAATGGGATTAGCAACCTTATGAAAGAAAGAGCTCTGTCTGTGAGGACGCGGAAGAATGTGGACACCTCTGAACCAGGAAGAGGGCCATCCATCACCAGACACCAAATCTGTCAGTGCCTTGACCTGGGACTTCCCAGTCTCCAAAACACTGAGAAATAAATGTCTCTTTAAGCCACACAGTCTATGGTATTTTGTTAGGGCAGCCAAACTAAGACACCCGTTAAAGAAAAAGTTGCATTAAACTTTAAGTGCTGTAATACAAGTACATTAGAGGTTAACCGTGGCACAAAGACTATTTTAAAAATGAAGATAGAGGGAACTATATTCAATATTCTGTAATAAACTATAATGGAAAAAATATGAAAAATAATATACAAAGATAAAAATAAAAAATAAATATCATTCCTCAGATCAAAAACAAATCATCAGAGAGATCATTTTTGCCATAAAATTAGCAAATTTTTAAAAAATTATCATTTCCAATGCATCAAGAAACTTCAGAGCCTCAGACAACGCTGGTAGGAGTGTAAATTTATAAACATTTCTGAGGGGCAATTTGTAAAGTAATAAAACCTCTTAAAAACATATGTGCACTTCATCAGAGTAATTCAACTTCTGGGAATTTTTCCTATGAGGAAATCAGAAACATGCAAGATGAATGTGTAAGTCTCTTAACTTTTTAACATCAGCTGCATCTGCAAAAGAATTGGAGACAACTTACGTAATCACCAATTAAAATGTGTCACACATTCTATGAAAGATAAAGAAAAACAAAGACAGAACTACGAAGTCTTTTTTATTCATGAAGAAGCTGCCTTCTTTGTATTGCTGTACTTTAAAACAATGAAACAGTGTTGACAGTATAGCTGTATTACATAAACACAAATACGCTGTAACGACTGGCATTTTATGGGCTTAAAGCAAAGTCAATATTCGAGGTATCTGGTTTAAATTAAGTGTCCATGCCATCTGGCTTTAAATGATAACCTCTAGATTATTACTTTAGATTTGCTTTTGAGAGAGACAGTGTGGGAGAGGGAAAGAGGCGTGTTCCATGTGGACGACGGCTTCACCTCTAAATGCAGAAAACATTTAGGGGACGCCTGCCACAGCCCAGCCCAGCCCAGTGAACACCCCTGCTGATGCAATCACAGAGAGCAAGAATTCTGTGCGTGTTCGCAGGTTCCATCCCAGTACGGAAGACATTAAGATTTGAGGCCATCAGCACATACGCGGTTGCTGAAACTTGGAAACTATCCCGTCATTTACGGAGAATGTGTCCCACCAGAAATCTCAGGACCCTAGAGACCAGCAGCATTTCGGGTGGGCAAAGGACGAGAGAGGACTTGCAAGGGAGACAGAGACACACGGCCAGAGATGGCAGGAGGAGAAAAGCAGGAGACAGAACTGAAGAAGTGAGGGGAAGGAAGTGAGTTTCTAGAATTCGAGAGCAGTCACCGAGTAAATCAAGCAGGAAGAAGACGGAGCACAGCCATGTGGTTTCTCTGACTCCTGTAAGAGCATCAGCAGCTTCACCCGAGTTGCAAAAGTAAAGAACAGATCATAACTGGCCTTTGACTGGCTGAGTTAAAACAGAGTCAAGATTGCTCTCTTAAGAAGTTTGGAGGTAAAAGAAGGGTCAGAGGCCAAACAATAATTAAAGAGGAAGGAAAAAAAAAACATGGTAAGTATCTTAGACTTCAAAACATTTTATAGCTGGAACTGACACAATCTCTGAACCAGCAATGGGGGCAGCGCGTCAGCAGACGTGGGAACACTGGGTCCCTCTTCTTTGGCAGTGTCCAGGAAGGAATCCTGCTTCCTTAACCTCGTGGGCTTGGAGAGGTATAATCAACACTACAGGACGGCTCCAGGGAAATGCTTCTAATACTTCTCTGAATAGTCAAATCCCTGTGGGAGGCACACCTCCCTGGTTCCTCCAGGTGTGATGAGGACAAGCCCGCACACCTGCCTTCTGGAGCTTGCTGGACCCCGGCCCTCTGGCAGGAATTCACATTCTCCCAGTCCCATAATCCATGAACAAGTAGCAGGCAGATCAGGCAGCATCCAGAGTACACTCTGGTTTGCTGTACAAATTCTAATCCAGAGCAGAGCCTTGAAACATCACACCTCGGATGTTCCACAGTCATTCCTGCTGCTGACCTGAGGTGACAAACGGAGAGATGAGAGGCCTGACAAACCTTACTAGTTCTCACGGTACGCACAAAAGGGCAACGTCGGCAGTCTGCACCACCAGATCGGTTCGACGGTTTACTCATTAACTGCAGTGAAGGATGACACAGTCAACCTGGGGACAGTCTCTGTTCATATACGCAACTAATCAACATCACGCGCAAGCCCTGGTTGAAGATTACAATCTCTAGCAATCTGTGTTGCAGACGACCGGTTTAAAAGTTTTAAAAACCAACTCATTCTTGCAGCATAGATTGGCTGGTAATCAAAGAAAGAAACATCATCTCAAGAAGTTGTCCACCTTAGTCAATAAATTTTCCCCCGGGAGTGTTACTGCAAAATCAGAACGGATTCTTAATTAATATGTATGGTCGCTTTCCACTGAAAAGTAGTTACTTTTAACAAATTAGATAAATATCTTGAAACGTGCTCTGCTTCTGTTTTTAGAATTCATTCACTCTTTACTCATTAGTTCTTTCATTCTACAAACATTTAACGAGTGCCCACTCTGAGTGCACTGTGCTCCGGGGTTACTTATTGATACAGAGACGAGTAAGACAGGGTTTCGACCTCAGTGCCCGGGGTGCAGGGAAGACACAGGTGTGTAAACAGTGTCACACCCGCTGTGTAAGAAGAGCTCCCACTGAGCTAAGAATGAGTTAGCAGAGGAGAAAGGATCACAGGGAGGAGGCGGGGACAAGGGCAGTGCAATGGCACAAACGCAGAAGCACTGCCCCCTGGGAGCCTGCGGGGACGTGGGGAGGAGGAGGGAAGGGACAAGGACGGAGTATGGAAGGGGCGAGCCCATGTCCAGAGGGCCTTTCGCGCTGCATTCACACAGGGGAGTGGTACAATCAGACTGAATTTCTAAAACACAGACTCTGAGAGTGATGTGAGGACTTGATGGAAGAGGCCCAGGGTTCAAGAAAGAGTCAGTCCCAAGCATCCAGAACCCACCAACACGTTCTCACAAATAGTTTCCAATGGGCTACAAGGCGATGTGGCCAAGATAATGCGAAATTAGCTCATAGAATAGCAGTGCTCTTTTCTCAGAAGAGCAGCCTTCAGGTGAAGACAGCAACAGTGATGATTTATGAGTTGCTAGGATGTCTCAGGAGCAAAAGTTTCCACATTCGGCCTGTTATAGATCAGCACGAAATTCCGTGCAGACGATGTCATAAGCCTACAGACGGAAGCCAGTGGGAAGGGTCAGACGTGATAACGTCTGCAGAATGAGGCACAAGAACGCCGGGAATCTAGGACAGCAGGTGGTAAGAACAAAGGCTTAAGGACCCCACATCTGAAGAGGGAAAATCACAGAAAGCCTTCTGAAAAAAAAAATTGGCCTAGCAAATATACCGAGCAAACAAGAAGTACTTAATAAATGTTCAATAAATTAACTGAATTGTAAATAAGTTCATTTGTGTCTTGACACAACAGACTATGGTTACTAGGGGAAAAGGAGGGTACGGAGGGATACATTGGGAGTTAGGGATTTGCAGATACTAACTACTATATAAAATAGACAAACAACAAAGTCCTACTGTATAGCACAGAGAAAACTACATTAGATACCTTATAGTCTATAATGAAAAAGAATATGAAAAGGAATACATACATATGTGTATAACTGAATCACTGTACACCAGAAGTTAACACAACATTGTAAACAGAATATACTTCAGTAAAAAAAAGAAGTCCAAAAAAATAAAAACAAAAAAATAAATTAACTGAAAAGTTACCATCTTGAGGCCATAAAGAGTGTGAAGCCGATTCTTGGCTCTCACAGAACAATGAGTTTACCTGGACCCTGTTATTCCTGTAGAACAAAGCGTTCCAGTCGGTGTAAAAGAATGGAGTTCCCTGGGCAGGGACTGGGGCAGCCAGCGTGCTGGGCCAGTTGCCAAGAGCTGTGAGCTGTGAGCTGTGATCACAGGGTGCTGATCAAATATTATCACATTTTCCACGTGTGCCGTGACAGGAGCAACAAAAGGAAGCCCTGTGCTGACTCTACTCTCAAACAGGCAGTAACCGGTCTGTCTGTCATCAGGCCTGCAGAAGCCAAGCACAGCTCTAACCACGTCCATCAAGTAACCTGCAGCACAGGAGGGCCCCAGGTCTGCCGGCGTGTGAAAACACAGGGTCAAGTCAATAAGAACTCGATATTCCGGGAAATAGCCTCATACTGACAAAATCATTTCACAGAAAGCTTTTTTTCTTAAAACAAAAAAAAAGGAGTGATTTATGGAGGAAAAAAAAAATAACGGTAGATATGAAATAGATCAAAGAAAGAAGTCACAGTAATTTCTTAGCTTTTGAAGATTTTACATGAACTTTAAGCTGCATCTGATCCCCAAAAGGGTATTTAAGACCACTCCTTGAAATCACACGGGCCAAATTCTGGATGGGGTAATACAAGTCTCCCTGGCGAGGCTTCCCCAAACGCTGCCACGGAAGCTCTGGTTCTTCGCATTTCTCTCCCTCTCTCCTGCCCCCAGCTAGGAACAGGGCGCTGCTGTGAGCGCGTCTGTGTATGGCCAACCTGCGGACATCGGCAAATGCAGAAGCCTTCTGGTAAACAGTAGTAAGTCCCTTTTTGTTCTGTCTGGGGGACAACCAAAATCAGGAACTCAAGGCCCAACTTCAAATTCTCTTTGATGAACAATGACTGCTCAAGAGGAGCATCATTAACGACCGGTGGTGTTTAGACAAGGTCCTGCTTGTTCAGGATAGTTCCCTCAAAAAAGAATAGAAGTTGACTGACGGCAGACTCTGTGTACAGGGGCTACTTCAGGGTCTCACAGGCAGAACACTGTCCTGTAGTAGCGTGAACCACTAAGCTTTACCACCAGAGAGGACACAGTTCCTCATACACCTACAGGCACGTAATTTGACTAAATACTCAAGCTCTTTCATCTTCATTGTTTTTCCCTAGGGCAAAAGGTCTGTTTTCATTTTTCAAATGAACTGATCAAAGATTAGATTTCAAACGAGTGGCTGCTCTTAGTTCTCAAGCTCTTTGAGAACACTATAAAAAAAACCTGTTGGGAAGGTCTGATTCTTAGCAGAAGCTTTTAGCCCATCTTGCAGTGACTTTACTGGACCTTCACAGCATAGCTCCCAGAATTATCTGTTTGATCAGGGCAACGATGAAGAATGTACAATTCCACAACAGCTTGGCAAAAGATCTGATTTCATATTTGAGAAGATACTTTTGTTTATCAATAATTAATACAATGTACTACATATAAGTCACATGAAAATAAAGCAAGACCCTGAGATACTGAAGCCTTCTAAATAAAACAGAGCCTTGAAGTTAACTCCTATGTGAACAATTAGATCACCTGAAGCAATGAGATGCAATCTGCTCTGCTCATCCTAGGCTTCATGTCCTTCTGAGGGGCTAGGATAGCTCATCGGCCAGCCTGATCTTGCAGAATCTGCCCTCCAGCTATGTATGACTACCAAATACCAGAAATGTGGCCAGCCCAACCTGAGATGTGCTGCAGTGTAAACTACACACTGGGTTTCAAAGGTTTAATTCAAAACTAGACATATAAAATACCTCATTAATAATTTTTATACTGATAACATGTTGAAGTAATAGTTTTGGTATATTGCATTAAATAAAATATATAATCAAAATTAATTTCATCATTTCTTTTTACTATATCTAAATGTGGCTATTAGAATATTTTAAATATGTATTATATGTTATCTATATAAAATATAGATAATTTTATATTTATAAAGCGTATATATATCTATATGATTCTCATTGTATTTCTATTGGACAGCGCTGCTCTAGACCCATGAATTGCAGGAAAAAGATGGATATACTCTTTTGCAGAGTTTTTCCTGTGTTCTGCCACCCTTGTCATTAACAGCATTTAAGCAGAATTCTTATCATGATTCCCTTTTCATCTCACATAGAGATGGAGCATCATTAATTTAGGCTTTTTCTTGAGTCGTATTATGTATTAAATGTGGTTAAGTCAAGAAGTGCCTTTGAGAAAGCTTAAACATGACCATCGCCTTATCATCTAAGCCTTACGTGACCCCAATCTGCTACCAATGATAACATTTTATTTGGAAACTACAAACTTCGTTGGAATACTGACTTTGTTGGAGCTAATGAGACATGTGAATCGAGCGACTCCACCAGTCCACCAAATGTCCAGACTCAGCAAAGCAGAGCAAAGTGGGAGAAGTTCTGACAAGACATGACAGATTGTCGGGAAGAGAACTCCGTTACTTAACCACTTACTCTCTCTAAGCAGCATTTAGGAAATGCCTGCCACCCGCTGATCACACTTCTATTTGTGAGTTTCTATTTCATAGGCGTTGTGAGAGAATGGATGTATCATTCTCAAAAGGAAGTCATTCGACAGAAAGCTTTTCAAAGGTTCACCACCTGCCTCCTCTCCTCCCATGACCTGGCTCGTTGTTACTGTTGGTGTTTATGCAGGTTAAGGTGTGACCACATTTTTTCCAGATTTTTGGTTGGCTGGTTGGTTCGCAAGAATAAAACTGTGCTATGTTTCAGCTTTTTCAACAGCTTTTTCAACGAACTCTCAACATCACTATCAAAGGTTTTAAAAAGATGAAGGAGAAGTAAGACAGCAACGGTTTTCTCTCTTCACTGAGGCTTACGATCCTTCTTCTCCCCCCATGACCTCCACCCCAATCTCACCTTCAACTGAACTGGCTTTAGTGTTTTGTCATATATTTCTCTCTAGGACAGAGATTCAGGTTTTGGGGGGACCTAAAACTTACCTAATTTGGAGGCCCATTTTAAGAAAAGAATACAAAATGATGAACCGAAAAAAGGTTCCCATGGAAGTGGGGGAGGTCTCCAAAATTCACACGTCATTAGCTCTGCAGGAAATTGCCTTTGCACAGGTAACACAGACATACACACATACGCACGGGCAGAGAGGGCGCTTGTTACTGTCTGTTTAAATCAGGGGGGTTCTATTATAAGCACTCTTCTGTATCCCCTTTCTTCTCATCAATATATAACAGAAATCATTCCAAGACAAGTGGTATAGCTCAAATCAATTTTTTTTAAATAAGTACATTGTATTCCATGCTATATATGTACTACAGGTTATTTATTCAAACTTTCCCCTTATAAGTCCATCACCTTTTTGTTTCTAGATTTTTTTAAGGGGGGTGGGGGCAGAATTTTTTTTCTTTTGACACTACTAAAAATGCCACAATAGCTATGCTTTGATAGTTTAAAAGGAAGAAGGAGAAATTATGTGGAGTTTTTTTTTAATAAATCATACTAAATGTACTAATTTTGGGAGAAGTGGCAGTTTTACGATGTGAAATCTTTCTATCCAAGAACACGGTACATAGTTTCCATTTAGTCACGCCCCACTCACAAGGACTTTAAAATCTAAGATGGAAAATAAAGCTTGCACGCAAATGGTCAAGATGTAAGAAAAATGGAAGGCACAAATTGTGACACGTGAAATTGAGGAGAAGAGAATCCTGTGGAGAGTGAGCGGTGATCTGTGTAGGATTTCACACACCCGAGTGGAGGAGGGCAATGTCAAAGGAGACAGGCACCCGGGAGAAAGAGCTCGGCCCGGGCACAGGGACACTCAAGCAACAGTAAGGCAGCGGCCGGGCGGGGCTGGAAGGCAGAGAGCGTACAGAGAAGAAACAGGAGACAGGCTGGCAAGGTGCGCTGAGGCTGCTCCAAAGCTAAGAATGCCAGGACACAGGCGTTCATCCTCCTTTCAGCCAATGGGGCAATAGCAGGGGCAGCCAGTCTGGAGCCAAGACGAGACGAGACGAGAGTTCTGTTTTAAGATCACTCATTCAAGCGCATGAAAGACCAAGAGGAGGGCCGGGGCTCGTTAGCCAGCGGTCATAACAGTCCACGGGAGGGGATACGCGACCCGAGCTAAGACAAGGAAGGGAGAACAGAAAGGAAGAGAGAGATGAAGCACACCCTGCAGCCCCAGCAACAGGAACTCAAATCTCATTAGATTAGGGAGGGGAAAAAAAGGCATGTTTCTAGTCTTGAGCTAGGGTGATTGTAGAATGGTGATGACATTAACACAGATGAGCAAAGCAGAAGCCTGTGTCGTGATGAAAGATGATTAGTTCCTTCTCCGATGTGTTAAGTTTGACGTGTCAGCAGGATATCCAAATAGACACATCCCGAACTTTGAGCCCAGAATATGAGGGCTACTCCCGTCTCGCTAAGGAGAGTGATAAATGTTACTGCTCCTCTGGAGAACCCCAACAGATGAGCTCACTTTCACAGACGGGTCAGCCTCCTCAGAGTTCACAGGCATCTCATCTTTCAAGAAAAGTTAAGGACTCCCAGGCTCCTCCTCCACTACTCCGGAAGTGCTCTGCAACACCTCCTTCCAGACAGTGCAGCCTGGACAGCCTCTGCCCAAACTCTGCCTCGCTGAGCAGGCAAGACCTTGCTCGAAAGCTCTGCAACCACGCCGTGGGAAAAAATTCAGCCAACACTTAGAACTGAGTAAATTCAGCCATATTTCAAAACAAAATATATGCAGTCAAAAATATTATAAGGCACAAACCTGACTTTATTTTAACCAAGACCTAAAATTTAAAATAGAAGTAACATGATTTCACTACCAACCTATACTTTTAAATCATTTTTTCTTATAAACTAAACGTGCAAGGTAATTGTCAATAAAAGTTTGATGATGTGGAGATATATGGCATTTTCCTAAACTAAAATTTTGATGACTCTGGGTTCAAAGGCAATAGCCAAAGCTAAAAGGATGAAACCAACAATTATAGAAAACTGCAGAATGTTTTATTTAGCATCCAATCAATTTCCAACACCTGAATGCTAGGGAGAAAAAGAACAATTTAATCAATGTGAAATTATATCTTGCAAAGAATTAAAATGTACAAACCTCATAATGTTCATATTCATCCACATCAAATGTCTCAAAGTCAAAAAATCCATGCTGTAATCCCTGAAAGCAGAATTTGAATTAGTTTTTCCATGTGGCATTGATAAAGGCGTCTAGCTGTTCCTGGAATTCCTGCTCACAAATGATTCTGACTGATCTGAAGGTGAAACCTTGGATTTGTAATATATCTAGAAGTCATCTAATAGTTGCAATTTTGCTTTGAGACTGTGTTACAAGTGGGACTAAACACTTAGAAAAATATGAAAGTATGTCCCACAAAATATCCCTCTTGAGTTCTAATATATCTTTGTTTTTGTATGTAAAATTATTTAGGTATATAAAATGGAACACACTAGCAGATGCATAGATAAAACTTACTGGGAACTATGCGATTAAGTCATACCTAACTATGGCAGAATATGTAATAGCGATTAACTTTTCAAATAAGAGAAGAAAAATCAATTATTCTTAGGTTTTATCCTCCTTTTATCATTAATGAGATATTTAGTAAAAAGGGCATTTTTACTTAATAGGCCCTTATTTGTTCCTAAAACTCTTATGCTGAGAGAACCTGTTTTATGGTGATAATTCCTGACAAAGTAAAAATGTACTTGACTACTTTTACAATTTAGAAGGAAGAACTGATCTTTTTAACAACACAAAGAAAAATTTCATACTCCTTTCTTTTTTATAACCAGTGACTCAGAACTTTAAAAAAAAAAATCTGGCTTGCTCAGATAAAATATTTTGAAGAGGACAGAGTCTTTTTTTTATTAAGTCATGAAGCGATACAGATTCCATTAGAATTCAAAAACCACAGTTACTTTTAAAAGTTATATAATCAAGTCATTAAAAATAGAAGAAACTATTAAGCCAAGTTTAGTACATCTGTCTCTGAAAATACTTTAGAGACTAATGTTTTCAAAATGCAGGACACGGACCACCTGCGCCGAAGGTAATTCATATTTAAAATACAGTTCCCTTGGCCCTTCCCCAGAACTAGGAAACCAGAATCTTTGTGGGTGGGATCATCATTTTTAACAAGTCTTCCTAGGTGATTCTTAGAAATACTAAATTCTGACAACACTGGTTTAGACAGGATAAGCAGAACAGTCTATTTAAATTATTTCACCTTTAAACAAAGCAACTTACTTCATCCATATGCATCATTCTAGAGAAAATAATGAAAAAATATACCCTGAACTACCACTTTCCTGCCTCTTTCTTTAAAGTGTGTTGTTTGTGTATGTAGTTCACACATATATAACCTTCCTTCTTGGCACATATGGTACTTGTGTTCACAAAATCAGCCCAGCACACGGTGCTTTATGTAAGAGTGTACAGAGGGGCAATGTGTCCCAGCTGCTTAAAGACATGTTCAACAGTCTGTCAGATCCTCTAAAATCCCATCTACATTTGGGTAAGATAAACCCCAACGTTTGATGACACAAGAAATTTACAGAAAACCTTATTCATGAACAAAGTCACACCTTTCCAGTGCAACAGGAAGGATTTCATAAACGTCTACATCAAGTTACCAGTTACCATAATAACAGGTAGGGGTATTCCAAAGCAAACTCCTTTTGAATCTCATAAGTGTTATAAAAGGAACAGCCCATTCCAGATGGCAGCACAGGCAAAATAACACTAAAGGTAACAATAAATAAATAACTTTTCCCCCCTCGGTCATATTTTTAAATGCTATAATTGTGGATTATATACTGGTCATATTTCCACAAAGACTCTTAACTGATGCTACTGGACGTGTGGGCTGGTGATATTATTTGCAAGGGGGGATGGGCTAGATTATCTTGATAGCTTTTAAGCAAAAACAAAAACATGTAATAACGATTTTAAAGTTTTACAGAGTTTTAGTTCATTTTAAAGTGAAATATCAAAGTCAAAAACATACACATAAAACAAGTAAGCATGTTTATCCTACCAATTTTCTCAACTTAAAAAAACAGGAAAAAATCAATTTTATATTACATCAGAGAAAAGAAACCGGAACAAGTCTCACTGCTGATACTACATTTACAGTCCAGGATGACCTCTGCCCGTGGGTTATGTGCACTTACATCCCCGACTGATAAATCATGGCTCTATGCTCGAGACCGAATGATGTACTTTGAACCTTCGTGAGAATTCACAGTACAGCATGCGTGACTTCTCCGCATGTAAATCAATGTTTCTAACACATGTTCCAAAGTTCTCAAAAATCTTTAAGGTTAACTTCTCCATAGTACCTATAAATAACTAAATAACTATGACTCTAAACCTTAGAGTGCATCAAATCACCTGGAGGGGCTGTGCCAACACAGACTGCAGGGCACCATTCCCAGCATTTATGGTTCAGTCTGTCTCAGATAAGGTCTGAGAATTTGCACCTGCCACAGCTTCCCACACTTTGACAACCACTGATTTATGACATACCCAGACACAATATTAGAAAGAACTCCAGCTTGATATGGAAATCCCAGTTGGAATGAGCCCTCCCAGTAACTCCCTGTGGCCCTGAGAGTGACTTAATCTCTCCAGGGTTGTTTCCTCATCTGTAAAAATGAGATAATAACATCTGGCCTACTCACTGCTTCATGGGCAAGAAATACTAGCCAATTAGAAAAACAGGTGGAAATGTTCTCCACGCTAACAGAGAAGCTGTGGCTTAGATAACTTCCTGTCTCTCCCACACCAAGATCTAGCTTGATAATGAAGCTGAGCAGGTGACAAAGCAAGGTCACAGGCACACAGCAGACAGAAGCGTAACACAGATAGTATATGTGAGAAAGGGTAACCCCCCCAAAAAGTCCCCCCGATTTGCCCTGTGGTCTGTATTTCACAGATCAATCATTGGTCAAGAAGTGGGAAGCTGCCTTCTTACTGCCTCCGCTCTCTTCTCTCCAACAACAAACAGCGATACTGACATCATTCCTCTCTCACATTGTCAAACTACCACGTCAGCTACAGCAAGGAGGCTGTTATTACCTTTCTGATTCCCTGCAAGCAGTCGAGGATGGTGAGATTGTAAGTGCAGTTTCCAAAGGAAGCATCCCTATGAACACACAAAACAACATCACATTAACAACATGCATTTATTACACTCAAGTGATAAAACACCAGAGTCCCGTGGAGACAGGCTTGCTTGGCTTCACAGATGTCAACGTGGTTACCTTATGTTACGCATCAGGTCCTACTGGTTAACTACTCCTACAGCTTAACGGAAGCACTTCTGAAATTGCACTAATCCAACAGGCTGAGTTCATGAGAAAGGAGATTTAAGAGCCTGAGCTCCGGCGTCAGGCTGCCTTCAGATTCCAACTCTCCCACGTACTGGCTGAGACCCCGGCGAGAGTTGTTTTACCTCTCGGTCTCAGTCTTGGTTTCCTCATCTGTGAAGTGAAGTTCCTGACAGTAGCTGCCATTCATAGTATTGTTGTCAAATTACATTAAAAACTATGAAGTCCTTCATACAGTGCCTAGCATAAAGGAAGTGCTGGATAAATATTATGACTGTTCTTCTTATTATTAATAGTGGCTGTTTCATTAAGTGAAATGTACATGAAAATGAGTGGAATTCACAGCGGAACAATCGTGTCAGGAACACAGCAAATACAAGTGTAAAAATTTAAGGGGGACAATGTAGGCAGGTCAGAACCTGGCAATTATTTTCATGGATTAAATGCTAAATTGCCATTTCCCACCCCCACCCCCCAAAAAAATGCTATGGAAAATGTGGTCATGCTTCCAAACAATCCTCTCGGGATCCAGGAGAGCTTCTAACGCACCGTGAAGTGTTCTACCAAAGGAGAGGAGACCTACTACACCGAAAATTGAGTGCTTCATCCTTTATTTAAGTTTTCAGAGCAACTTAGCAGGCCTGCTTTAGGCAACATAAAACTCAAGTATCAAGTTCAGGTCAGTTAGCAAGAACTGGCACTGGGGCTTTAACACTAGCGATGTTCTGAGGTGCCCAAGGCAAGAAACTTGACCTCAAGGTTTTCAGTCGCTCTGCCCAGCCCCCACTGCTGACCTGAAGGAACTGTCAGGCACCTGCCAATCACAAAGTCAAATGCACTACACAAAGTCGGTCCAAGGTCAGGGGAGGGGAGGGTGGTGCACAGAAAATGGCCCATGGGGAGAAAATTACCCTTAAGGGCTTAAATACATAATTAACATAAAACCGAGTCTTGTATCACAACCATCAGAGGTAACTTCAGCCTAGGGCTGCTGAGCCTCAAACTGAAATGGAACATCAACATCACTGGGTTTTAGCATCCTGATGACCTAGTTTAAAAATAGTAAGTTAGCAAAGCCGCTTAACAGAAATGTTTAAGTTCTGAAACTTCAGCTAACCTCTGTTAAGGAAGGGTTATTCTAGATATTAAAGCCTGATTTCAAGAGTGCTTTTTTTAAAATATCATCTGAACTCATGGGTCAGTGAAAAATAGTCTCCTTTTCAAATATCTTGCAAAAATATAAGCCATATATCAAGAAGCAAATTTTAATGGACTAAACCAGAGAAAGGAGTAGCTGGGGATCTAAGACAAAATACCAGTTTATATAAATAACCACACATTCCTTTTTAGAAACTTGTCTCCTTGGGACAAGGGTTCAGAATCTTTGGTGTGCCGTGGACCCCTTCAGCAATCTGATGAAGGCTGTGAACCCCTTTTCTCAGAATAATGTTTTTAAATGCATCAAATGAAATACATACAAATAATAGAAGACTAATGCAATTAAATGCAAAGTTATCAAAATATAAAAAACAAATTTATAATACCATAAATGCACTTTTTATCTATATATAATAAGACCTAGTAGCAGGTCTGATTAACAACTATAATTTTAAAGAAGGAATGAATATAAAAATCTTAAGATATATGCAACCAGTATAATGGTACATAAAAATGTCTGTAATTTCTATCGTGAAAAAGTCATTTCCATCCTAATAGTACTATAGTTTCTTTCCAACGTTTATAATTGAATGTAAATTTATAAGTTACAAGGTGAGTGAAAATAAAGACATATTTTCTCATCATCCAAATTCACTGATTCTCTGAGTTCGCTCCACAGACTCAAGCTTAAAAACTATAGCTTTGATAAAGAAAAGAAAAATTTAGGAAAAAGCTTCTCTATATTTAAAAAGAGTAAAGGAAATGATAATAATTGGAAGCGTTCCTTATTTCCTCACGTGTGTCTTCCTACCAAGACTCAGCTAAACGAATTCACATAGACAAGTTACGAGAAAAGCTCCAGACCCAGTCTTTGCTGCTGTCTGCAAAGCAGGTGAGATGATCAGATCTCTTGTGCCAGCACAGCCACAATTTTTACAAATTGAGTGCTTCAGCCTGTAAGTTTTTAGAGCAACTTAGTTTTAGAGAGCTCTGGTGACCTGGTGATCAAATGCGCAGGCCTGAGAGTAAAGGGAGACTTAACACACCATTTGACACAATCAGGACACAAAGCAGTCACAGCAAGCTAAAAAGACAGGCGGAAGTTCACAAACTGAGATATAATAAGGGGTAAAATAAAATTAAGTCACCTCCTCCAGACTGGGGAAAGTTGATGACATACCTTTTTTGAACACCTACTATGCTGGGTAATTTAGATGCGTTAATACATGTAATCCTCGTGACAGCCATGTGAAGCCAAATAGGTTCCCCAAACCTGCTCCCATAACTCAGCAAGAGAGAAATGGTTTATTGGTGGCACCTGGCTCCTACACAGTCCAAGGAGAGTAACCATACAAGCGAAGGGACACAAAAACATGTTACATATTCTCTAGAGATAGAAGAGAAAGATATAAAGGTGGCAGATTGAACTCATGTATCTATCAAAACCCCAGTAAAAAGATGTTTAAGTTTTTTTTTTTCATGGACTCCAACAAGGTCAGGGAGAATAAGGGAACAAACAATAGTAATAAAATTCTGAAAGCTGAAAATCAGATACGTAACGATAATAAATTAGAGGACCAAGAAAACTGAACACTAAGGTGACAGTGGAAAAATCAGAGAATCGAGCCCACCAACACCAGAGAATTCTCAAAAGGCTCAGGAAGTGGCAGCACTGGCGTCTTCTAGCAGTGAGAATGCAGGAAATGACTAAAGTCATTGAAAGTACACTTAAGAACCGGAGAGCTCTTCCTCTAGAAAAGCAGTATTATCTCCCATTTTATAAATCAATCCTCCCTGTTGATTTTTCTCAACCACCCACTGGAGTTAGAACCATCAGAAAGCAAGCGGTTAGGCCTGGAAGGCAGCAGGACACCAACAGGACACCAGCAAGACACCAGACGTTCAAGTTTGATTTGGGGAGATTGCTTCTGAGAATGGGTTTCACCTACATCGTTATATAAATGGAGGGGAAGGTTAGGAAAACACCAGATTCTATTAATTCAAAAAATCCCGTCCCACTGTGAAATTACATCATCATTCAACACAATTGATGATTTCTTTCCTCTGCAAATCTCTCTCCCAGATCCTTCCCAATAGAACTGAAAAATTTTCAGGTCCCTGCCATCTTTAAAAGAAAAAAAATCCAAACCTTTCTTGATTCTACAGCTCCCTTCCACCACCAGCTTCACTTTGGCCTTCTCTTAAAACAAGACTGAAAAAATCATTCAATTTCCTGCCTCCGTTTTCTCTCCTCTCACCTCTTACTCTCCTCCTTTCTGTTTTCTCCCTCATCCGTGCCATGAACATTTCTCACTAAGGTCACCAATGATCTCTATATTGCTAAGCCCAAGGGACTTTTTTTTTTTTGAGATAAAATTCACTGTAGCCTTTCCAAAGTGTACAATTCAGTGACTTTTTTAGTATATTCATAATGTGGTTTTTTAGTATAGTCACAATTCATACCACTAATTCCAAACCATTCTTACCACCCCAGAAACTCTGAACCCCATTTGCAGTAATTTCTCATTCTCTCCCCGACCCTCTCCACCCCTGGCGATCACTAATGTACTTTCTGTCTCTCTGGATTTGCTTATTCTAAGCCCAGGGAACATTCTGCATGCATCATTTTATTTACTATGTCAGCAAGAAGTTAATTTCCTCCTTTGAATATTCTCTTCATTGCTCCTGGATTTTGTTTCTACTTCTCTAAAGACCACTCCTTCCTAATTTCCTAAAGTCATCCTTCACCTCCTAATTTTTAAAAGTGAGAGTTCCCCAAGGTTCAATTCCAGATTCTTAACTCTTCGCACTCCATATTCTCTCCCTAGAGCAAGCATTCTCAAACTTCAGTGTGCATCAGCATTGCCAGGACAGTTCCTTAAAACACAGAATACTGGGCCCCACCTGAGTTTCTGATTAAATAAGTCTGGGGCATGGCCTGAGAATCTGCATTTCTAACAAGTTTCCAGGTGGTATCAATGTTCTGCTAGGAGGGACATTTTGAGAACCACTGCCCTATGCAATCTCACCTACATAAATCACCATCTATCTGCTGAAGACCTTCAAATTTTCTCTCCAGCACAAACTCCTTAGAACTCCGAAGCCGCACAGCTGACCACATACGTGACATTTCCAACTGGGTGTCTTAAGGCCTCTCAAACTCACTGTGTCAGAAGAAACTCTTAAATTTGCCCCCTACCCCAAAACAACAACAATAATAATCTGGTCCTCTCGCCCTTCCTAACTCAGTAAAAGACACAGCTTCCACAATCACTCACTAGAACCTGGAAGTCCCTGTCTCTCTCATTCTCCTTATCTGATCTGTCACTACGCCCCACTGCTTACCCTCATAAATGTCTTGATTATATGTGGAATCTAAAAAAAAGGACACAAACGAACTTATTCACAAAACAAAAACAGACTCACAGACATAAAGAATAAAGCTATGGTTTCCAGGGGGTAAAAGGGGTGGGAAGGGGTAAACTGAGAATTTGGCATTCGCACCGCTTGGGGAGTGATGGACAGGTTAGCTATCTCGATTGCCGTGGTAGTTTCATTGGTGTATATCTATCAAAATCCATCAAATTGTACATTTGAAATATGTGTGGTTTACTGTACAGGAACCACACCACAATAAAGGTGTTAAAAAAAAAGCCCCTCGAAGGAGTGACTTCTCCCCAAGTCCTCTGCCTCCCATGTGGTACCTCTCTCACAGATTACAAGAGCCTTCCCACATCTGCTCCTAGCCTTTCTAATCGGTTTTCTTCACTGCAGCCAGAGCGCTGCCTTTAAAAGGCAAGTCTGATCCAGTCACCCTTACACTGTAACCTTTCACTGACTTCCCACAGCTCTCTCAAGGGAAGGCCCAAATCCTATCAGGGATACAAGGCCTGTGGTATCCGGCCCTGCCCGCCCCTCTAGCCTCCTCCTCCCTCCCTGCTCCCTCACGCTCTGTGCCCATCACATGCCCTTCCCTGAGCTCCTCAGGGGGGCACTCTGCTCACACCACGGAACCTCTGTTCCTCTATCACAAGCTCTCCGATGGCCTGGGCCTGTGTCACCCTACCCGCTCTTCCGCTCCCAGCTCAAAGACCACTTGTCTTGGGGGACAAACTGCCAACCCTACCCTGGCTAGATAGGTCCCCACCTTTTTTTCCCCACTGGACTCAATTACAGTTTGACATTGTATCCTGATGTGCTTATTTGACTCTCTGCCTCTCTCTCTAAAGTCATCCTGAAGGATACAGATTCTCTACGTCTTTACTCCCCATTGTCTCCTTAGTACCTAATATAGTGCCCAGCATGAAGTAGGTAGTCAATAAATGCCTGCAAATAAATGTTTAAATTAAGTAAAGGAACTTAGCAGATCATCCCAAGAAAATGTTCTATAGCATCCTATGGCCACCTCTGTTAGCTCAACAGCCTAACACCTCGGTCCTCAGCAGCAAGAAAAGCTTTCTTGCACTAACCCCAAATCCCTTCTCTCCATTTAAGGTCGTCTCCTTCTGTTCTCTTTGCCAAAGAGTAGTAATTGAATAAAGCTAAAGGCAGTAACATTTGAAGTGGTTTTCCTTTGTCAAGTGGTATTAAACACACTTTTATTTTAACCCAGACACTTTAGAGAGGCTGCACAGAGCTTTTAGGATTTAAAACACTATCCCAATGTGCTACAAAGTTTTATACTCTCACAGTTTTTATTGCATTTATGGTTCCTAATTGTTTACTTAACTCCTGCTTTGCTCTTTCATACATTCATCCATGCATTCATTTATATTTATTGAGTCAAATAGTTACTGAGTTGAATAAGAGGACATGTATTTTTCCACCTGCCTCATAAAGGACCACTGAAATCCCACAGACATCAACTGAGGGCAAAGTCTGCCCCTCCTGTACTGCCTGGGAAAACTAGAGCTCTCGTCCTGATCTATCATGATAGTTTTATCATGTACTGCATTACTCTCTTAAACAGGTGAACACAAGGCTGCTCTTCGTTCAGGACATAAGGTAATACCCCCAAAGACCCAGGAGTTTCTAATCATTCATCTCCACTAAAGAATAAATCATGTGTCTCTAACCACCAATACAGGCAGAAGACTAATGTTACAGCCAACCGCTGTCTAGAGACATCCAAATGCAGATTTAGCTCAACCGCATGCTTGACCATCTAAATTCTATCCATCGCGGCAACTCGGTCCTTCTAAATGTGACTTCTGGCATAACAGTCAACTGAACCATAAAGCTATTATCAAGTAGTTATAAAAATCACTGGCAGCCAGTAAATATTTGTTGAATAAAAACCTAAATGTATGAATATTTTAATAGATGAAGCAATTGGGAGAAGAAAAATTAAAGAAAACTAGAATCACCATCCACAAATTGATTCATATTGTCCTAGTCTTTCTACAGGCTCTCAAGAGTCACTTGTTAGACATTCAAAAATTTTGAGATCCCAAATCAGCATGGGTGGGAATATTTACATCACAGAAATCAGCAAGTGCTCTTTATTTACAGAGCCAGCTTACAACACACCACTCCTGGCAACCTACAAATCTAAGAAATCACTCAGAATGAAGCAACCTTGTAAATGCTAATAACAAGGAGATGAAAACAGAGATGAAAGAACATATTCACACAAAACAGCAAGAAAGCATTTTCGGTAATGACATTGTTTGAAAAGAAGAAAAAAAAGTTACAGTGTTTACAATGCACGGACTACATTACAGAATAAAAAAGAGCTATATTAGGTGGAGCAAATAATCTACACATCTTGATTCCAGGGTGCTTTGTAAATTCTCCAGATGGCACAGAGTGAGGAGTATGCAAATATCTGCAGAGCAATGGGTTAGAAATGATGTCAAAGGTCATCTAAGCACCCTTCCAAGCACTGAACTGAATCCCATCTATACAACCAGCACAAAATCGTGAATCTCCTAAGGTCAGGGAGTGTGTCCTCTGTGTTGTATGCCCAGAGTCTAGCACAGTGTTGGGCTCATTACTGTGTTGTGGCTATAGAATGAATGAGTGAATGCATAAAAGAATAAATAAATGATCATTGCCAGGAGACCACTCAACATATGCCTGAACAACTCTAGTAGCTGGGAACTACTGAAATTTCAAAGCAAAAATTATATAAAACAGTCTTTAATCATTAACCCCACACAATAACAAAAGTGCAATCTAGACCATTGCTTTCTAATGGGAAATATAACACAAGTCACAAAAGAGAGCCACATATGTAATTTTAATTTTTTATAATCATATTAAAATAAAGTAAGAAGAAATGAATGATATTAAATTTTAATATTTTGTTTCATCTAATAAATCTGAAATACTATATTATCATTTTCGCATATAACCAACACAATTACAAACAAGATAGTTTTTTTCAAAATAAATCTTTGAAATCCAATGTGTATTTCAATCTTATAGTCTATTTCAGTTTGGACTAAACAAATTTCAAGTGTTCAGCAGCACATGGGGCTAGTAGTTACTGTACTAGACAGTTCAGCCTGGGACTAATTTGTATGGATACCTGGGAATTAGACAATATCCCACAATACTTTACACAATTATCCAAAGTACACCTGGCTTCCAGTCTCTGAACTCATCCACAAAATATACACTCAAGCTCCAGGGGAAAGAAAGAGTCAATTGTTTACATTACCTAGACCTCCAAAAATATATTTGATAAGAATCAGTGGGAAGAACAAAATTATCTCCCATTCATGAAAGAGCAAAATCGAACGGATTCACAGGGAAGAGCCAAAAACTCAGCATGACCAGTGCCTAACAAAAAATGGGACACAGAATCTCCTGCTTTTCAGATTTACCATAAAGCTATTCACTAATCATTTTGCTCATCAAAAGAAACAGAGGTATGTGAAAATTCGTTTCTAAGTCACAGCCGAAAAGGTCACATATAAAGCAGCAGAATAGAATCTGTCTAGAACTAGCAAGAACAGGCACCAGACAAGCAGACCAGGGGCTGTTCTCTGGGCTCTTTATCAACCCCTGAGTGCTCCCCACGCTAATTTTGCTTCAAAGATAAAAATAATAGCAAACTGTCTTTGACTCCAGTATTGAAAATAAGAGCTTCATCTATGAGTCATTCAAGAAAATAATTATGTTTGTTAATGTAAATGATTGCAAACTTATTCCAAACCACCTTTATTAACTAAGGCTGGCTACTGGAAAAGTACTATGTAGAGTACAAAGAATTTGGCACTTACTCTTCTACAGAAAGTTTGGTCCACTGATCTGAAACTATAAAAACAGGAATAACCAAAAAAAAAGGAGTCTGAGCCAGTTTTCACAACTCAAACCACTGAAGCACTGCCATGCTCTAAAAAAAGGGGAAAGAAAAGATACAACTCACCTCCTTGTCTTAGCAGAGTGGCTCAGCAGAAGTGTGCTGGGCCCATAACTTACTTTCTCATGTGTATTTAGTGGGTCATAGAGAACTTGACAGTTGTTTCTGTCCTTATATTCTGTATAGTGGTGCTTATTCACCACTTTAACAAGAAAACCTGATAGAGTCTGCTTTTCAGGGTGGTCCAAGTTACTCAGTATACCCCAGCTGTTGAGAATAGATCCAAGAGTTTGGACTGGATAAACCATCTACCTCCTTCATTTTCAAGACTCAGGAAATTGGCCCATCCTCACTATTCAAAACTAATGCAGATTCTTTCCCATTGTATCAAGCATCAAAAGCAAAGGTTTATTAAAGATCCATGGAGGCAGAAATGACCCTAAAGATCAACACTGAGAAGCAGAGGTAGTCATCATAAAGAAAAGTTGAAAATGAAAGGAAAGCCTTAACAGAGAGTAAAATAAATTTTGTTTTCTATATTTTTGATACTCAGGATAAAAACATGGTAAAGAGAACCTTCCCTTTGAAGTATGACGTTAATTGCTAAATTAACTTTGACAAAAATCACAGTTTCATATTTAAGCTAACAAACATATGGCTTAACATTTATGTAAAGAGATATATTTCATAACTGCATCTAGCATCTACCAGCACATGTTTACATTGCTTTAGAAGAAGGCAGGCAGCCTAATGCCAAGTTCTAAGTGGTTGACCCTTCTGAGCCTTTGTTAAGAGACCTGCAAGTTCTGACGTGCCCAGATGAGATTTCCCATAAAGACTCAGCCACATTAAGATCTAGCTCAGCAACAGGGCTATCACTAGGGGTCATCCCGCACACAAAACAAACCCATCCCTGAACACAAACAGTATGGGTTCCTTTAAATGGCAAATGACATTAAAGGATTGCCAGTGAGAGGTTTGTGGTCCTCTGTTAAGGAAGGTTTCTGGACTCGAGCCTGCTTGAAGAGAAAACTTGCTACTCCTGTTGCTAGTAGATAAAACACCATTATTTGATAAGCCATCTCTTTCCAAGACTCTCAGGAAACAGTGCAAAAACAGTTCCACAAATGGCAGTGTGTTATTCTAATCCCAAGAGATCTGTTTTATTCCATACAGGTGTGGATCAGGAAATGTGCCTTAAGAGAGTTTCGGAAAGCTAGTTCTGCTCCATGTCAATAGAAACTGGGGGGGAAAGGGGAGGCATTCAGGATGAAGTATTGCAGAAAATTCTGAGTTAAAGTTAAACAGATTAGTTTACTACTTAGAATCATTCAGAATCTTTAACATGGAAATGTGTTTTGTAAATCTAAGTTTACTTGACCATTAAATCTTTTTTTTTTTTTTTTTTTTTTTTGGCCAGGGTAGTAGACCTCAGTAGTTCACAACCTTGGCAGCATATCAGAATCATGTAGGTAGTTTTTAAAAATCCCAAGACCCAGACTTCACCCTGAGCCAATTATATCAGAATTTCTCGGTGTAGAACCCAGGCATCAATATTTTTTAAAGCTTCCCAGACTTTTTTAAACCGAGTATGAGAATCAACATAACTTTGGGAAAAACTGACCTATAGGTCTCTTCTCCAAGCTAAAATAAAATAGCCACATTAGAATATGTTCCTGGATTTATCCAAGAAGAGAACTACCCAAAAAAGTAAAAGAAAAAAAACCCACTAAACTAACAACTGGTGATAGGACATGCAACATTCAACCAGCTTTATTCCATTGGATGTCAGCTCAGGACGCTACCTCAACTTCACCTAAGTACCGAGTCATCATTTTTCATGTCACGCTCTCTATATTTGTCTTTGAAACTGGACCCCGGGATATTATTTATTGTCCATATAGTTTTATTCCTCATTTAATTTTATATATCATAGAAAAATTGGGTTTTAGTAGATTTATGAATCATCAATACTAAAAACAAATTACCAAAGTAATACATACGGACCAATAAACAAAGAAGTAAATGTACACTGAATTTAAAAGCACAAAAAAGATTTAAAAGAAGAGTTGTACAGTTTAGATGGGTTACTTCTTCTGTGAGATGTAAGGAATTTTTCACAAACACTGTTTTATAAACACCCAAAAATGCAGATTTGAAAACCACTGCCATTGACCGCCAAGAAAATAATCTAGAAATTCCACCAAGGGATGGTGGTCTTGTGGGACATTAGACAGGCTGCCATTAATATGACTTTGCAGAATGACTGGTCAACAGTATAGACTATAAATTTGGTGGTACACTGAAAGGAAGAAAACCCGAGAAGAATCACACCAGGCTGGCTAGTTCAAGCTCTGTGACTCTGACCCCTTGCTTGCTCCCTTGAAGGCACACTGCCACAACAACATTAAAGATGGGTGGACTCGAAGAATTAAGATAGATGAAAAGTACCATTTTCCTCTAGCTTTCGGCTGAAGTCACTCCTGATAAACACACTGGCTATCCTTAGTACAAATGAAAAGTACAGTTTCCAACACAACAACTTTACAATTGAATGGAACACCCTAAAACTGACCTGCAAACAGCAACATCACAACAAACACTCCTTGAGTGTCACCAAGCCAGGAATTGAACTGTCTCCAAGGTCTACTACATTTAGTGTAGCCAAGGATAGGCAGTAAATGGGAGTGGGAGGTGGGGGGGTTGGGGGAAAGGAGTTAAAAGGTACAAACCTCCAGCTATAAGATAAGTAAGTACTGGGGATGTAAGGTACATGATGATTACAGTTAACACTACTGTATGTATGTATGTATTTTAAGTTTCTAAGGAAATAGATCCTGAAAGTTTTCATTATAAGAAAACAATTTTGTAACTATATGAGGTGATAGATGTTAACTAAACTTATTGTGGTGATAATTTCACAATATATAAATGTCAAGTTATTATGCTGTACACCTTAAATTTATACAGTGTTGTATGTCAATTATATCTCATTAAAATTGAAAGAAAAAAGATAAGTCATAAAGCTACCCAAATCTTTTTTTTTAATTTGCTTTATATTTAGATAATTTTTAACTAGGTTAATAGAAAACTATAATTTAAAAGTTTTAAGATAGAATATGAAAATGAATATATGTATGTATACACATGACTGGGACATTGTGCTGTACACCAGACATTGACACATGGTAACTGACTGTACTTCAATAAAGTAAATAAATAAATACTTTTTTAAAATAAAATTTTTAAGATAAATCCAAATAGAAAAACTCAATCATATAATCCTTTTGGTTATAATGATATACTTACCCTGCAAACATATTATATAGTATTCTCCCTAACCTATCATTACAAAAGACAACCTATGCCATACAAATGAAAAATTAAAGCACCTAAACCCAGCACTGGGATTGTTATTCTCCATTCTTCACCCTAACATGAAAGGCATTCATGGGAGCTACCCCTAACATCTCCAATCCTCAGTTTAAGCGTTAAGCTTCCTTCCTCATACCACCTATCTCATAACTCTAATGAGACACTGTAATTGTTTTACACACCTACACAGTTACAAACTATACACAGAGCTCCCTGGAGCATGGTTGTCCTAATCATCTTTAGATCCATAAGACTATCACAGTGACTGGCACAGAAAAAGCAGTAAGTGGATTAACGCATGTATTCCCTGGCACACTAGTAAGAAAAGAGCCCAATCCCCGCCTTCAGGAGGAGAGTCAGCCATATTTAGTGGGGAGTCAGCCATGCAAACAGTTAACTACAATACATGACACTTGTTTTCATGGTGTGTGAAGCAAATGTAATGGGGCAAGAACAAAATGTAATACACAAAACGTAACAGAAAATTATCAGCACAGGACCTGCCAAGTATCTCTAGAAAAATGAGCTGAGGCATTACAGAAGAGACTGCTCAGATAAACATTTGTTAAATCAACAAATCTTGAAGAACAGCATTATTTAAAACCTTAAAACCCCTTTTATTAGCCACTAAAACAATACAGCACGAACGGGAACATGAGCATTTCAGTAAAGAGGGAATATAAAGGTACCAACCACACTTGGTACCAACAAGCCTTCAAAATTGTCTTCATTTTTTTTAATTTTTTTAAACAGTAAAACAATTACATTTAAATGGAAGTTTCTTGGAGGCTTCCTATTTTTTAAATAAACATGTTAATACAGAAGTGGAATTTTTTTTTAAAGCTAGACAATGAAGATAAAAGTGTAATTTAACAACAAATGGGGTGGAAAACTTAGTGGACGATAGACTCCAGGTTCCAAAGGAAGGCTAAGGTGATGATGGCCGATAGAACTAGTGTGAAGATGTTTCTTGATGATACTGCATTGGCCTTGGTCGGCCTGGGCTGTACACTAAAATCACTCATGTCTCATCTCAGCATTAGGAAAAAAATTAAGTTTATTTAGTCAAATTCCAGAAAACTAGTAGTATTTTTTTCAATTAAACTTTTCACTAAATTTTAAATGTACACTTTGTGGTATTTTCTGTTTCAAATGTATGATTTATGGAGAGTTTGGATTTAGAAACGCAGTTTAATGTAAACACAACTCTTGGTGTCTGAGTTATCAGACAGATACAACTTAGAGCTGCATTCAAGGGCAAACTTTTAGTAGGAAATATGTGCCTAAACTAAGGGAAGAAATTCCTGATGCTTGTGTTAAGCGCTTTTTTTCAGGTACGTAACCAAAACTCTTTATGTCTAACAACAACACTATAATTTTCTCCAGAATATTGTCTCAGTTTCTTTCTTCTAAAATACATTTGAGATCATGTGAATTAAAAAGACAGAAAATGACTTAAATGTCTACCTATAAGAGAGTGACTAAATGCATTCCTGTGTACACTATACAGCAATCAGACAGAACAAGGAAGGAAGCTCTCTACGTACTGATGTGAAAAGATACATCCAAAACGAGTTAAGTGGAAAAAAGTTAAGATGCAGAACAGTACATGCAGTATGTGATATTTTGTGATAAAAACAGGACCAATAAGAATGCATATCTTTATTTGCTTGTATGTGCATAAAGAAACTCTAAGAAGGATACAGAATAAACCAGTACCAGTAATTATCTGGAAAGGACCAGACAGATAAGAATCAAGGGTGGGAGAGAGTTTTCACTGTAAAGCTTCTCATATATTTTAAAAATATTGGAACCATGTTAATCTATTTATATTTTCAAATATTTAAAATTTAAAAATTTGGAAAAACTGGCTACAATTATGAAAATTATGATTTAATTCTATGTTACATTTTAATAACTTTCTTACTGTCTTTCCTTCCATTCTGATCTTATTAATTGTTCAAAGATTCTAGTTCTCAGGTAACAAATTAATTACCCACCACAGACAAGCGCCTCAATCTTTCCTGCTCCTCTCTTTCATTATTGTCGGTAATTATGACACTAGTAACAGTAACAAGCAATCTGTATGCTTGTAGACTTGGACACATAAATAAGCAAAAGGGCAGAAATATCAGAATCATTCACAATTCTCAGAGATGACTGTCGTGGGAGCTTTGATGTATGCTCCCTTCTACTTTTTAAACAACCTCAACTTTACTTGAAATTTTTAAAACACCTTCTTCAGGTGATACTTAACAAAATATTCTTTCCCAACACTGTAATGAGAGACAGCCTTCCTTAGGATGGAAGCTACATTTGTCTGCTAAACGGAGAATGTAGGGTCCCCACTAAATATATACTTCTGGGAAGGTACTCTGAGGGTCTTATTCTATATTTCCAGCCCCCAACACTTGGTGAGAGCTCAATCCATGCTCACAAAATGAAAGAATGAATGGATGAATCAACGATGTAGCGTACTGAGATCTAGCAAACCTCCACATGGTTATTAGGTCGTACATCAGGCACTCCTTGTACTTCAACTGTCAAGATATAGGAAGGATTCAAGGAAAAAATTAATTTCTAAAAAGGAAAAGCTATTTTATTCTTACTAGATGGGTGAGGGCAGGAGGGGTTGTCTCTACAAAAATGAATAATAAAAATCACCATCTCATTTCATTCCATAAAACACCATGGTCACAGTCTAAGGACAATTAAAAAACACAATAATCCAACTCTAAAGGAGCGCGCTGTGTGGCCCAGTGCGATGGCCCATGTCTCACAAGCGGTTATACCTGAATGGAAGATAGGGGGCGTCTGAGCCGGACAGGAGTGCTCTGTAGGCTTCTTCTGGAGTCTTCTTTAAATAGATCACCTAAGACAAATAAATAGCAACACTTAGAACACCACCAAAGAATGACACAAAACTAATATAATTACTCACCAAATCTGCATTTCACTTCTTGCACTTTGAAAGTGACAGCTGTCATGGTGATAATGTTGATCTTCAGACAGCAAGCAAGCTGCCAAAATTTCCTTTTTAGCTTGAAGCTAAATGGTAACCTTTGGCTTTTAAGGATGAGCAGAAGCTTTAAGACAGAGGGCAGATCCATAAAGGGGCCGTCTGGGGCTGTTTACAAGGCACATTGAACACATACAATGGCAGGGTTTTCCCTTCTGGGAGCAGAACAATTGTACCTCCATTACTGAACTGTGTGTTCACCAAAGACCAACACAGGCCTGCCTGTCCTTCACAGAAGACCCACTGTGAGGTAATTCAGTTCCTGATAAATTCTGAAAGACATCTCAGGGCACAAGACCCTTGGGAGGTCTACCGGGTTCTCCATCTGCTCTGAGGACAGCTCACGTTGCTTTCTTAAACAATCAATAAAATCACAACGAAATGGAGGGAAATGCATACAGGTAAGAGCATTAGAAAACATGTTGGCTTGGCTCTTAACATCAAGAATAGTTATATCCCTCTGGTGCAGCACAATAAACTACTCTTCGACCAAGAACAAACAAAAACGAGCTCTTAAAACCAGTAAACGACTTCTGTTTAGTCATTCTGACTAAATAATACACGCCAGGAGCTATATCAGGTACTGGCACCTCTCTCAGCAGAATTCGCATTCTTGTCGGGCAAAAAAATAACTAACAAAAATAAATCCAATCTGAGATAAGTGCTGAAAAGGAAATAAACAGAGTCCTGGAAAGAGAATAGACTTACTCAGTACCCTGAAGTAAAGTCGTCAGGGAGGGGTCTCTGGGAGCCACGGAGGGTGGGGTGTGCAGGAGGAGCACACAGGAATGGCTAAGGAAAAGGGGGAACGAGAGGGGCTGGGGTCCCTGCCGGGGGCGAGAGCGTGGCGAGTCCCGCAGAGGAAGACGGTGTGGGTGTGGCTGGGGCGGGGCAGGAAGGGCGGGGCAGGAAGGGCGGGGCAGGAAGGGCGGGGCAGGAAGGGCGGGGCAGGAAGGGCGGGGCAGGCCGTGGTCCGACTGCGAAGAGCAAGGCAACCAGGAGGAGAGCTTGGTTTTATTCTAAGTGCAGCTGAATGTTTTAATTCTCAGACAAGAGCACTGATCCTTTTCCTTTATAGTATGATTCAAATTCAATCCCTAAAATCCTTTCTACCTAGAATTAATGACATTATGTCCTTAATATGTCCCAACATCAAAACCCTATGCATTTCAACAAGAATGGCCGAGTCCACTTCTTAAAAAGTAGGGTTTTCCTCTTCTGCTTACAAAGTTTCTGTAAGCTGTTCCACTGGCAATATTACATGGATTTAATTATTAATAATTTCAGGACTAGAAAACATCTCAACCCTCTAAAGAAAGAAAACTAATATAAATACAGAAAAAATACTTCTAACTTTAAGAAGAAAGCTCCATATTCTTTTGACAAGTAAACATGAAGGTCTGATAAAGCACACATCAAACAAAGCGAATTGAATATGAAACAAAAACAGCCCAGAAAATGAAACCACAGCAAAAGAAAGATCGAGACATGAGACACAGATTCCACAGAGAACCACATCTCGAGTTGCAGCTCAAATAATTGCAAAAATCCATTTAAACCAACCCGAGCTTTAAAGACCGTTTTCAGTCACCAATATTAAAACAGGACTTCGTTGTTCCCTAATGGGCAGGTTACATAATACACTGAACAGAGTTGGTTATAATACAGTGATTTTTCAAGCCTAAGGATGCAGCAGTATTTGAAAATTGACTACTCCTGTTAAAAGGGAAAGCTGCTTGCAGCAAGCTCCTGTGTTTGGATTAGATAATTAAAGCTTATACAACCCCCTTTGGAAAGCAAAAATACATTTCCCTCCTCAGGAGCAATTACATTAATTCCCTTTAATTCTGAGGCAGTCATTCTGCAGGAGGGAGGCAACAGCCCACAGGAAAGACTTCTCTAGACTGGTTACCCCACTGGGTTTTGCTACTCATCTTACCCGCATGACTTAGCACACATGACCCATGTTCTCACACTGTAAGATGAGAGTCTTTGTTTTTATTTTTATCCCAGTGCTAAATTATTAATAAGTGCAAAGTGAAACCCAACAGAGGCCATCTAAATTCCAGCAAGATTCCAGGGGCAGGTAAATGCATTGTCCTTTTACAACCTGACAATAGGTACTCGGGAGAGAGGTGAAGTGTCTATTAAGTGAGTGCATTACTGAATGCGTGCATGCTGGTCATGAAAATAACCCAATTCCAGCTTTCCAGGAGAAGAAATGTCATGGACTCTTATACCCAATCTTCTCAGATATGTCTCCTATTCAAAAAAGAGAAAGACAGACAGACAGACAAACTAGGCCTGATTAGAGCTCAAAGAAAACAACTTTTAAGCCTGTGCTGTTGAGGGACCTAAAGCTCAGAAAGATCAGGAGCTTCCCAAACTCGCATTGCTGCTCTGTGACAAAGTTAGAATTCGAACACAGATCTGACTGCAAAGCCCACACAGCACATCTGCTTGAAAGCAGAGATGTAGACAATGGAAGCAGAACTGGGGTGGGCAGGAGGAGATTCCTACTCTTCCAATTCCTAAATGCCATTACCCTTGACTTTTTTGGGGGGAGGGGGGATTTCTTTTCTTTTTTTAAAAAATTTTTATTGAAGTGCAGTTGATTTACAATGTTGGTTTCAGGTGTACAGCAAAGTGTTTCAGTTATACGTATACATATATATATTTTTTCTTTTCAAATTCTTTTCTATGTTATTACAAGAAATTGAATATAGTTCCTTGTGCTATACAGTAGGTCCTTGTTGTTAATTTATTTTGTATATAGTAATGTTACATTTGACTTTCAAAATTAAGTGACTTTAAACTGTTACCAGTAGTTGTGCCTGAGGAATAGGGCTGGGGGAGGATCAGAAGGAGGAAGGAGGACTTTCTACTTTATATTTTATACTATCTGCATGTTTCTTGTATTTTTTACTAACATGCATTAATTTGTTTTTTTAATGTGTATTAATTTGTTTTTAACTTATTTCATAACTAAATCAGTTATAAAATATTAAATGTGTATTCGTCTTAAAAATAAAATCTACATTTAATTAACACTCATAAATTTGCTACCAGATATACTAATACTTCTAAAAATATTTTCTGAATCAAATTAATTTAAAAGCACCATTTAAATACCCTGATTTTCCTTTTCTGCTTCTCAGGAAAAAAATAACATGCTGTCTACTCTTCTCACTAGGTATTAGCATATATAAACCCAAACCGGAAGAATCGTCCCCAACTTTTGATTGATAAAACTTAACAAAAGTTTTCTGTATAGTGCTTGGTTTATCACGCCAATTTATCCCTGAAATAGTGGGTATCTGTACTGCTCTTATAAAATTGTCCTACTCTTTGCTAGGAAATCCTATAAACCTTCTCAACAGAATAGCATTTGACATATATGTTCTTACTTTTAACTAACTAGGAGTCAGTCAATTAAAGTGATTTTTCTCCTGCTTAATTAACTTTGATGCCAGGTACCAAGGACCAAAACAACTCTTTTAACTTTTAATAAAAGATTCTTAAAGAGCCAACATTCTAACATATATATTACCAATAGCTATGAGTCTTATTTAACAATAATTAAAATTACAGTACTACAAACTAGTATAACATCTATTATTTACCAATAAGCCAATGTCTCCCAAACTTCAATTAATCATCATCAACTTGCTCAACTTCTGCCACTACATGCATGTGTTACTATTCTCTTTAAACAGACATACTCTCTTAACTTACATCAATTTATTCTGAAGTGTTTTATATCATTGCTATAATGGAAAACCAGTATCACTTGCCATTGAGTCCACACATAAAAGAATTTTAAAATACATAACTCTAAAAATTTTTAAATGTTTGTGCAGAGTAATTGCCATATAAGTGTGGGTTCATTTCTGGACTCTATGCTGTTCTGTGGATCATGTATGTGTCTGTTTTTGTGCCAGTACTGTGCTGTTTTAATGACTGCAGCTCTGTAATATAGTTTGAAATCAGGGAGCATGATTCCTCTAACTTTGTTCTTTCTCAAGATCGTTTTGTGTTTCCATACATATTTTATAATTATTTGTTTTAGTTCTGTGAAAAATGCCATTGGGCAATTAATCTTTGACAAAGCAGGCAAGGATATACAACATGGGGAAGTTATCCCCTTCAGTAAACTGTGTTGGGAAAACTGAACAGTTACATGCAAAAGAATCCAACTGGACTACTCTCTCACACCATGCACAACCATAAATTCAAAATGGATTAAAGACTTAAATGTAAGACCTGAAACCACAAAACTTCTAGAAGAAAACATAGGCAGTGTTCTCTTTTACATCAGTCTTAATAGTAGTTTTTAGGATATGCACCCTCAGGCAAGGGAAGCAAAAGCAAAAATAAATGGGACTACTTCAAACTAAAAAGCTTTTGCACAGCAAAGAAAACTATCAGCAAAACAAAAGGGCCACCTACTGAATGGGAGAAGATATTTGCAAATGACATGTCTGATAAGGAGTTAATGTTAAAATAGACAAAGAACTCATACAACTCAATATCAAGAAAACAAACAGCCCAATTAAAAAATGGGCCAAAGATCTGTAAAGATATTTTTCCAAAGAAGACATACAGATACCCAACAGGCACATAAAAAGATGCTCCACATCACTAATCATCAGGGAATGCAAATTTCAGAGGTAAAGGGGGTGAGGGGAAGAAACAGGTGAGGGAAATAAAGAGACACAAACTTCCAGCTGCAGAATAAATGAGTCATGGGTATGAAATGTACAGTGTGGGGAACAGAGTCAATAAATATGTAGTATCTTTGTATGGTGACACATCGTAACTAGGTTTATCATGGTGATAATTTTGAAATGTACACAAATACTAAATATCATGTAACAAGAACTAACATAGTGTTGTAGGCCATCTTCAAAACAAACAAACAAATTCATATTAAAAGAGATCAGATCTGTGGTCACCAGAGGTGGGGGTTCAGGGGAGGGGAAACCAGATGAAGGAGTCAAAAGATACAAACTTCCACTTATAAGATAAATAAGGACTAAGGATGTCATGTACAATGATAAATATAATTAGCACCATTCTATGTTACATATGAAGTTGTTAAGAGAGTAAATCCTAAGAATTCTCACAAAAAAAATTCCTCCTATTTCTTGAATTTTGTATCTATATGAGATGATGGATGTTCACTAAACTTACAGTGATAATCATTTCGTAATGCATGTAAGTCAAATCATTATGTTGTACGCCTTAAACTTATACAGCGCCGTATTTCAATTATACCTCAATAAAATTGGAAGAAAAAGTAAGATAAAACAAAAAACGTGCACACTACACACTGAGAAACAATGAAACAAATATCGAGTCTGGACTAATTTTTTAGAACAGCAGACCAAACTGGTATGGTAAATAAAAGCTTCCTAGAATTAATCTGCATATACTTCCAAACCATTTCTTTAAACTAAATCTGATGGTCATTCAATCCTGAAAGCCTGTCAAAAAATAATGTATGTGAATTTCAGAAGCAGTGTGGAATTTGCCACTATATTTCTCTACTCAGATCATTTAATCTCTCTGCTACACAATGGATGACTCTTTAAACAACAGATGGCTTAATATAGAAGTCTAAACCAGACTCTGAGTCATGAATTTGCCAATGGTCTTTCCCTGGGGACATTTCCCTCAGCTTTGACCATGTTTTTAGCTTTCTTTTCAGGTGTTATTTCCACAAAAAAAGCCAAAGCACGACTCACACAAACACACACACACACACACACACACACACACACACACACACACGCGCGCGTAATGTATTTTAAAACAAAGCCTGAACCCTTGTGTTAATTATATTTATATTTTGTGATCTGGAAAGTGAAGATACTCTTGAAGATTTGATTTGGCCATCTGAGAGAGTATTCTTCAATTTTGGCATTTGATTTCCTGTTATTTAGTATTTTTACTTGTTTATGAAAGAGGAAACAAATGCTGAGAACAGCCTTTCCCAGTCAGGTACTGCCACAGGAACACTGATAGAGAGCTGTGAAGTCAGCACTCCCACCACTTCTGGGGAGAAAAGGAAAGGATACAAATATCTTCCCAAATTTTACAAAACCACCACTGGATCTCTCCAAAGACCTTGAGGGAGGGACCCGAGCCGGTGAGGGGCCCTGAGTTTTAAGTTTAAGGTACAACGAGTGCATCCACCCCAGAGGGTTAACTCAGCTTATTTAACAATTAGTAAGTGAGTCTTCTGAAATGTGTCACTACTTTAGTGGTAATGCCCAGCGGAGCCAGTGAAATTAATTTTCTGAGCCCAGTTACAGGAAAGCATCAGATGAGGCATGTAGAGACAATTTTTCTATAATGTGCTAAAAGAGAAAGAAACAGACTGATTTCAAACAGAATAGCTCTGGATCAAATGATTTGTTTTAGCTTATAGAAAGTGTTTCCAGACGCAAGGCATCCTACCTGACCCAGACACTCACTCTCCCACTCCCCCGTATCTGTTCTGAGGCTACACTCAGCTACTCTGGACACGTGATAAAAGGCAGGAAGCAGGAGGTGGGACAGAACACAGTCACCAAAGATCAACTTGGATTTACTTAACGCTCACAACCTGCATAGGCACCTGCACACATACAAGGTCACGGGGAAAGTCTGCAATGTCGTCCTCAAGGTACTTAAAGATATGGATGACAAGGGCTCTAAAGCGGGCTGGGGAATGGTCCACACAGGGACTGGACTCCACTGGAGCCTCCCCTGCATCACGGTGGCACTGATGGCCGCCTCCTCCCCTTTCTTGGCACCACGGCGCTAAGTCACTTTGGCCGGGCAGCCTTCTTTGGCTCCTGCCTTATGTTCTCAAAGCCCCTGCCTTTCTCCAAACTCTCCCCCTGGTTTGTCATCACACCGTTCTGAGGTTATTTTAGCCTGTCTCCCTGGCTAGACTGTAACTGAGAGCATGATTTTGGTCTCTTCCGTCTCTGCAGGACTCAACCACTGTGCCTGACACACAGCCCACACTCAAAAAATGTTGGACGGCTGTGTGAACAAATAGTAGAGAGAGAGAGAGAGAGAACAAGCATGCCATGGTCACAGAATATCTATCCAGAGATCACCTGCCCGGAGAGCAGGTGACAGAGTGTCGTGGTCAGGTGCCGCCCCGAGTCCACAGCCAAGATGCCTGGGTTCAAACCCAGACCCTTCACCTCTGAGCTGTATCACGTTAACTCTCTGTGCCTCCATCTCCTTACCTGTGAAGAGGGGATAATACTGTAATTGCCTCATCAGGCCGTTGATGGAGAAGATTAAGTCAATTAATAATACACGTAAAGTGCTCAGAATTGTATCTGGCACATCGCTCTTCTGTTAAGGGACCACAGGAAACATAAACTTCGGTCCCACACTTTGACTGGACCCACAACTGCTGTTATTTCTGACAGCTTAGCCCTAAGGCCTATCTATGCATACAAACATCAGATCGTGAGGTCGGAGACGTCCCTCATGATTGCAATATACCAAAACCAGCCCACACACACCATCGTTCAGTCCAACCCTCTCATTTGAATATACAGATCTTGGTCCTGCTCTCAGTTCTGCCTGTTCAAACGGCCTCCTGAGTCTCCTGGTACCTCAGCACCAACAACCATAAAATAAAGGCACTGGCTCCTGTCTTAACAATCTGTTGTTAAAGTATCAGAAGACGGCTGAGGTGACCCGCGGCTCTCTCCAACAAAGCACATGTGACCAGAAGAGTTGACACTGTGTTCATTTTTCCTTATGTGAACTTCTCACGAACAGAAGAGTAAGATTACCAGGCTGGGTTTGTTTTTAGGGGAGGAAAGCGATTATCAGTTACCTACAAAAAAGAAATCACAGAAGTCCATGGAATGGACTAT
Organism: Vicugna pacos; assembly: GCF_048564905.1. Classification (NCBI taxonomy): domain Eukaryota; kingdom Metazoa; phylum Chordata; class Mammalia; order Artiodactyla; family Camelidae; genus Vicugna; species Vicugna pacos. Next base: position 69,615,283 of record NC_132995.1, read on the forward strand.
AAAAACACACTATCAGGTGAGAAACCCTGCAAAGAACTGAAACATAAACCTTTTAAAGTCTCTTCCTTGGCTCCCAAGACTTTGATTCTTAGACTTCTTAAGTGTCAGGGCACTTAATTTATGAACTGCTTTTTCCTGAAGACAACACTAACTCTTATTTGTCACACACAAGCACAAACAAAATGCTTAATTTTTTTTTTATTTTTAGCAACATTTTTCTTCCTAATCATTTCCTCCCATTATAACCAGTGACTGAGAAAACAATATCTGCATTCAACTTTAAAATAAAATTTAAAAATAGGAAAAAGGCATTTATCAAATGCACCACTGATTCCACTTTTGTTCTAATTGCTTACGGAAATAAAAATGTTCAGTGTTAAACATTCACAATCTAGAAAGGCAAGTCTAATTACAAAGCAGAAATGTAACTGTGTATTTAAAACAACTTGCATTATTGAGTCTATTTTAAGTTTATTCTCCTGGTCTAATTAAAGCAGAACAAGAATGAATGCATCTTGCCTCATGCAGTCTTTTAACACGTTGTAAAAGAAGGTAAGTCATTCTTCCTGTTCTTCAAGTTCTGAGTCTATTGTAAACCACAGATTACAAGGCCTGCAGAGGACAAGACAATGCATCTGCGTAACAAATATGGAGACAACGCTAATTACAGAAGTAAGGCAGAGCCTGATGTCAGGTCTCTATTTCCATTGCTTACTTCTGCCCTAAAAATACCTAACAATCATCTGGCATCCTCATGAGAACGAGGTCGAGAAGTGACTGTGTCTTTTGGTTCAGGCGATGTCTGCTCTCATGTGTCATCTCTTCACATTTTCATTTGAATTTGAGATTTTCTACACAGTGACTAAGCAGTGGACTTTATTCTATCTATGTGAAAGTTAGTTTAACATAGAAATACTCTCTCCATCACTCTCATGGGGGTAAATTAGAGTAAAACCCGTGGGAGCTCTTTGATGGGCAATTTAGGAAAATTGCAGACAACAGCAGCCATGTGTATCTTCCCGTCTAATTTGATGGAAACTAGGATTTTCATAATCAGCCTGAAAAGATGTCCTTCCAGAACTGACAGCTACAGCCAGGACAAATACACATCTCTTGCAAGCAATGTCTCAGTAGCACAGCCTTCTCCTGCCCGAGGAGAGCTCATGCTCCAAAACAGATACTGCTGAGCTGGCTGGCTCTCATTGAACTAGCCCAGCCCTTACTAAGCAAACCAAGGAAGCACTGAGCCAATATTCTCAGCACACAGAAGTCTAAAGGGACCCTTTAAAGCAGAAAAGGAGAAAATATTTGGTCCCAAGAAGACCTGCGCCCCTAGTCTCACACCAGCTGTGCATAAGTCTATGTTACGACACACAGGCAAACGTGACCCTGTACAACATCTATCACTCATCATCAGAAGGCAGTCTCTGCAGAAAACACAGAAAATGGACTCGCTCCAGATTATCATTTGGATAATACATGCTCTCAAGTGGAATGGTTTCACATCAAAAACTCCTCATGCTGAGTTTCACTGCTGACTTCTGGATATGGTATGAGTTTCATTTCATAAAGCCTTTCAAATTAAGAAAGAAAGTTAAAAGAAGTGAGAAGAGTGTGTTCTTCAAACCAAGGACTGAAATGATCAAGCAAGAACCATAACTTCATTTATGGTGAAGGTGCAGATGACAGATCCACTATCATAGACCAAGAATTACTGTTTAAATCCTTTTAACACCTGTGACCAATTATAGGCAATCCTCAACTTGCAAATGAATTCTATTCCAAAAGCTTACTTGTAAAAGCTAATATTTAGATTTCTGGAAGTCATTTCCCAAAGATAAACCCTTCTGGTTGTTAGTTTCATAGGCTAGACCGAAAATGATAATACGTTCCCTCTTATCATTAAAATCAGATATCTAAAATAAAAAGTAGTAGAAAACATTATTTCAAAAGCTAAAAACTAAAACAAAATAATTAAATACATGATCCTGCTTTTAAAATTATCTTCCTTCAGTGCTAATAGCTGAGGAAAAGCCAGATTGGGAAAACACGAGGACAGCAATGAACACGTTTACACTGACTCTAAAGTGAGCCCTGAATTATTTCAGCTGTTTGACTGGCACTTTATTATATCTAATTCCACTTCAAAATGCATAGCTTTCTTCAGTATTGGGCATTATGATTATGACTGGTCTCAAATCTTGAGGCAACGGAAGGCAAGGCAAATACAAGAAGAATAAGATTTTCTTGATGTAATTTAGAGCGAAGTAACTGAAATGAAAAGTAAACAAGACAGGTCAGAAACTTTCTGGACATACACAAGAGAAAGATGGCCAAACTTGCCAGGTATGGAACCCCTCACCTCAGGTGGGAGAGTAATGAGATCAAAGTGTGGCTCCCTTCCCATGATTATGGCAACTACAGCAACCTAAGATCTCCTAGGAGGGGGGAAGGAGGTGGACCAGACAATCCATTGTATTCATTTTCGTAGCTAACTAGAGCATGCACCTGAGGGACCAAAAACAAAAAGGCTTTTTCCTTTTTGAATATAGTCATCTTACTCTTTTTCAAGCTGAAGATGTTTGTAGGTTAGATGTTATCCAAATTTCTAAGATAGAAGCCATACAACATGTGAGCTAAATCTCAGCTCTAGAATCTCATAGTAACTCGTAAGCCTCTCTTCCTTGAATTGACTCAAGAATAGAAAACCAACAATGAACACAAACAAGGAACTGGTTGTTCTCTTCCAGTATTTACAAAGACTTGTTGCTTAGAGAAAGCAGGAGAAACAAGAGCTTTGCCCACCAGCCAGGTGTTTGCAGAGAGGACTCTATGGCAATTTTACTGTGTGTTAGCCCAAACTGTTCAAATATATGCCACGTGACAGATGTATCCTTCAAGAAATAATAGGATTTATAGTTCTTAAATGTATATACATTTTTTAAGAAGTAGCCACATTCCCTAAATACTTTCGTTTACAAAGTTCACAAATAGTACAACTGAAACAAGAGAAAGAAACTTTAACTGAAATAAAAGTAACTTAAATCCAAACCACAGAGCTATTGCACACATATCCAAACTGTAATACACAGGAAGCCCATCCACCTTCCCTGCAGCTACTGGAAATTTCCCTCCTCTTCTGGCTCACTACTATAGGCAGACCTCACTACTTCCAGAAAACGCCCCTTTTCACCCCAGCAATTTCTCACCCCCTTCCTTTGATCAGCAGCAAGACTTTCAAAGAAAATGAAGAAGAGGGAGAAGAAAGAAAAAGGAGATGAGCAGAGAATTCTTCACAGTTCTACACACAGGTGATTCATTTCTTCACTCAGCAGTTACTGGTACCAGGCACCATGGATAAGACCAAGAACAAGGCAAATACACCCCTGACCTGATAAAGCACTCTTGTATGTTACTTCAGATCTTCCTAGCCCAGGGATCCCAACTTCAATACCTTCAGATATTCCTCAGAAAAACCTTTAAAGCTGTTTAAACTATAGACATCTTGATTTCTCCCCCGAGATTCTGATTAGCCAGATATGCCAGGTCTGGCCCATGGGTATTTCTGATACCTAGTTGTATTTGAAAATCAGTATTAGAAATTTTATCCTTTTAGAAGTCAGAAGGCTCAGTGCCTAAATTATGTCACAGAACTACAAATATATATTATTCCCTTAGCTTTAAGTGGTAGTTAGCGCAAGAAAGGAAGTCTCCATTCTCAATGAAATTCCAAGGGCACAACAGGCTTTGCGAATGCCCATGACACTATGTGACAAATCCATCTTTTCATTCACGTGTCCACGTGTAGACACTGAGCTATATTCTAGGGATATAAAATGAAGATAGTAGGGAAGGCAGACATGTAAATAATCAGACCGTTATGGCCCAGCAGCATGAGAGAAATACAAAACAGAGAGAACTCTAGCATGGAGAGCTTTGGGCAGAGTTCTAGAAGATGGGTTTTAAAAGTCTTTTTAAGAGCAAATCAGATCATTTTAACTCTCTAACAGTTTCCCATGTTATGGAGAATAAAATCCAAACTCTCCCCCCCACATACAAGCCCTGGCAGAGACCTCACATCTCATCTGCTGCATCAGCCTCTCCACCTCTGTGCCCCAGCCACGTCGGCTTTCCTTGGGACCTCAGTCACACTCAAGCTCATTCCCACCCTACAGCCTCTGTACTTGCGATTGCCTTTGCCTAGAATGTTCTTAGTCTTTATCAGCTTAACTGTCATCACCTCAAAGATGGCTTCTTTGAACTTCCAACGTGCAGCAGCCAGCCAAACGCTAGCACATCACCACACAGCCAGCACTGCTGTCTCGCCCAGCAGAATATACGCTCTACAGGGACAGGGATTTTTTTCTCTTGTTTATCGCTATATCCTTAGAGCCTAGAAGAGCATCCAGCACAGCTGCTCGATAATTATTTGTTGAATGACAGAATGAACAAATGAAGCAGACGGGTGGGGAAAGGTAAAGACTACTTCCTATGAAAATGAATGCAGAGTTTTATTTAACAGTGAAGGCTCCTGAAGACCTCCACATCCTCCTTTTGACTAAACTACCAGGAAATTCATTCTGAAATTTTGAGCTTGAGCAAGTCAGAGCCAGTTTCCGTTACATGTAACCAAAAAAACCCCAGTTATTACAATATTGCTATTCTATATACTAGCCAATTGAGAAAAAAAAGGAGGAGGGAGGCGGAAGGGAGGAAGGAAACAAAGCAACAGGAAAGACATGATCAGAAACAGAGGAAGGAGAAAGAAGTGAAAATTGTAGGGGAAAAACAAAGATGAAGATGGAGAGTTGTACAGGGATAACGAGGAGTGTGTATGAGTAACAGGCGTGAAGGAAAGCCAAGAGCAAAGTGTGAGAAAAGAGGGAACGTGGTGTTAACTGGGAATGCAAGTGTCTACATAGGAGGGGGACTGGAAGAACCGGAATGCCAATGATATAGGGGAGTTCTTGTACCCTCTGTTCTGCCTCTTGTGACGAGTTACGTAATCTCTCTGGGTCTCTTAGTACAATGAGGCAGAGGAGAAGAGAAAGGTAGGGGTGGGCAGGCAGGGCAAGGAGAGATCCTATCTGAGGTCTTTCTGTTTCTGTAACTTAGTGGAGAATCACTGTATTCAGCTCCACCATAGCAATTCTTCAGAGAAATTACTCTCCAGATTGCTAGAGTAGACATCGTAAAAGCCAGAGACACTCCTTCCTTCATCTCTTCCTGCAGTCTTTGTATTAAACCCAAGGTCTAGGTCAACTACTACTGTTCCTTAAAAAAAAAAAAAAAGTCAAATAGAGCTTATCAAGGAAATCCAGTTGCCCACATTCCGGGTAAATCCCCCAAATTTTAATTGTAATAGAAGGATCTTAATCATCAACTGCTATCTGACTTCCTCTTCCATGAATTCAGAAGTAAAATAGTGTCATCAGGCAATATACAAATATAAAATTTAATATCTAGTAGATTTTTTTAAACTTTGTGGTAATAATATCATAGGATATCCTAAAAGTTGTTGTTTTGAATTCATACATCTGACTTAGAGACAAGAAAACAAAATGATTTTAGAAACTATTTTAAAATGTTAACCACATACTGTCACTATTTCCATTATTTCACAGGTATGTTTCCAGGAAAACAATAAACCTTAAAATTTGGCTCCTGGCAAAACATGCAGCTTGCAGCCTAACCTACAACTCACTTGCAAATACTGAGAATTTTCTCAAAATTTCAGACATTTCTGAAGGGAACATAAATAGTTGACTACATTCAAACTAATGGGATTCAAGGCTTTCCCAACTCCAAGGCAGGCCAAACCCTGCAATGCTATTAGGAGATGTACCGCTTAACCCTGAATTCTTTGTACAGGATGGGTCCATTCCCATAGGTTTTAAGGAGCAGTGAAAAGCCCTGCAGCCGAGACCTGGGTTACAGAAGCCAAGGGCAGGACCTGGGGTGGTGGGAGCGGTGTGATGAAGACCTTGAGCTTGGAGTCTGTCTGCATCATTTCTTACACACCGGTAACACCAGATCAGTCCCCACTGGGGGTCCAAACTCCCTCCAGGGCTGTTTCCTGTCTCGTTTGTTCCTTATTCCTTTGAACAGCATAGTCAGGCACTATGTGAGGTGCTGAGAATGCAAACGTGAGTAACAGTCATTCCTTTACTCAAGGAGCTCATTCTAGTAGATTACACTGCACATCATCAATTGCAGGACAAGGTGAGGAAAGCTCTAACTGAGCCAGGTTCTGGGTCAGAGAATAAGAAATGACAAAATAGACAGTTGGAGAGTAAGGAGAGGGACGGACCAATTATGGAAAAAAACAGTAGGAAAAGTTTCTCTGAGAAAGGAATTATGGGGTTTTTTTTTCAATTAACTTACAAATTTCCCAAAGTAGGCCTCACTAAATGACTCACACACCCACTCACCAAAGAACTGTAAAGTCTGATCATCCTACAGTCGTACCTTCACATGGAAAGGCTTGTCTGTCTGCTCATTAATTTGAAACAATGAACCACAAATGTTACTCCCCTATTAAATAATTCTCTGAGGTACTACAGCAACTCTAGGTATTTCTTTTAGGCTGAAGTGACTTTCCTAGCCCAACTATTTACTTTAACCGGGAATTGGCTGACTAACCACATCCCTGGCTTCAGGTCCTCATCATAGGTCCTGGTTTTCCATAAAGAAAACTCAGAAACCCTTACGAGCATTTATTATGGAAAGTGAGAGCGGGTGGGCACCAGGGAAACAAGGCTGAGGCAGAGGCGCAGGGAGGGCGAGAACTAAGACAGAGGCAGGGGCAGAGCGGTGCTAACGTGGGGACCCAGTAGCCGCCGTGGGCGTGGTCTAAGTTCACTGTCGAAGTGACTATATTCTGGGCACTAAGAGTCTTACGAATAACTCAACACACAGCAACCTCAACAGGAATTGCATTAGCTCCTCCTTTGTCTACAATTTCAGAAAGCACATATGGGAGGGCTTTTCATGTATTAAATCACTGTCCATAATAAAACACAATAGTGTTTTATTCACCGTCTCAAATAGAAAAAAAAAATCTTGAAATAAAATATACATAGATTAAAAGTATGCATTCAAAAGCGCCTTATAAACAGAGGGTCTAAGATTAGACGTTGTCAGGTCAAGAGGACATTACGGACCATCAGCATATAAACCCATACTAGTATCTATCTGCACTGGGGATGTGTCTAAGTGTGAGGCTGTTCTGCCCAGATATTTATACAAAGCTGAACAGAGATGACTCCCACTCACATCAGTGTCAGGTGAGGCCCAGGCAGACATGTACAGACATGTCAACTGTAGACTAACCCAGATGGGCCAGTCACCTGCTGTCACATCAGGCATTGCAAATACATTTCAAGTAACATGATAAAGGCGAATGTCTTCAGGGCTTTGGCTGCCTCTTTTCCAATTATTTTCCATAAAAAATGCATAAAGTTAAATTTTTAATGTGACTGAAAATTTTTTCTAGTATTTTTTTTTGAGCTTTTGAGCTTTTAGTTCTTTGCTGAAAGATATACTGAGAGTACAAGGACAACTGTTAAAAAAATGATTGACAAGTTTTAACAACTACTTTTATGCATAAATAAGAATTTTCCCTTATTGAGAAAAACGGAAATAATTCTAGGGCTAAAATGCAGACTATCGACCATAATACTAATTTCAAATGTTTGTAGCTATTAACAAAGTCCATTTCAGTTCTAAAATTTTAGAGAGCTATGTAAAACATCTTGTATTTACTCAGTAACTTATAAAAAAAATAATGCTTCAAAACATTGTGATTCTTGCTGTTATTTCTATAATTAGTACTGACTTCATAAAGCGCTCCAGCTTTTCAATTACTCCACATTAAACTTTCAAGACTTGTGGAAGATAACTTTATCAAAGTGTTTCTCGACATTACTAATGTTTATCAATTAAACATTCAGTCATTCATGCAAATATTTATTGAGCACTTAGGATGTGTCAGACACTGTTTTAGAAGCTGGGGCTGTCGTGGGGAACAAAACAAAGTTTCTTCCCTTAAAGGGAAAGATAATAAATAAGAAAATAAATGATTCCAAGCACTAAAAAAGTACCTGCCCCTAATTCAGTATATAAATGAAACAAACGGACACAAGTGTATGTCTTTTCAAGACTACTAATAAGATTCAAAAATGTGTAAGCCGCTGTGAGCAGACACAGTATCACCCCTGAAATTTATAGTCCTAAATACAGTCTGTGTGTGTGTGTGTCTGTGTGTGTGCGTGTAGCTCTGAGGGCTTATTTTCAGCACAGAGGAAACTTGTTAACAGGATAATAAAAACATAGAAAAAAAATACTCAAAAGACTTACTCAGTTAAAGTTAAGAAACAAACCTTCCACAAATGAAAAGCAAACAGCTGATTTTTCTAGACCACAGCTAAAGGAGACATGCAAGGAGAGTTGAATAAAAGATAATATTGCTCTACCCATATGCAGAAGACTAACAGAATTTCCAAATTCAAAGAGTTTGAAATTGAAAATGCTGTATGATTTTAGGGAGCCTGACCTGCTTAAAGACACCAAAAATACAAGCCTGTGAGGATAAAGCCCATCTGGCCCATTTACCGGCAATATCACAGTAGCGTTCTTGCCCATCAAACTGTAGAAGGAAGGAACTGCAAACAGGAAATTGCCCTGCCCCAGCCCTGGGCCACTCCTCCCTTCCTCTCCACAATTTCTATAAGCAGAAGCAAATGCTACCTGTTAGGTCTACCGAGAAGCCACAGAGGTTGACAGAACACGGGTAGCTGATATCTGTTTTATTACTATTTTAATAAATATTTAAGGTAAGCACCTTTCATATTTTGAACCAACATTTTTCTTAATAATTTTACCTACATTTTAAGCAATATCAGTTTAACCTATAGTTTTTTTCATGACAATTTAAAGCAGTTCTGAAATTGCAATTTATGGATGAATTGTGAGTTGGAGACTAAGGAAATGAACATGCTTGGTGCAAACAATGAGGACAAAACAAACTCAGAATCAGCTGCCTCAGGTACTATTTTCCAACAGTCTAAACACACACACATTAACCACTTTGAAATAACACTGTTCCAAATACAATTTTCTGTATATTCAGTAGACCACTCAGTGTTAAATAATCAATAGGTCAATTACCAGCAGTTCCAATTAACCATCTTTGTATTCAGTTAGAAGTACTTATTAACACAGCACTTGGTAAGTAACAGAATTTAAGGTACATGGACTCCCTAATTTTTTACAGAAACTTGGCCTGGTGGGTGTGATTTCTAGGGGTCTGCACCTACTGATACAAACTAGACACAGGGAACTGACTTCTTTTTTTAAACCGAGGAAAAAGACTGATAGTCGCTTTTCAACTTCTAATGGTCCAAATACAGTAAACAAATTTTAAAAACACAAACTATTCAAAAAGCTAATAAACCTACAAATAAATCTACAGGAATAATCAACCTGGGTAATAATTTTTAAAATGATATGTAAAACAATAAAATATCATTTTCATCAGTTAAATTTCCAAATCTTTAGTGTTTATACTCATTATGCAAAGGTACATGACTCTGAAGTTTTCAGGTGATACCAAATTTAGTGGAAACTGGCTTAAATATGGTAATATACTTCAAGGGCTAAAGTAATGCTGATTTTTTTTATAATCTATTGATCACTTTTTTGGCAATCTGAAGACAAAAATCCACAAAAAGAAACAATTATAATGTAGAAAGCTGTTTGTCACATTATTAAAAAATTTGAAAGGAATCTAAAATGGTAAACAATAGTATGCTCTCTAAATGGAATGGTATTTGATCATGTAGTAGCAAAAAAGCAAAACATACATAGGCCAAGTGAAAAGAGGTTCACAGAACTACACTGCAATTATACCTAAGTAAGTAATTCAAGTTTAGAGTGATGTAATTGTAAGACAATGTTCCTACTTTTCTCCCATAATACAGTTATGCCAATTTTTAAATTTTAAAAATGTATTAATTTTTAAAATATAAATTCATTAAAGTATCCTCTTTTCAAGCTATATGTTTAAAATACATTTAATCATTTCCCAACCCCTCCTACTGCCCACAAAAGAGCACCCTGCAGTCCATGCCACGTTCCCTGTCTGATATTTCTTTCCCAACTAGGCCTGTGGGGGTTACTCATCCTTGATTCCTTCCAAATCTCTCGAGGTTCCACCTTGGTCCCCCAATAGCCACACCAGAAGAAAGGGAGCTATTTACCTTGGTATCCTCAACTCCAGAACAAGGCCTCATGTATGTAAAGGCTAGAAGAACATTGTTGACATAATTAATCTTAATCCAAATTTGGCACCCATTGCGCACTTTTCCCAAACTATTGCTCATCTGTTTCCCCATTTTAAACTAGGCATTCATTTTTCCTTTCTTTCTTTTCTTAATTTTTTTTTTATTTCCCAGAGTTTACCACTATGCTGGGTAGAGCTCCTCTGAGCTAAATAAATATTTGCTGAACTAATGAATGCCTGAATACACATCTCAAAAACGAGAAACTCATTTGGTTTAGATAGGTTCTTCCTTTAGAATCCAAATAACATCCTAGGAGGGGGGAAAAACTCCTACTCACCCTTTACACTTTGCAGTGAATTACCCTAAGCAATCAAAAGATTAGCAACCAACAGATTAGCAACCACCTGAGTGTTACTGAGTGTAACATGGGGTGGAAAGGAGGGAAGACAAGCCAACAAAAAGAGGGGAGCAGCCTTCAGCTCTTCAGGGGAGGTAAGACAATGGCTCAGAAAACTATATGGAAGGCCACACAACTTGTTGCCTAGAGCAGCCATTCCTAAATGCTTCAAATGCCAGGCACTGCCCTGACACCTTCATGAACACGACCTCCTTCAGTCCTCACCACCACTACGCTAGGCGGGATGGTATTATCTCTGCTTTAAAGATGGAAAAAATAGGAGTTTGGGTGAGTTAAATAACTTGCTCAAAACATACGAATAACAAGTGACTCAAGGCCAAGCCTGTGGCTCTGCTCAAGTCTTTGCTCTCAACCACGACACCAGATGGAGAGTGGCTTCTCTGCAATTAGCAGTGGACTGAGAGGTAGAACATCATTGCTAAGGCCTAAGTATAGTCTACAGAACAAACAGCAGACACAGACATGGTCAGAAAGTCTGCAGACCTCAGCCTTGTCATCCCTGATTCAGACATGACATCTGGTTCAGGCCAGTCCCAGATCATCCATAATTAGGCTCCTTATTTAGCAACAGGAGGACTTAACAAGTGGTTTAAGGAACATGCAATGTGGTTACCATTTTTGTTTAAGAATCCTCCACATCACTGAAAAAAATTCTTAATTCTTTACCTCTGAATTACTTTCCTATCCCTCCATCATCATGGCCTGCTCCAAATTCTCCTTGACCTCTTTACCATAGTTCTATGAACTGAAAACAAAACATAAACCAGTGAGGATCTGGTCTTTCAGCATCTGGCAAGAACCTAATTAATTCATGCTTGTACTTTTTTAAAGGCCATCTTCCTCAAATTCATATGAGAGTATTTTGGATGCTATGATGATTCCAGCATCCTAACTCCAAAACAGCACAATGTATTGTCCTGGAAGGGAAATGCCTTTCCAGCAAAGCTGATCTGACCTCAAAATCTGAGCCCTCCATCTCAAGGAGCTCAACAGCCCAGCTTAGGGACAAAGAGATGCTTCACGAACGGGGACTTCCCTGAAATGAGTGCCTATCATCTGTTAAGTGTCACTGTGATCGCCAGTGGCCAGTCATCCTAAAACTCTGGCTTTTGGATCACCCACAGAGAAGGGTTTGTGGATTTCCTACTGAACATGATGTTCTGTAAGTTTTATCTCCTTTTTGATACTCGTGACAGCTCTGGGAGATAAAATATAAAAATGCTCTCCCTCACTTACAGATAAGGAAAGAAATACAAAAAGCTTCTGGGACATAAAGTCATGATCTAACAGGGAAACCGCAGGCAAAGCCCTGACTCTGTAGGTTCCTAATATCTGCATAAGACTCAAAAGCAAGGTAGGACAGCTGTATAACAATATGAATGTAACTGATACCACTGAACAAGCCACTTAAAAATGCTTCATAAGAAAAAAATTTATGGCATCTACGTATGGTGATGGATGTTAACTCAACTTATTGTGGTGATCATTTTGCAATATATACAAATGTTAAATCATTGTGTTGCACATCCGAAACTAATTTAATGTTATGTCAAATATACCTCAATAAAAAATAACAAAAAGAAAGAAAAACGATTAAGGTAACAAATTTTATGCTATGTGTATTTCACCATAATAAAGAGAATTGGAGAAAAAATTTATCAAAAAAAAAGAAGAAGAAGTAAGGTAGTGATGTTGCTTGAATAAGAGGTACTGCCCTCAGTCTATGATATCTGCTCTGATTTTTGGTTTTAGTTTTTTTATTGAAGTATAGTCGATTTACAATGTTGTGTTAGTTTCAGGTATGCAGCAAAGTGATTCAGTTACACATATATATATTCTTTTTCATATTCTTTTCCATTATAGCTTATTACAAGATATTGAATATAGTTCCCTGTGCTGTACTTTGATTCTGCATCTTGAAAGAGCATAGTTGGCTCAGTCATACTACAAATATTCTAGTAAAAAGGAAGAAATTACTTTAAATTTTATATCCAATTTGATCATTTTCAGTCTCCCTCTGAAATTACCTGAAGGACATTACCTTCCTTGTTTCTTTCGTATTTTATCATTCCATTATTCATTCACTCAGTAGATATTAAGAGAGCATCTACCATGGGCCGGGCACTGTTCTAAGCTGATGCTCAGTGTTCAGATACTGAGATAGTTCCACACCAACCGGAAAATAGCCGCTGCCTGGAGCAGCACCCCAGCCCCCTCCGAGCTGGCCACCTCATCTCTTCCCTGGGACACCCCCACCCAGACTTCCCCATGACTCAGCACAGCAGGAAGGCTGCACTGTGGCCAGCTTCCAGTTCAGCTGACGAATGCCTGGACCTAACCTCTGGTTAAATGTTTTATCACCTCCTAGACACAGCAGTGAACAAAACTGACAAGGTCCCTAACCCTCTAGTCTAGGAAAGAGATAATAAGCAAGTAAATAGACAAATGAAACATGTAATCTCAAATAGCAGAGTGCTATAAAATAAATAAATAAAACAGCAAAGGGTGATGAAGGTGGGGGGAGCAAGGTAAAGCTTGAGAGCAAGTCTCTCTGAGGAGAGAAGAATAATGGAAGAAGAAAGGCAAAAGTCTGAGGTAAAAACAGTCCAGACAGAGAGAACAGAAATATGATGGCCTTCCGGTGGGAACAGGCTTGGTATTTCCATGGTTAGAAGGCCAGCCTGATGGGAACGTCTTGAGCAAGGAGATCACAGAGGCAGATAGGGATGGATCACGGAGGATCTTAATGGCATTGGTAAGGAGGCTGAATGTTCTGCCAAGAACAGTGAGCAATCATTGTGCAGATTTGAAACAGGGCAATGGCATGATCTAAGTTATAGTTTTAGAAGATTACTCTGACAACTGTGTGGCAACTGGGTTAAAGGGAAGCAAGAGTGTGAACGGAGACAATGTACGAAGCTGTGGTGGTCATCCAGGTGAACGAGGACAGTGACTTGGACTAGGTGACAGCAATAGAGATGGAAAAAAGCATTCTGAGTCAACCTATATTTTAGAGTTAGAACTTAGTGATGAGTATAATGTGGGAAGAGAAAAGAAGGATCAAAATGACTACTATCCTTTGATTCAGCAAGTTGCTGATGGCAGTTCATTTACTAAGAAGGCAATGAGTGGGGGAATAAATAGGTTTGTGCAGAGAGGGGATAAAAAGTTCTGTCCTGCCACAATAAATGTGAGCTATCATTTAGATATACAATGTGGAGCTATCAAACAGGCAGTTGGATATTGGATCTTGGTAATTATCCTGTGAGGTAGACCAGAAAACCTCAGCACTAAACAAATTTTACAAACAAAAAAATTATGGACTAGAGACAAAGAGCTGTGCTAGTACAAAATGTTTTTTAGTAGGTCAGAGCCCCATGATAAAGGGCTGATACCACATTTTAAAAAAGAGGAAGATCTTCACTGCGACGGACCCTGAAAACTACACACGTACACAGGTTATGCAGCTGCTCCAAAGGTAGAAGTCCTTTATATCCAAGAAGACTCCCCCAGGAGATTATGATTTATCCAAATAGCAAAATGGGTAAATGTTTTATCACCTCCAAGACACAGCAATGAACAAAACTGACAAGGTCCCTACCCTCTAGCCTAGGAAAGCGATAATAAGCAAGTATTCATACCTTATACGTGGAACTTAGCGGAGATGTGTGTATAATGCCTTTACTGACTGTCTTCTCAAAATACTTGAATCAGCAGTTAAATGCATACATGTAACAAGAAGTAAGGCACAAACTTCTCTTTAGGGAATGATTATAACTTTCGATTTTCATTTTTATTAAGTGCTGCATCAAAAAGCTCTCTGGGCAACACATTTCTAAAATTAGAAAAGAAAATCAATTGGGAAATGACCAATACAAGAATAACTGCTTTACACCGCTTCTCAGGACTGTAACCAGCACATAAGACAAGCTCGTGCTGCCCTCAGCACCTCTTCAGACTGCTATTCCTTCATTTGGCTGCTTGAAAGTGGTGGAAACTTCTGCATTAGAAGACGTGTTTTATCCCCAAGTTCAGCACATCTATTATAACTAAATCTGCGTCCAGAATCCCAAAGGTGCCACGCAGAAATTAAGGACAACACTAAAAACAGGAAAGGCAGGCATTAAGAAGAAAAGGAAAAAAAGTAGGGGTGAGGGAGGGGAGGAGGGAGAAGAAAAGGAGAGGGCAGCACAGGACCTCTTCCTGATGGAATCCCTTATGACAAAGGACACTCACGAATTAACACCCTCAACAGCATCACAAAACCCCTCAGGAAGACACGCTTATTTACCTGGCTGGAATCCAGGGGTTATTACTCTCCATATTTTATACATAGTGTCAATTATCAGCTTCAAGTGAATGGTATTCATCAAAGTAAAGTGAAAATGAGCATGCCTGCCTAATTCAGCTTACCAGCACTTAGTTGAACCTTCATGCCAACAGCCAGCTTTTTGTGTGGGCTCTTAAAAAATAAAAGCAAGAGCCTGGCTGGCGCTACAAATGATCCTAGCACCCTCAGAACTGGAAGGAAGCTTAGAGGTCATTACATCTAACCCTCTCATTTTACAGATTAGGAAACTAAGTAAAGCTAAGAAAGGCAGAGTGGCTTACCCATCCTCCCAGAGCCACTTCAGGATGAAGAAAAGGTGTTTCTGATTCTTAGTCACGATTCCAAGTACTACAGCATGCTGTCCACGGAGCCAGAAAGGAAAGCACCACAAGGGCAGCCCAAGGCTTCACCAGAGCCACATCGTGAGCAAAGGTAGGCAGAAGTGCACCTCTCCATCCCGGAAATGAAGCCTGGGCCGCAGTCCGGCTGTCAGCCTGCCATTGTGCTCAGCCTACGCCCTGCAGCTGATGCTCTTTCCAACAACAGAGCTGGGCTTTCTCCCCGAGAGCTTTTGGTTTGATGTGGCAGAGTCTGATGTTGGTACCTCCTTCCGTCAAGGTCTTCAGAAGGAGGCCCACGGAAGGTCACACAGCAGTGCGCTTCCAGGCTTCAGAGAAGCGCAGACCCTCCCGGGGGATGAGAGGGAAAAGGAAAAAGGGAAGACCTCTCCCCCGCCCGCCCAACCCCAGGATATGCAGAAAATTCTAGAAATATTCACACCAAAATTGTGTCACACGCTTATGCGGAACTCACATGTACATTTTAGCGCTTACAGGGAACCAAATTTCTAATCAAAATTACTTTCAAAAAGTCGTGTCTAGTAATTAGGGAAGTTGTAATACATGCAGGATTTACGTTCAGTTTGCTTATTGCAAACACATGTATTGATGAGTAAGTGGATTGATGATAATAATCCTCCCCAATCAAGGATTTCCTCTTATCCAAGAAAAGGAGACCTTCAACAGCCTTTAATAATCTTCCATTATATATATATTTTCCTGTAAATATCCTTCCTGGGTATCCTTTTTTATTAAAACACCTACACAACAAGAATCCAAGCCACACACTGCAGTTCCAAGATTCTCTCATCAGCCACTGGAAAATAAAACCCTAGCACAAACAGTCCATCGGTACTGGTCCACACTTTCCATCCCGGATCAATTCCTAAGCTGCTAATAATCTTCACCATCTCCCAGTTCCACTGGGAAAGTGGTCTGGATTGTACTTGACAGCGTCTGCATCCCATTGGCCCGAATGTAGAAAATAATCATGAAGAAAGTACTTACAGCATAGGCACCCATCAAAAACGCTGCATTGGCTCTTTTCCGTTGGTCAAAACAGGTGTAGTGAACTATTTTCTTTCTTGATAAACTGTATGACTAAAAAGAGGGGATGAAAAGAGTTAGTGGAACCAGACAGACAATGTTGCAATATGCAGAAAGTCTTCTCTTTAACTTTCAAAGATGTGCTGCAATCAGTGAAACGTAACAACTTTCAACTTTAATTTCTACGGCATTTGTACAAAAGTATCACAAGATAGAGGCTTACTAGTTCAGACTGTTTACAGCCCAATCATGATACAAGAATTAACAAGAGAACAAATATGTTTTTCTCCAAGAAAGGAGACTGATACAGTGGGAAATAATTAAATTACTGGCATCTTTATTAGCAAGAACCATTTCTGAATCTTTATTCTTGATCTTATATATAAAGTCTATTCGTCCTTTTTCATTCCCTACATATCATACCCACTCCCAGAAAAGTTATCTATACTTTGCATATTATGCCATTTTTTTAAATGTGTCAACCAATCTGTTTTCCTGTCCAAAATTTTTTAAATGTCTATATTAACTAGAGTAGCAATATTAATATTTTCTTTCTATAATGCTCTATAAAAATTCCCTTTTAATTATCTGAAAATAAATGGTTAATGGGAAAAGATGGATTACATCACCAAAGAGTATATCACAAAGATTTTATCAGCAAACATCTTAACACATAGCCATATATTAAATCCACAGATTCAAACAGTTCTTAAGCACAAGATGCTATATGCCAGGCAACACTCTGCATGCTTGAGTATTCAACTGAATTCAAAATAAGCAACATGGTAGTTTGTATACATGCTAAGCATGACAAGAAGGTACAAATAAAAAGATCTGTTAAAATGAAATGCAATTATTAATCAAAACCCAAATAAACATAGAACAATGGGAATGTGATGCATTTCAAAATCTGTTCAATTTCCTCATATTTTGAAACTGTTACACTACTTCGACAAATAAGTACATTTTAGTACTTATCAATAAATTCACACTGACTATAAAAACAGCTTTTTATACCTTACACATCGACCACAACCCACAGAATATCTACTTTTAGAGCCCCTTTAAAAATGTAAGAACTCAACTGCATGTCTTTATTTACCCTGCCACTTTCTGCAAGAAAAAGAAACTCTTCCAAAACTCTGAAGTCTAGTCTAACTCGAAACTGCAACATTCTGGCTTTAACATGTAACCACAGAAAATGTAGCTATATGTATCTCGGCTGTGAGCCTGGAAACCCTTACTACCGGAAGTCAGGCATTTCTTTGATAACCAAGAATCACGTTCTGAAAATAACATTGCTCTTTTAAATTAAACTTCAAAAAATAAGTGTTTGCCTCAAAGCGGGTCTCTTATTTACCGAAGTCCTTATTTCCAGGCAAGCTTACTAAAATACCTCTATGAAATAAAGTTTAAGAGTCCGTTTTATTTAACTCAGTTCAGTCAATGCATAGAAGTTATCTAAAGACCTCAAGGCTGCTGTCAGTGGTGCTGACACTTGGCTACTTGCTTTCTCAACGTAGTGCTGGACATTTCTTGTTTGTTTGTCTCTGCCAGTGACTGATCTCCATCAATAAGTTGGGTCTGATTTATTAAAAGGACAATCAAGGCTCTTAAGAACTAAGCATCTTTTACTGTCTCTAAATCCAAAACCACCTGAAGAATGACTTCCAGTGGCCAGGCCCCCCACTAACGTAAATCAGGTGGAACACAAGGACTCGGCTCTTCTGGCTCCCAGACGCTCACTAGTTCTATTTCCTGGCTCCCAAAAACATCTGTTGGGAAGAAAATACCAACAGTCTACCTTGAAGTTCGGATTATATGTTTGGATGCTCTTTTTCTACTAAGAGTTTAGGTTTCATAACAAACTATTTAATAATGTGGAATTAAATTTATTTCACAATCACTCACCAACAGATTGACAAACTCGTATTGCTGTTCTTTTATCACCAATGGTCTTTATTGTTGGTTTGTTATTGAACTTTTTGTGTCTGCTTGTTTTTTGTTTTTCTCTCTAATTCTAAAGTACATGGAATGCAGAAAACCATCCGGCAACGGGAACCATGAAGCTGGAGGACTGAATTCTGAAGGAAACTTTCTTTTCACTGTATACCTGTACATTTTCTAAAGGAAATGTAATACAAATTAAAAATTTAAGGACTTTAGTTATTTTTTTACCTTCATAAGCTTTCAGAAATCACATAACATTTGTGAAGAATATTCTTCACAAAATCAACCTAGAAATTTTAACTATTTTAAAAGATCTCCTTTTAGAAGCTGCCTACAGAATGGAAACAGAATTGACTTTTTAAAAAAACTTCTCACCACACGTAGCTACAAAAATCTTTTCCTTGTGATGAGAACTTTTAGAATTCACTCTCTTAGCAACTTTCATAAACATACAATACAGTGCTATTAACTATAGTCACTGTACTGTATGTTACAATAATTGACTTTTTTAAATGAGAGTTTTCTCATTGACTTTTTGGAAAATTTTCAAAGCTCCTAGCATTTTCCTTGCCTGGATGTTTTGGCACTCAAGTCTTTTTCTCAGTGAAGTCCCAAAAGCACTACAGTCAAGAAATGATCTTCTGCTCAGAGAAGCTTGGCCAGCTCTCCTAAGTCCGATCACAGAGAGCTGAGTTCTCACTCCAGGAATCAAAACCAATTCAAAGTGAATGATAACAGAGAAAAACCTTAGCTATTACAAGCCTAGTCCTAATTTCCGTGCTTGCCACAGCCAGGCCTCCTTCTCAGGGGTCAGCTCGCTGCAGCCTTACAGCAGCAACACTGCTCGACAGAGGAGATATTCTGCTATTAGAATGAAAAATTTCAAGGATAACAAAACATTTCTGCCAATTGTTTAGCTGCTGCTTTATATGATTGGGTTGATACGCACAAACGCTTTCTCATGTTTTTTTCCTTCAGGGTATTAAACACTTCCCTCACTTAAAAACAAAACAAACAAAAAACTACCTAGTACACACCAAAACACGCTAGAAGAAACAACAGGATCCACTGGAGACACTGATGGCTAAAACGGTTCATCCTTCCAGAGCTTTTCATGGAAGAACTTTCTGTGCAAAAAAAAAGAAGGTACAGTCTGCAGACAATAGGACTCTGTTTCATAAATGAGCCCAGTAGGCATGTTCTCAAGTTCTGCCCAGTGTCAGGAGAACTTCATGCCTCCCAGTTGGACAGCTGCCTCTTCCTCGCCTGGCCTGTCTCCTCTACGGGCTGGTGCGCCGGCCAAGCCCTTCGTGGAGACGACCTACAAAGTCAGACCACTGCTTCTAGCTTAACGTTTGCTCCCTGCTCTAGCACAGATTCTTTTTGCTTTACCTGAAAAGCTAAGCTTAGAGATTACAAAAACACTATGTACAATTGTAAACTATTGCAAAGTAAAGTTAGAAATTGGTAAAACAAATGAATATAGTCCTAAGTATAAAGGGGAGGATGGCACGGAAGGAATACTGCGACGACCCCTGGAATATCCGCCTGCTCTGTAGCAAGGCTGCACCTGACTCATGACGAATTTTAACATGCAGCCAGTATCCACGCTATACTTTAGATTTCTATCTGGAAACTGGAGTACATAGGCTTCTGAGTCTTCTTAACCTAAGTGGACACAGCCAGCCCTCTGTAATAATAACAACAGTATGTTTATTGGTCACTTGCTGCATTGCATCATTTCTCAAAGCAGTGGAACCGTACCAGAGGGGTCCAGTTGGACCAGATGGAGTGACTCCCAATCCAGAGGTCCCGGGCAAGGCTGCAATATAACCAGCATGCTGTGTCTCTCTTTTAGCAAGAGAACATAAGCCTGGAGCCAGGGAGGGCCTTGCTTACCACACTTGGTCAATGTCTCCCAGGTCAGATCAGAGAGCTGAGTGCTCTCAGCAAGTGTGGCAGACGGGAGAAATCCAGAACTCTCTCACTGAGCTTGCGTAAACCTCAGTTCTCAATTATAAGGCCATCACAAGTTTCATGGCTCAAAATTTAAATAATTCTTATGTTGAATTGGTCAAAAATATGAAAACTTTACAGAAATGAAAGACAAACTAAATACCAACCTAAATTGTATTATTATATTATCGTATTATATTTCATCCTCTTAACAGATTGGTTTGGAGTCACCTGAGGGCTTATTAAAATGCCAGTTACTGGGTCTCACCCCTAGGGTTTCTGATTGAGCAGGAAAGGATCCAAGGATTTGCATCTCTAACAAGTTCTGGGTAATTAACGCTGATGCTGCCGGTTCAAGGGCCACGTGCTAAAATGCACTATGCTAAGATCCTGCTAAATTTCAGAGAGGGACTGCATGAAACTAAGGCCGGTCCCACCCTGCAAATGTTCTATACGGATCCTGAAACACTGCCCATCTGGTCAGGTAGTCCCGAAAGACATTCAAATTCTTTTAGGAACTCCAAATCATGCCATATGACTTTTTAAAGGATGATATGAAAACACATTTCCCCAGATTCCTTAGAAAACTTTATTATAGTTTGTAAATTCTTGCACTGCAGGTGGTAACACCTACAGGTAAAGTTCCTATAATGATTTAGTAACTCAACTGCCTTAAATGATATTATTCCAGAGGTTCCAAATTCAGATGCTCTTAGGGGCATTTGAGAATTTGAAATGGGTCAGTGGGTAAGCCAGAAAAGTATGCCCCATCCAAAGCAAACTTAGCTCCAACCTGCTGTTACCGAGCAGGAATCTGGGCCCATAATCAGATACTGCAATATTTAAAAGAAGCCAGAAATCCATAATTTAATAAACATTTTCATAAATTGCAGTGTTGACCATGAATTCAGAATTTTTAAACAGCATTCATGCTCAAAAAAAAAAACCATGTCTGTGGACTGAATGCAGCCCAAGGGAATCAGTTTGCTGAGTCTGAGTGGGGATACTGTGGCTGAAGAAAGTTCTGTTGGTTCTATCAGCATGAATTCATGCTGTAGCTGTTGTGTGTCAAGCACAGTCCTCACAGTCCTGAGCAACACGGTAACAAGGGGAGCGGAACCCTAGTCTCCAGACTCATAAGCACTCACTGATGAATATTTGATGCTAAACAAGGGGAAAATATTGGCCAGGGCTTATTACACATGGAAGAGAATAACTAGCTAGGGACGCACTCACAGCACAGCAAGGACCCACGGAGTGATCTTAATTACAGTGCTTCATTTAACAAAAAAATTATAGCTAAAAGATGAGATTTAGTATTGAATAGCTATCAATTAACACAATCAAACCTATGGAAATTTCCAGACCTGTATTGCTTCCCTGAGTGAGAGTCAAAGTTCTATCACTCTTTTATAAATCATGACAAATATATGACATAGCATATAAATGTTTGATGGTACTTGTAAACCAAAGTACAATGACCACTATGATACAAAAACACAAATTAAGATGAGGATACTGACCCCAGACGGACACCTTCTATCTCAGAAAGGAAAGCTTTGTGAAAGGTTGCATTCTAGTGGGGCAGGGTCAACTCCTAATGAAAAACAAGCCACGGCAACTAAGAGAGAGAGAGAGAGAATGATGACATGCTACACGCAAATCACAAACAGCCCAGGCTATGCTTGGATTACAGGGACATACACAGATCGTGCACTTGATCAGTTTAGGTCAGGAGACTTCAAACTCCTTAATCATTCAAAACCAAAAGGTGATGCAATTTTGCTCAAAGCCAAGACACAAAAACAAAAGAGTTAATGGCCAATTTAAAGAAATTGATCTTTTGGGTAGCCTTTCAGCAAAGTTGCCATGCTTAAAAGTAAAATCTTCGAGCCATTTGGTTAGAACGTGGTGTTGTATTAAGCTGTGGGCATCAGCCTGACTGAGCTAAGAAAGACATTAGTGCAGCCTGGATAATATGCTCTTTCGTAAAAAAAAAAAAAGAGAGAGAGAGCGCATGCATTTTCCTCAACAAGCCAGCTCTGCCAGTGATGGTAGTCAGACTAAGTAGATGACAGCACAGGGACCATGGTGACCAGGGCATCATTCTCTTACAGGTGACTAGGCTAGCCCAGTAATGGCCGCAGCAACCAGCGTCTCCATAGCAATCAGTGGTCATCTCATTGCAAAAGCGATACAATGAACAGGTCTTCCTGTGAGCAGCCATGACCTCTACATGTTTTACCTCCAACTTTCCCAGGAAAGGGATACTCTTGAAAATTTTCTTGGGCTGCACAAAACAAAATATGGTTTATGTTTTTATTCATAGCTAAAATAAAACAGGTTGAACAGTTTCCTTAAAAAGAAAAAGGTTTCTCTTTACTGTCCATTTTGTTTCAAACCCAGTATGTTTCATGAATGAAATGGCACCTTTGGTTAAAATGGAAGTCGAAATGTCAGAAAAGTTGCTCATAAAGATTATTCAATCATGCTGATAATACAGTTGAAGGCATTTGGGGATTCTCTATAAAAGGGAGTTTTCTTGCCCGAGGATTCTAAACAAGCATGAGAATTTTATGCCTTGCAAACTCTATGTACACTCATTCCCATGGAAATTAACGCTATTTTCACACCCCTGATAGCTCTTTAAATTACATGAACTATCCCCAGAACGTAGCTTGCTTTTCTTACCCCCAGAGCCCATGAACCTGAGACAGAAGATAACCTCATGAAGAAATCTTCAACATGTTTATAAGAGGGTGGTCTGATCCTTGTATGAAAGGAGTTCTTGTGTACAAGCACCTGACCCCGCGGCAGGTGCCGGTTTACCAGACAGGATTACGGCACTGATTCACTCAGCAACAAGGACATTCCCTGAGCCCCCACCATCTGCCAGGTACTTTCAGTGCTTTAATACAATTGTCCATTTCACAATGCCCACCCCCACCTTCTCCTTTCAACCTGAAAGGGCCACGTGGGATGTTTTGTACGTTTAAAATTACATTTCTGTCAATATTCTTTTAAGCCTTTTAAAAATAGTCCCCAAGATTACTGTAATTGTCCTGTTGAGTCATAAGAGCAGGTATTAAAAAAAAAAATCACTGCCCTAGAAAACGTCCCCTTTTTTCAGTGATTCTCTTAGATCTTTTCTTCCCCCAGGCTGGAGTTTCATTTTTCTCTCAGGAAAAGTGACATCAACAGTTAAAATTGCATTGATTATTTTAGGAATATTATTTCAGTTCAATTACATTATGTTCATAGAACTTTCAAATTATTGAATCAGTAATTGAAAGATTTTCCTTAACTGATTAACCTTGAAGAAGGCGTCCTGCTTTTCAAAATACCACTACTTTGTCTTTTATTAATACAGTCTTCTCTTTTAGACACTCTTATATTCTGGTCCAGGAGCACTGCCTGTGCCAAAAATCCCTTTCAGAACCTATTAAAAAGTTATGAATCCCCTCAGAAGAAAAATGTAAATACACACAAAATTTTATATACAATTTCAGGAGTTTGTGGATTCCTTGAAATACCAGATTAACAATTCTTGGCCTAGGCCATCAATCACTGATGACATTTTCAACTTAAACAACATACACAGTATTACAAATTGTTCTCACTTCAATAACTCTTCCTTCTTTGACTGATTCCTTTATGATGGTAATTATTGACCAGAAATAGCAGACTACAACCCATGACTGTATAACTCTTAATACTTACACTTTTTAAAGTATAGCTTAAAATAAGAAAAAAGGTTGTTGACAGTGGTTTCTGTTTTTGGTTTTTTAATCTACACAGGTGTTTGATGGATAATTTTCCATTTTAATTCACATAATTAAAATGAAGGCCATTGGGAACAGAATACTGACACACACAGGAAAAACAGCAATAAATCACCACCTCAAATAGTCAACTTGAATAACAAACCTTTTCACATATAAAAAAATACAAAATTTCGGGTTGAAATAGAATGTACTGCAAAATAATACCTATCTATATAAGGTATCAAATAAAGGAGAAAAAAATCATGAAAGCTTAATTGGAAGACATAAAAATTTCTAAAGTAGAAAATAAAATGCACCTAAAAGTGTTACGAAATCATATAGAAGAATCCTAAGAAGTTTTATTTGTGAAAATAGTGCTAATTATTCAGAGAAGTAAAGAAGTCTGAGGAGCAAGTAAGTGCCACCAGGTTTGGCGTTTACAATGTCACTAGAGCAGTTTCAGTAGAGTAAGGAAGGCAAAGGTGGGGTAGCAAATGATGAAGAAGTCGGTACGTTGTCAGGATGTCCACAAGCCGAAGGCAGGCTATTCTGAAACCTTAGAGGCAAAAGGATAAAAGAGGATCTGAAAGTCATGGGGATCATGACAAGGTCAACAGAAATTTCTGTGTGCTTAGTGGCCCTGTGCTGGACACCTGGGAACACAAAAATATAAAGCATGCCTCCATCCTCTGGGGCTCATAGTCCAGTGAAAAAGATAGATGCAACTGAAAACTGCAAATTATAATTGAAATTATAATTTCAAATAAAATTAAACTCATAACCCATCAATAATAGGTATCTGCACAAAGAATTATGGGAAAACAAAGGAGGCACCTCCAACCTTCCAGCCCTGTCCAGAAGCACAAAGAGATGCTTCCTAGAAGTGGTGGTGCCTGAACAAGGTCTTAAAGGATGAAGCGTTATCAAGTCAGAGGGGAAGGGCATTCCCGTCAGACTGGGTGTCACACGCCATTGTGTAGAGCAGCGACATGGTTCAGGGTAAAGTGCAAGGTTGGGAGTGGCAGGGATACTGCAATCTTCCGTCAATCAGTAAGTTAGTGAATGAAATCACCCACTGGGAAGACGCCAAGGGTGGGAGTTGTCAAGGTGAGCAAGACAAAAGGCATGGGAGTAAGGTGCCCAAAGGTCTTAACAAAATGAGTGACTGTGGGCTGCAGACAAGAGACATCAGAAGGGAGCTGATAGCCTAAAAAAATAGGGAGACTGAAGGTCTGAGGATTACACAAGAGAGACAATGTTGGGGATGCGTAACAAGGCAGGTACATCCAAAATCGGAAAGCCTGGAGTTCCTGGAAGCAAAGCAGTGGGAGTGGCAGGAATAGACACTGGAGTGAAAAAAAAAAAAAGAGGCAGAGAGGCTTTGAGACCACCATGGGACTGCAAGGTGAGGTTAGGGCAATGCTGTGGGGAGCACAGGAGGATGAGAAACCAGAGGCTGCAGCTCCCGGAGGAGGTGGAGAGAAGAGCATGAACAATGCAGCCAAGGCCTTGAAATCTGGCCCCACATTTACCTTGCAGCCATGGGCAAGTCACATGCCTCTCCTGGACCTCCCTTTCTGCACCTATGAAATCAGGAGGCTGGACTAAATGGTCATTTAGATTCCTGAAATTATACAGGCCAGCTTTCTCGTATGGAAACGAGAGCTGTGAGGCAGAGAAAGTGTTCATAAACTTGTTGAAGAACTGTCTTCATTGTATTTCCTATCAGAATTCACAAAGGTTACCTGAGTAACTTTCTCTTGTATAGGACTTCGAAATTTACAAAGCCTTCTTACACAAATTTTACATATATTTTCTAACCTCTATACATACAATCCTAGCCACCTCTCTGTGAGAGCTCTATGATCCCTATTTCAGAGCTGAAGGAACTGAGAGTCCACAAGGTTGAAGTGACTGCAGCCTTGAATCGGTGAAGTCAGTCCTCGGCTCTTAATAAAGACATTCTGCTTGGTATACTTCACTGAGATAACCCATGACCGGTTAACACTTAAAATTCATTCCCTCAGCAAGTAACAAGGGGCCCACTAATTGTACTAAAGCTAAAACTGTCGTTCATTCCAGGCATCCATCTGATCACCTGATCACTGAAATGAACTGAGGGGACTGTCTGAACTGTAATAAATTTTGATAATGTTGAAAGAAAGTTTTGCAAATGAAAACAAGTCGAAACACGTCCTTGTATACCCTTACTCATTCTGTTCAATACAGAACGTGGTAGAAAAATAGTCTTACTTCAATCCATCGACTCAAGTAATTGTTGTAAGTAGAACACTGAGTCAGACCAGAAACTATGTTTTCCTAAAAATGCTTCCTTTCTCTTTGGTCGCTCCTAGAGAGCAGACGGGTCTCACACTGTTGATTATAATACCCAGTTCATACCAACTACACACTAACAGGACTAATCAGGAAAGGGAAGAAATTCCCAGGTCCTCAAAAGGAAGAAATAGATTTTAATTATTTATGAATCCTTCAAATTCCTTGTTAATTCATCCATTTAAAGTCCATTTAATATTTTTTATTAAATCCTTTTGAGGATATTATTTGCTTCCTTGGTGATTACAAAAATTTCAACTTATTTTTTGAATGATAGTAACTTCTTTTCTGAAAGATGTAAATTGGTTTAGTTAAAGGAATATACATACTACATCTTTCCAAGTCAGACAATACTTTGGAAATTAATTCCTTAAAAAGTTGATTGCAACAGATCTTATATGATTTTTTACTTAAAAAAAAACTCTCTTTGGGATTATTCCATGTCCATTTAGCATTTTGAGATCAATGGCAAAAAAATGGTGCATTTGTATTTTACAAGAAATTCTCCATGATAGACTGTCTTTTATACCTAAGTACAATAAAAATCAAATCAAAAAATTATTACTAAGAAGGCAATATGTACAAGGTACTGTACTATGTCACACCAGTAACATTTTACCCAGCAGAAAGATTAAACTACTTGAGCAGTATAATTTAGTGGCTATTCTTAAGAGGTAGATTTCACCTTCCAAACTGAAACATTATATTTAAGATCCCCATTTAGAAATTTGAGAGAAAAAGAAAATTGTCTTTCTATGTGATGAAATAAGTTTACCAGAACTAGGAGTACAGGTGTCACTTTTCCTCATATATGCTTGGAATTTAAGAAGGAAAAAAAGCCACATGTAAAATCAAAAATATGAATGAACAGTGACTGTATGACCCAAATTCTGTCATAACAGGTAAAGTCCATGCTCTGTCACCGCTAGTTGATCCATCTCACTTGGCTGTTAACTCTATAGAGATGATAGTCAAGAACCAGGCAAAAATTTCAATCTCGATCAGACAGAGATAGCTTATGTTCCAGAGCTCCTGCCGTGCAGTGACGAGCCAGCCCCCTGCAATGCCTGGTAACAGCATCCAGAAGCCGACCTGAAGGGCTCAGAAAAATCATCCTAGGAGGGAATTTGATAGACTCAAGAACAGCAACCTGAAAGGATTTGTGCTTTCTTTCTTAGATCACTATTCCAGTGACTTCGTTCAGCTCATATTTCCATTGATCCTGAAAAATGAAAGAGGTTAACATGTCCTTTGTGGGGTAATCAGGGAGATCAATTTCAGCTTCTAGGTGAACTCCTCACATAAATGTCCGAAGATCAAGATTACCTGACTGAACGGTGTGTGCACAGCAATCCCACTGGTTAGATTTCACAGGTTAAATTTTTAATACCAAAATATAAACATCACCACAATACTCACTTTTAGTTTCTTGTTTAGTTTACAGCAGTATCTGTACACCATTGCCAAGTTCAGAGGTCCAAAATCTGCATAGAAACTGAGATTTTTTTAAGTAGTATTTAGTAAAATATATAATTTTCAGTAACATCAATGCTCATTTTTTTATTTTCATTAAAGCTGTACTCAGGTTGTAATTATCTTCGGGAATAAGGGTCAGTATATAATTGATACATAGCAATCCAAATGACAAATGGTTTCTCCCTGCCAGTGCCCTCCAGTTACTATAACCAGTCTCTCAATGGGGAACTATTTGGACAGTTTTAAGTTCTACCTCCTTTTATCTCCCTCCCAGGGCATGAAGTAAAAGGACTGAAAAGCAGGCAATGAAAGAACCAACATAAACAAAACACATAGGTGGCCTACACGCCCTGGTTTTAGTTGTCAATTCCTTAGTTATAAAGCTCCTGTCCTCTTAAGTTCCAATTCTAACTATTCCACTCACACCTCACTCTCAGTTAAGTATTTTA
Source organism: Vicugna pacos (assembly GCF_048564905.1). Taxonomy (NCBI): domain Eukaryota; kingdom Metazoa; phylum Chordata; class Mammalia; order Artiodactyla; family Camelidae; genus Vicugna; species Vicugna pacos. Next base: position 69,643,628 of record NC_132995.1, read on the forward strand.
GAGCCAGTGGTCTTTTTTTCTGTTTCATTCTCCTTGAACTTTCTGTTTCATGCAACACACTGACTCGTCTCCCTCTCTCCATCCCTTCACTTCTCCAGGATACAGACATCAGCCTGCAGATCATCTGTGGTAGTGAATTAAACGATAAGACTATGGAAAACATACAGCTCCTACCCTGAGACCCAGCGTCAGTCTTTTCCATCTTCAACTGTCTGCTGGATCTCCCATCTACTTCGCATCTGCTCCCTTCCATCACCTGGAACTCAGAATGTCTAAAACTCAGTCCGTTTTTCCTCCAGACTGGAAACAGTTTGCTTCTCCCAGTCACTCAGACACAGAAGCTACTACTCTAAGTCACCTCTTCCTTTTCTGTTTCTGCTTTAGCATCAGAAGTCCAGATCTTCATCTCACATCTTTAGTGCTTCAATTCTCTCTCTCTCCTGCCCAACTGATCTGTATTCCACTCGAGAAATTAATCTTCATAAAATCTCACTTCTCACATATCCTCCCACTGTTCAAAAATGTTTAATGGCTCTTTACTCCCTTCAGGACAATTCCTTGGCTCAGAAATCAAAGCTCTACCCATCACACCCCAAGTTTCCAGGCTGATCTTCTCTTCTAATAGGCCCCATGTGGAATCTTCATTCCAGCAAATATGTCCATGCCTCGTCCCCAGATACTCCATGCATATTTTTAATCCCAGCCTCTCATATTGGTGTCCTTGCCTGGAGTGCCCTCCTTTTCTCTTTCTACCACTCTTTGGCTTTCTCAAAACCCAGTTCAAGCCCTACCTTCTCCATAAAGCCTTTCCAGTCACCTTCAGGGAACACTGACCACCCTTGCCTCAAAGTTCCCAAAACTTCCCATCTGAGCCACTCTTTTGGCCTATGACACGTACTAGCATATACTGTGAATCAGAACCTACCTGATCAATGACAGTGTAAGCTCCTCACTCAGGGCCTTTGCTCATACCTAATATGCTTAGGAGAACGTCCTCCACATAATATCAGACTTCAATAAATGAGTCTTCATTATAAATATTTTGCTCATTGATGCCCAAATTCAATTTAGCCTGGGCTATAAGTTTACTAAATATCAACACATTTCAAAAAAAAAAAAGCATCCCCAAAAGAACGTTATTTTGAAGGATTCATCTGATCTTTTTCAGCTACCCAAATTACACTATCACAGACATGCCACTACACTACATCAAATCTGCCAATACCCACTTGCCTTACTTCAGGAAAGAGTACTAAACGTATGTATTTTATCCATGTTAAACCAGCTGATAATATTTTGGACCTTATATTCAAGGTAACACCACAGTTAGCTGTCCCTGCACAGTGGCTTCATGAGAGTAAGAACAGAGTTGCCAAAAAAGGAAAGCTGTAACAATTTGAAGTTAAAGGTGCTTGGCTTACTTCTAAAGCCCCCAGTGTGATGCTGTGTTCTAAGTATAAACAAAATACTCGTGAATCCAAAATGAAATATGCCTGTAACACCTGATGACTTAACAGTTCAAGACTTGACAGTAATCCATGCACAAGAACCAAAATGAAAAGACTGCACAAAGAAGCACCCGCCAGCACTGATTAAGGCAGCCCTATTTCTCCCACAGAAATTTCCTTGTCCTTGGGTTATTGGAAGCAACTCTTGACTAATATACTTTGTTTTTTTCCTTCTTGAACATGAATATTGACACATTAAATTTTAAGGTGAATCTGGAATTTTTAGTTATAATTATTTCAGCTTGTTTAAATCACTTTGTAAAAAAATTCAGGAAAGCATAAAGAATCCAGGTTATCTAATTCCAGTTTCTTACTAACCATTATAGCCAACTTCAATGTCTAACTCAAAGCTGTACAGTTTCTAACACAGCTTGGTTAGTTATGTGTAGCAACATGGTTAACAAACACACCTATTTCACCAAACACCATGAATATACATCAGTATAATCCAACAATATAAGAAAAAGTCAACCAAATACAGACTTTGTCCTTAAGTTGATCTGTACTCTCCAACATGGTAGCCACTGGGCACATGTGGCTATTTAGATTTAAAATTAAGTAAATTAAAATTTTAGCTCTCCCATCATATTAGCCCATCTCAAGAGTTAAAAAGCCACATGATAAAAAGTCAATGGCTAACAAACTGGAGAATGAAGACACTGAACATTTCCATCATTTTGGCTCAGATAGCACTGATCAAGATTAATAAATAAATAAATAAATAAATAAATAAATAAATAAATAAATAAAACTATTAAACAGCTAAAGGAATATAAATAAATAGAAAAACTATTTAAAATAACTGGAGAAATTACCAAGCACCACGAGTAAGATGAAATGTTTAATGACAATGTCCTACGCTTTCAGGGGCCCACTTGTTTCCCAACAGTGAGATCAGGCCCTGGTAATTCTTGTCCCCCTTTATTCAAGGGGGTCATATTTCCAAAAAGCCAGTTTGGGACCTGGAACAGTAGAGGATGGAAAAATGGAAGAGGACCTAGTCCCCACTCCCCTTTACTGTCCCACAAAGAGACAAGTTGCTATGAGAGCATCAAATAGCTACAATGAAAGAGGTTGACCTCTCTGTATCTGGGCCACAGTTCCAGGTTAAGGGTAGAAGAAAAACAAGCAATCTAAACCCAGAGGGTTTCTCACCTCACAATATCTTGAAGCTCAATGGGCCAGTTTTTACAGCCCACCAAAGGAGGCATGGTTTTTAAGCCACACCAAGAATTTCAGTCAAAAACTTTGCACAGGTCTTAAAAAGTCGTATTGTCACAGACAAATATAAACCCAACAGACTCTATCTTAAGGTCATTTTATATATCCTTTCCTCATAGTGCTTACAGTTCTAAGAATATATATGTACATATAATCATATAGTTTTATATATTTTATATATAGATATAGTTTTCTAACAAGCTAAATACATTTCTGAAAATGTCAACAGCACTGAAAAAATTGGTCACAGTTGCTCACACCATGCTAGGTTATCACTGACTCAGGTATAACAAAGCACCAGGAATACAGAAAACACCTTCCGGCAACATGCTTCTTTGTAAGAATCTTCCTCACCGAGGTGGCGAAAATGGAAACATATTTACAAGCCAGATCATTAGCCAGAGGGAAATACTGAAATACAAAAATCAATTGAAATAAGTCAAATATGCTAGAAAGTATAAAATAAACACTTGGGCAGCTTGGAACCGAGGCAGGAGAGCAGAGTAGTAGAGAAGCTCTTCTACTCAGCAGAAGAGCTGAGTACTCTTGGACTCAGAGTAGAAGAGCAGAAAGGGAAGCTCATCAACCTGGGGACAGTGAAAAAGGAGAGGACAAGGGGCAGAGATAAGCCCTGCTGAGTCACAATAAAGAAACCTGAGGGCAGCGACACAGCTAGTGTCTTCTCCATTCTGGCAATTCCCAGGAAGAGGCCTCTAGAGCCACAGTCAAACAAGGGCCCCCAGTTTTTCTAGGATGGGGGAGGAAGTGTGAAGCTCACCTCATCTGGGCAAGAAAAACCATGGATATATTATTTTATTATTTCAGGGTAACCTGAGCTTCCCCTCCAAATGAATACATGAATGAACAACTGAATAAATCTCCCTTACCTATTTGTAAATTTCCCCTTGTAAGGTTGGCAAATGCTGGGTCAATAGCTAGAATGAAACTAATAAATTAATAAGGGAAAATCAGTCAATCGGTCTCTTTATTCAGTAAGTGTAAACAGCTAAAAGCGAAGTCTTCCCTGTTTTGAAAGGAAAGAGGGAAGGGAATGGAGAAGAGGGTCATCTTCTGGAAAGGACCAAGGAATGGGAGTCCAAGGATCAGAGCCAATGTTGACCAGAGTCGCCCACTACCCACAGCTCCTAAGGGAAAAAGAAGTTGGGCCTAGAAGCCCTTCTGTTATACCCAGTATGTCTAGCTCCTCTCACAAGATTTATGAAGTTTATGCCATACCATTATTTTGTTTGGTTTTTCTAACAAACTCTAATTTAAGGAGGTCCATTCCCAGAGGAATCATTGTTTAAAGCACCATTGTACCTTATTCTACGGATCAGAAGTTTCATCTGAAAATTTTCAGCTCCTCAGCAAAAAGAAACTATAGTGTGAGCAATACGCATTTAACAAAATTTATGACGACCTACTCTTGAGCAAGGCACTATAAGCTGTCATATTAATCAGTGTTAACAATACAAAAAAATTAGATGAAAAAGTTTCATAAGATCACTATAAGGCATGCCAACACTTCAAATTTTTTTTTACCAGCACTGCTGACATGTTTCATCTAGTCACTCATTCATATTACTGAAAGCCTGCTGACCACCAGTCCCTACCCACAAGGAGCTCACCACCCAGGGACAGACAAGCAAACATAATAACCATTGATAAATGCTAAGACAGATGTATCCTCCAAGGCACAGTGAGATGTGTGTGTGTGTGTGTGTGCGTGCACGAACATATGTGCAAAATCTTGGTGAAATTAACCAGCACAGCCCTCTGGGCTACACACTCTGCTAATATTCTCCCTGTGACTGGAATATTATCAGCACCCCTCCAGTCTGGTGATAAAGACCCTGTACCTGGCTGAAACTCACAACGATCAAATTTTAAAAAGGCCTCAAATGCTCAGCAAACACTAATCTAAGATCAAAGTACACGTCCGAGTTTTTGCTCAAGTATAACAAAACGAAGTCACGTTGACGTCAATTTCCTAGGGAAGAGAGGCCGCACATCTAAGGAGCGTCCCAGCTCCACGTGAGTCACACAGAATCTGACAGAAAACTAAAGACCACTGCGAATCAATGGGTTCTAGTCCCAGCTTGATTACTCAGTGTCCCCGGGCTGATGTCTTAGTCTCTCTAAGACCCCACATCCTCATCTATCAAATGAAACTTCTGAATTAGATGGCTTCTAAGGTTCTTTCCAGTTATCATATTACATTATCTTGAATTATGTTGTATTATTTTATATTATCCTATCATACCACATTCCTAGCCATTATATATAATGGACTGTTATTATACACAAAATAGAATCTAGGTTGCCTATGACTCTAGTGATCCACATTGGATAAACCCATTCAACAGTACGAACGTTCCTCAAGGGCTGCTCGCCCTGTTTGATGCGCTCTGCCCTCTCAGTGCATTGGGTCTGGGTACAAAAGGTATTTCCCTCGGAGCGTCTCCTCAGAGAAGGGGAAGAATCTCCCAGCTTTCTCCCTGAAATTCACTATGCTTTCTCCACAGCTGGAGAACAAACTCACTATCTGGAAAGAGGCTTCACAAGGTAGGAACCTCAGCACCCCTACTGTTTACTTCCAGGCATAAAGTTTGACATTTGTTGAGATCACAAAGGAAAGAGAGACCCCCAGTATCAACTCTCACTCCTGTCCTTTGGTATGTTATCCACATTTTTAGGGAAGGCCAGATACACAATGCTGGAAATAGGAGGAACCCTCCTCCACTTATTAACTTTCTTTCTTTCTTTTCTTTCTTTCTTTCTTTACCTTATTAGCCTGGGGCAAGCCGCGGGCCCACCTAAGGCTTCAGCTGCCACTCCCATAAAATGGGTTAGTGTTGTCACTTTGCCTTAAAGCCAAAAAACAAACCAGATGATACCAAGGAACCTTCAGCATCAGGGTCTGCAATTCTGTGACTTCCCTCTTTGGAGCAAGTCAATTAATAAAGCATCCCCTTGAGTCTCAGATTAATGAAAACAAAAGAAGACTTCTTCAGGAATGCACTGGCAAGATTAAAATTCACTCCCACAGAAACATTCTCAAGCAGTGTAAATTAACCCCTCTATTTAATGGCAGGTATTGAAGGCAAGAGGGCTATGCAGACAGTATGCATGTGACTTCAGCAGAAAACAGAATGGTGACTGATCCTTTGTACATAAAAGACTAGCCCTCCTCACATGTCATATAACAAGTGAGGCCCTGAAAAGGAAAATAATTACTCTAAAACCCAGCAATGATCGCATTACCTTTCTAAGCTTTTGGAATTAAAACCAAAACCTTAGACTTATCTGTGAGGCCCAGGGTGGCACAGCCACTACCTCTCTCTCTCTGGGGCCTCATTTTGCACATTTCCCCATTTTAGTACTAGCAAGCTCCAACCAGCAAGCTCCAACCAAGCTATTTTTTCATTCCTGCCTCAGGCCTTTGGCACATTACCCTCCCTGGCCTCATTAACACCCACTTAACCTTCAGGTCTCAGCTCCTGTCACACTTCTTCAGGGAATTCTTTCCCATCTCTCCCCTGCCACCACACACACACACACATACACACACACACACACACACGCCTATACCCTATCTCCACCCTGCAGGCCAGGTTCCAACCCTACGTGCTTCCAGAGAATGGTAGGTCTTTCCTTCAAAGAATTTACAGATAGTCTTACGTCTGAATACTTGATTAACAGCTTCCCTAAGGCCCACTGGACTATAAGCTCCATAAGAACTTATGTGGGGCGAGATGCCAGACGTCACATTTCACTAGCTTTGGATACAGAATTGGACTAAATAGACAAAATTGACAAAAACAACCTAAGAAGGAAATGACAATGAGGGGGATGTCAAATGGCGAGATGGCCCACCTCTCTGGTGAAGGGAGAGGCTGGGAGTGCCCATCCCCAGTCTCCTCTACCACCTGCATCTTTATTATGAGCTTGCTCCAAATGTGACCTGCTCCAGAAGTAACCCTCAATCTAAAAAGACTCACACCAACTATGCATCACCCCAACTCCTTTTTGCTTAGGGGCCCCTTCAGTTCTGTCTGACAGTTTTACCAAGTTAACATCATCCTAAACCTTTCCTTCCGGGCTTTCTAGAGCTGCGAGCAATCTGCTTTGGGGCACATGGAATAAAGCACAACATCTGACACTAGTGAAAGGGTCCAGCAGAACAGGAAGGGCAGAAAGGCACTATTTTCCAAGCCCACCATTCAAAGAGTCCTAGAGGAGAACTTTTTAACCCAAAAAGGGTTAAAGGAAAACTTTATCTCACAGTTAGAAAAAAGGTAAAATGTTTTTAGCATTTCAGATTAATTCAGCTGCAGAGGATCAATAATTTGATTACCAGGACTAATATAAATGCTATATTATAACTCCACATTCTCTTAAAAGGAAAAGAAACGTGTAGAATAAGAAATTGGTTACACAAGGATCCCCGATTCAGAAACCTCAAGCTGGAACATCAGTGAAAATTACAAGTATACCAAAAAACAAAGTCACATTGCCTCTTCTAAAGTCTGCCACAAACCCATGCCCTTTAGCGATGTTTATGACAGTCTCAGTCTCAGTCTATATGGTTTTATTCTCTACCAAAGGCTAATTAATAAAATGTGATATCTGGTTTCTATGTCCATAGTATATTAGACTCATCAGACAGACCGTAGGCAGGAGGCAGCTATTACTGGCTGGTACATTGATAGTAATGTCAAAAGCTAACCTAACAATAAGAGAGGAGCACCTAGAAAGGACTCAACTCATAAAAGTCATTTACCAACAAAACTCACTGAATAAATTAAAACCACTAAAAGACAAAAGATGTTTAGCCAACAGGCACCTTCTGCTACATAAGCAGAGAGCCCTTCATTTCTCAGGGGCTCCTAAAACTATCCTTGAATTACAGTGAAACTGTGCAACCAACGGATTCATAATACTAGAGCCTGAGTATTACAGGAAAAAAAGCAAATCATAATCGGTAAATTCTTTAAGAAGGCAGAAGCGTGGATTCATTTTAGAAAGGTTTACAGAAATCACAGACTGCTTTGATATTCTAAGATGGAATTTTCCAACTCTTTGTAGAAACTGTCTCACTGAAATGCCATATTCCCAGACAAAACTGGAAAAATGCAGGATTAGAGTAGATCCATCAAGAAGAGCAAATTTGAAATACACCATCTTTTCTGGTTCTCAGAATTAAATTTTATAACAAAAGAAGTCCAAACTAACAAATCCTTCATCAATAGTTTGTGAACATCTTGAAGATCAAAATATTAAATTAATAAATGAAACACTTTATTCAAAAACTATAGTTCACATAAACTATTGTCCATAAAGGAATTTACTGTCACTTACAAATAACTGTGATCCTTTACCAGGTGTTTCCAAGTTGTCAAGGACTGGGAATATTATGTGCTTTAATAAATAGTGCAATTTTTTTTGATGGTTCTCATTCAACATCTGAGTCTTCGGTGGTCCTGGAAGTATTTAGTTGATTAATAAAACCAACTTTTGTAATATAAATTGAAACTAAACCTTAAAAAGAAATTTTAAAGAAATAATGAATTCCACACTTAAGCCCAAGTCAGTGAGCCAGAAAGGAACTTGAGATCAGCTGCCTCACCCACCTCCCCAGATTTTAAACAAGTAAATACCTAAACATCCAGGGCAGGCATTGTCTATTTTCCGCTTAAAGATCACAGAAGACAAAGACTCTTTTTTTATTTTCATTATAGATCTCCCCTTTTTACTTTGCCTCCCCATCTCCAAAATAAAACAGAGCAAGAAAAAGGCAACTCCTCCTTCTAACTTAGACACATGGTCTACTTTAAGGTGTCACTTTCTCCCAATCATCCAAACCAGAAACCTTGAATTTACTTTCAATTCCCAAACCCCTCATCTGGTCAGTCCCAAATACAGTCAGTCCATCCTTTCTAGCCTCTCCTCCACTTGGACTTTCTGTTCCCATTGCTACAACCATAATCCAATCTTGCCATAGCCTAACAGACCACTCCCTCCCTCCGCCCACCTCCCAGCCACGGGAGTACTAGTCCTAAAGCAGGGCTCTGCTCAGTCTCCCTGTCATTCATAAACCAGCAGAACTGAGATCCAAATGGCTTTCCATAATCCAGTCCCCAACCACGTGTCCAGCCTCACCTGTGACCTCTCTGCAGTTCAAGTGTTTTGCCTCACCAAACAGAATCTCGCTATTCCCAAACATGGAAATCATCCTTTCCTTCTTTCCTTCTTCACTCATTCATTCAGCTAAAATTTCCTGAACACCATCTCTATGCCAGGCACTGTGCTGGGTGCAGGGATACAGTGGTAAGCAAAAACAGGCAATACTTGTCCTCACAGAGATCATAAAATACACCCTTTGCTCTTACACACCCTTCAAAAGTCAGTTTAAACATCACTCTATGAAGTCTTTATCACCCTGGGCAGTAATCTGTCTTCCTTTCTTGGATTTTTAGTATGTACACTTACAGGTTTTGTCGTATATTTCCTTGTACTGTTGTTTGTTTTCACTTCCTTCTTTACATATCTGTGTCTTCCTAAAAGCATTAGCACAGTGCTCTGCACCAAAATCTATCCCACCTAAAGGTCAAGTTTCTCCTATAGTGATTTTCAACCACTTACAACTTCTAAGTTATGCTTTTTTTTCACTTCCCATAAAAATGTGTCAAGAGTCTTTTTTCTTTCTCTTTTTTTATGCACAAAGGTGTGTTAAGCCGTGCCTAAATAAAAGTCATTTACTTTTGGCTTTGGAATGTGTTTGTGAACTTACAAATGAGAACATCTGATGTCTCAGGGATCTACTTCAAACAAAATAATGAAGCCGCCCTGTGGTGCCTTGGCGAACAAAGCACTTGGACGGCAAGCAGCTACTCACTGGACTCTCACAGCCCAGTGGATCCTTCTCTTAGGCTGCCTGGGTAGGACTAGCCTGGTTAGTGCTAACGGAGTCCTCAGCACCTCAGTTGAATCTTGCATTTTCACTGGGCTTATCTCAAGTTGAAAGAACTAAGTGACTATTTGTCCTTATGAAGAGCAGAGATTGACTACCCACTGCGAATGCCTATGAGGTCAAACCAGCAAGTATTTAATAAATCGATATCCTGAAAGTAAAAGTTGATCCTAGTGGGTCACAGAATTAAGAATCAACCGGTGAGTGTATACAGACATGTCTATTTCCTCATCACGTATACTGTGTAGCACGCCTGGTTATGTACGCAGGTGTACACACACACACAAGCAGACACCTAAAGCTGTGTTCAAAACAGAGAATGGAAAAAGTGGCCCTGAACAATCCTACGTTATTTCTGCAAGGTTAGGATGGAAGGAAGGAGAAAGGAGGAAGAAAGTAGAAACCTATACCATCTTTGAAAAGCTAAAGAGTATTCTAAGTTTTTAGGAGAATTCTATGCAGAAATCATTACATCTTAAGTTATAAGCAAGAACATTTCACCAGAAAGCCTGCAAAAACAGTTTTCATAGGCTTACGAACACTGGGCTTTTGTTTTCATTTCTCCTATTAATATATAATGATAATTAACTCAATTTATTTTCTCTCTCTTTTTTCAGGGGGTGTGGGGGGCAGTTCACCAAAAGAAGAAAAGGCAAAATTACACCCACAAAAGTGGAATTGTGGAGAAACATCTTAATTCCTAACACACATTCCCAGATACAGCCTGGACAAAAAGTTTGTGCACACGCTGTCAACAGCACGTTTCTTGCCGAAGTCATGACCACCCAAGTCAGAAGGGCCACACGAACCAGGAAAGGGCAAAGCTGTCTGCACCCTCCCCACTAGCCTCATACCCAGGACAACTGGGAACGTGATGGAAGCATAAGAGTATGGAATTCAGGGCCAATTTACTGGCTCTACATAACCCTCCTGGACCTCAGTTTCCTCCTCTATAAAGTGGTGACAATAATAGCACCTAATTTCCTAGGGTTGTTCTGAAGATTGAGTTAATGTGTGTAAAGGATATCAAATACTGCCCATCACGGGACTATAAACGTTAGCTGTTGTTATAATTTCATTTTTATTTTCATGGTGAAATTTGTCTCTGAATTCACCTCTGTCTCCTCTTCTGTCTATATCATAGCAATTTATAAAGAGAGCTGAGGTACCAAATGATGGCTCTAAGGCTCTATACAAGATCACATATAGCTGGCTGAGATAGTATTCACCTTTCTGGTAAATTAACCTACTTGTTACACATTAAGTTTAAAATAAAAATTGAAAAATCAAAAGGGTTTCTTCTCACTTCTATCAAACTTAAATACTCCATTCCCACAAATATTTGCAGGCAACAGAAGTTTTTCTGTATTTCTCTCAAGGGCTAGGCTCACATTTCAACTCAAACCTATGCTACCATCTACATAAAAGAAATCATTCTTCTATAAATTATTTATCCAAAATTCCTAGTTGCATTCATATCAGGCGGCTTTAATAAAGTTTAAATGAAAATCGAACGTTTTAAATTATTCAAATCTTCGGTTAGCTAATTAGCCCTCATTAGAGGCTGTTCATTCTTCCATGCTAAAACATTTGGTGAAACCCTTTGAATCATTTCAGAAACTGCTTAATATTCAATCCCCAGAGTATGCCCATGGAGAGTTCTCTCCTGCATTTTCAATACCTTTCCTTTGCAAACACAAGGAGAGAAGAAATGCACACAGGCAGGCTGAAATGAAGACCGTCTGCACCGCCCTTTACAGCCAACTGACTTTTGTGCATTAACACCCAATCCTCTGCCCGCCACCGCTAGGAGGGGCACACAAAGGTTAAAATAATTAACATCATTGATTTTGCTAACTTTTGAGCCAAAACAATTTGAGTTAAGTTATAAAAAGTAAGCCTCTATTCGGAGGACAAGGCCCAATTCCAAAACCAAAGAACTAGCCCTTCTGGAGAGTTGTGGGTTGTTCGTAGCTTAATCAAACACAGACAAATCTTTAAAAGGCTCTCTTTTTATGGGGCTATTTTTTTTCCTACAAGTACGTTAGGCTATATTCTGATTTTAATTCTGACCTGTGAAATCATAACCCAAGGACAAATGTGTACTTTACTACCAACCACATTTCACTAGAGCCACTCAGGCCTTTATATTAATGTGATAAGTTCTGTTTAAAAACCAAGCAGAAAATTCAGACTTTCATTCGTAATAGGCAGCCTGACCTCCTAATGCCACTTTGTTCAGTTTTCTCCACTGGCTTCTCAGAAGGTTGCCATCTCAATCACGGAATGCTATCATCCTTCTAAAACTAAACAAACACCTACACACAACACAGCTGTGTCCAGAGTACACAAGGACTAATATTTAAAGAGTCTACCTCCCGATTCAAAAATAATAGTTGCATTTCCAAGGTGATCAGTTAGCCAGAAAGGCAGTGTTTCATTTATACATTCAGCAAATAAGTAGACAGGTACAGGGCTTTAAAAGACCCTGTGTGGTTATGTACACTAATGGTCTCCTTTCCTTAGAGACGTGGACATTACGATCTGACAGGAATTTTCTCGCCACAAGCCATCAGCCACGGAAGAACCCCGACTCCTACGCATCCTTCCAGGGGCTTTGCAGTCTCCCTCATCCAGCGGCCCCAGAAGCAGAGCCCGCAGGACGGATCCCACTGCTTCTCTCCCTCTCGCAGCTCTTCTCTCCCCTTCGCTGTCTGTCCACATCTCTAGCTGCTTATTGCCACCTCTTTCCCTTGCTTCTCTCATCCTGGTCAGGCCTCCGAAATACAGACCTTAATATCTTCTCTTTCTCCCCAGAAATCATAGCTTTCTCATTTCTTAAAACTCCCAAATTTAAGAACTTCAGATCTCTGTGATATCCAACGCTGACATGCACATCCCATAAATTTCTTAAATTCAACCTGACCAACATGGAATGCCTGAGCCCCCCACTAAAGCCAAGTCTTCTGCCCTACTTACTGTTTTGGTTAATGCCCCCCTCCTCCAGGAGGCTCACCGTGATGTTCCAAAGACTTTTTTGACTCCTTTTATGCCTCAGCACCCGCACCAACCCATCCACCTGATCTGCTGCTGAGTCACATGGATTCAGAGCCCTTCTTTCTACCACCATTGCCTACAATCCTAATCACCGCCTTTATTTCTTCCCCTAGAACATTTCAGAACTCTTCTAAGTGGGCTTCTACTTCCCCTCTGATTCATCTTAAATGATGCCATCATATTAGTTTTTTGAGCAAGGATACATGTACTTGAGAACCAGAGGGCTTGGTTTCCAATTCCACCTCTGCTACTTCTTACTTGTGTGAACTTGAGCAAGTTACCTGACCTCTCTGTCCCTTACTATCATTTGCACACTAAGGATGACAACAGTATCTGCCTCAAAACTGTTGTGAAAATAAAATTAATAGCCACGGAGCTCCTAGAAAAGCGCGTGGCATGCATTTAAATGCTCACTAAATGTCTGCCATTATCTGCAATTAGCACAGCCCCAGTCATGCCATGGACCACCTCCAAATCCTCAAGAGTCCCACAGCATATAAAGGAAATTGCAGCTCCTCACCCTGCCATTCAATCTGCCCCAACTGACCTTTCAGCTTCATATTACACATCCTCACTTGACCTGTATACACACCAGGCAAACTGGAGGACTCACTATTCCCTCACACACTCCAGAGCCTCCCTCCTCATCTCTGCCCGAAAAAACTCTGTGCATCCTGTAAGCCAATCTGAACTCCTCCATGAAGCCTTTTCTGAACCCCTCAACCAGATGAGCTCCCACCTGCCTGGGAATTCATGCTGCCACAGGGGGTTATGTTTCTCTGTGGTAGGTATCTTTTCTCTATCTCTAACTGCAGTTCTGTCTTTCTATCTAAAGCTTTGGCGTCCTCAAAGGTAACACGTGTACCCATCATCATTGTACACTTTGCTGAGACTGAAGTCCTCATCACAGTTTCAAGTGACATCAAACCCCACAATGTAAACTGGATGGCCTTTCCAGGAAGTTTTTCTTTCCAGGACACCAGAAATACAGTAGAATCAATACAAGAAGAGTGTGATTTGTAGCCCTAACCTAAAATACTGACATTAAAATCCCACAAAAAAATTTCCTCATATATCAATATTAGAGTTAAAAAAAAATAAAAAAAAAATAAACCTTGAGCACTGTGTTTAGGTAACTAAACATAATTTCCTGCTAGGTCTACCATCTAGCAACCCCAAGAGAAGCAACTTAAACCTCAAGGCCGGGAGCTTGTTCAATGCCATATTAACCTCGGGCACATCACTGAAGAATTAAACATAATGGCATAGACACAGTCTCTTCCCTCGGACTCACAAAAGGTCCCCAAATCCTACACTCAGAAGAATAAAGCCACAGCAGTACACGTTCCCAACAACAGAATGAACACTCCATCGACACTGCTGGCAGTGACATCACCAGGTGCACGAGGTCAGGGAGCAGGCAGTGCAGTACTCCGTTCCGTCTAGGAGCAGAGCTGTAATCTGACACCAGGGATTTAGACCTCTTTGCTGCAGCAACTCTGGGCATTCATGAGCGGCAGCAAAGAGCTCTTTCATTCCCACTTTCACTTCAACCATTCAAGAAGCATCCTGCTCCCAGCACCACTGAGGGAAACGTCCTGAAGACAACAGTTTCAAGAGTCTCTATGATGAAATGACAGTTGAAGATTGTCTTCCCTCAAATAGAAGATCTGCTCTTGAAGGTGGAGAATACTCTCACTCTTCCAAAGCCTGGTGGTACCCTGAAATCCTTAGTCAGAACTGCCAACATCCCTCTTAACAGGACAGGTCCTAGGAAGCTTACTAGAGTGACTGTGGGTCATGTAACTATGTCCACATAATTGCATGTTTGGTTAAGACAACAAGAAAGTAAAATTAAATGTTTGTTAGAATATATTGGACTATCCTGAAACACCAGCTCTTTTAATAAGAGGACATAATAAATCAATTCCACCTTCTTATTACTTATTTATACATTGCTTTTATTGAACAGAGGTTTATCTCTTTTTTAATTAAATTTTTACTATACTATACAGTATCTTTTTCCTGTAGATCAATGGTCTTTCACAGAAAACAGTTCCCTACTTGGATCTTATATTCTCAAATCCTAATCCAATAAGGGCAAAGTTACCAAAGAAAGTAAACTAACACTTCCATACCACTTCCTCGAAGGCAAAAAATAATAAAATTATTACACAGGGAAAATCTTACTCATAGATATGACTTGGATACAGCGACCTCCAGCTGGTAAGTGTGTCCCACTTTCCAAGTATGAGCCACACAAACGAAAACATCCTGAGATACAATAGAAGCCCTGTGAACTGCAAAGCTGAAGCACCTGTGATACACACACTGCCCTGTACTCTGTAGGTGCTCCATAAATACTTAGTGACTGATTCACAGGCCAGTTACAGAATCTGGCAAGGACAGAGCCTGTGTCTCCCTGGTCCTGCTCTGGGGAGTGTTAGGAATCTACACTTGTAGTTTGCTGTGGTGGTAGGAAGAACTAATACAGACAGAGGTCTAAAAGGAATGACGTGATGACAGGTTCAAGTTATGTTAACTTTCCCTGCACCTCTCCCAAACTATATGAGCCTCAAGAAATCGGTACTGTTACTTGCACCACTGGGGGAAAGTGAATTAAACTTCCATAAAGGTGCACAGTGTTTCCTCACAAAAGAACCAACACACTAAATGGTTGAGAAAAAAAATAGAAACTTACTTTTCATAGACCAGCTCCTCATCGATGGAGAAATAGTGGGTATTTACTGTGCTTTTTGGTCTATTCCTTAAAGTAGCAAAATATAAGCGATCTGAAAGACAAGTTTAAAAGACGGGAGAAAACATATGAGAAGTAGGGAAGCTGGAGATGGAGGGTGGTGCTAATACACCAGGATCAAAATAACAACTGCTACCCATTATTTAAAGACCCCGTTAACACGTGGAATTCTTGCAGAAACCTGATCTCTCCCAGAAAGCGAGAGACCCAAGAGCATACCAGTTAGAGAAGCGAGAAAAGGACTCGACTGAGGGACTCAGCGCGGGGGCAAAGCTCCCAAATTTCTCTAGTTTCAGGCCAGCGGGAGCAGGTAGAAGCTGAGGGTACCCGTAGAACTGGAGATGCAAGTTTGGTTCAGAAATCTCCAGACCTCAGCAGCTGCAGAAGGGGAAGAAAGAGGCGAGCCTCTCCCCTGCAGTTCCAGAGCCTTCAAGAGGAAGCGAGGAGAGACAGGGGGGTGTGGTTGGAGGTGTCCCGAAAACCGAGCCCAGCAATAGTGGGATAAAGGCAACCGAAAGGATCACCCGGCGCAGGATCCTCAAGAGCCGCTGCACGCAGGAGGCCGGCGCTGTCCCACCACCGGGCGGGAAGGCCTCCCGAGGGTGCTGCAGAGGGAACGAGGGAGGCAAGAAAGACAGAGAAGCCGGAAGCAAGGGGTCCTCGGGGAGAGGACAGTACCTAGAGGGGACGAGAGCGCGCGCAGCGGCTGCAGTACACTGAGGGCCCCAGGAGATGCCGGGGACAGCGGTTGGGACGTAGAGGCGAGAAGTGAAGAGTTGGGGGCGGGGGAGGGTTGGCGGATGCGGGGCGGCTGCTCCTCACCTTTCATGAACTCGCAAGCCCCGATTAGTTCCCCTGACTCCGCTGCCATCTTAAGCGAGATACACACGGAGGAGGGCTGGGTCGTGGCCAGCTGAGGTCACCCGCCCCCGGGGGCTTCCCCACTGCCCAGGAGCCGGGAAGCTTGCAGTCCCAAACACCAAGCCTGCCGGAGAGAGGCAGCAGGCGCCGAAGGCGGAGGCGGCTGGGGGGTCAGCGCGCCGGGCGCCCCGGGGACATTCCGTGGGGAACCCGAGCACGCTCCGCGCGGGGCGCACACGCCCGGGGCTGCGGCCACTCGGATTCCGACCCGGCTGCTGCCGCTGCTCCGCCGCCGCCGCCGCCGCCGCCGCCGCCGCCACCGCCGCCCCGCCTGGGAAATGCAGACCAGCTCTCAAGGCCGGGCAAAGTCTTCCCCCGGCTCCCAAAGTGATCATGGAGGAGGAGACGTCTGGCCGCGATCACGCCCGTGGCTACTCGTGCGGCAGCAGGCAGGACTCCGGTGCCCGCCGGCTGGCAGCAGCTGCTCCGGCTCCTCCTTCACCACCTCCTTTCAGCAGCAACTCTTCCTCCTCCTCCTCCCCCTGGGCCCGCCCCCAGACCTTCCTCCCCGCCCTCCCTCAGTCCCCTCCACTTTCACAGCTCCGCGGCCATCCCTTAAAGGGACAGCCCCGCTCCTTTCTCCGCCTGCCCCGCGCCCCAGTTACCAGGCGCCGGGAGGGTCACTAAGAGCTGGTTGCTAAGGCTTTGTTGCCGTCCACCAATTGCTGTACAGGAAAGGGGGCCCTGGGCCCAGAGGAACCGGGCGAGTCTCCAGACCAGAAACTTATGAATGAAACCGCGGAGCTGAGTGGTCCCGGAGGGCGCCGCTGCAGCTTCGCAGGCAAGGATGCGCCCGCGCTCCTTAGTTTTTTCTTCACGCACAGTCTTCTTCCCACTCCAGATTTTTCTTCCCTCTCTTTCTCCACCTCTCTCGCCCCACTCACCCCTGTTCTTCTAAACTCTTGCAGGCACACATGCATACAAACACAAACACACACACACACTCACACACACACACACTTAAAGACCTCAGGTCTCCGATCTCCGCCTTAACTATAGCTAATCTTTCAACCAACCCCCATCCCCGCCACTGACAGATCTCTACCTTTATGGGAAAAAACTATATTGAAAAGAGAACCCTACCTCCTAGCTCAGAAGAACATCTACTGGTGTCCTCTACACGTACTGGACTCTGAATTAACTTGTGCTTTGTTCTCACGGGGTAAAACGTTCCCATCCGGTTCCCCACGTCCTCTCATTTGGGTCGCCACTGTGGGCGCAAAATCATCACAAATGCCTAACCTGTATACTGCTGTGGCCCCGAAGGGGGGCGGGGCGGAGGAGCGGGGCCAGCGCGGGGTGGGGGGAACCGGGGGGGAGGAGAGGGCCGCTCGTCCACGGGGGGAACTAACACAAAAGAATTCTTCACGCAGTCTTAGCTGGAGCGCGGCAGGCGGCGGCTCATCTCAGAGGAGCCCCTGACTTGTTTCTGTGAAGCTCCTCGAACAGCTCGAACAACTTTAACGCTCGGTGTCCTACGGGCGTGCCTAATTAGAGGGCAGTCCCTGCGATATGAAAATGGCGCTACAGACCCAGCGTCAGGGGAGCATGCGCGCTGAGTGGTTTCTTCAGAAACCGAAGGGATCTGCGGCAGCCTTCCGACTCGCAGGCGCTCGATCGCCCCTTGGAGAAAGGGGGCGCGCAAGGGAAGGGTCGACCGACCGCAGGAGCGCCGTGAGGCCAGCGAGTAAAGCTCAACTCTCTGGTCTCAGCCTGTTAGCTTTGCTGGGCTATCCGAAAAGCTAAAAAGCCACAGAAAATGATAAGAGAATATTACTTAGGTATTCAGAAAAAAATATTTGGAGCATCTCAGTAATTCTAATCGAACATGCCTTTGTAAGATAGTTAAAAGAAAAACCTATCCTAACATTCAAATCTTTAAACTGTAAGGCAAGAACGATATAAATTCAAAGCTGGAAGAAGCACTAAAAACGACCTTCTCCCATCACCTAATCTTCCCACGAGGAAAAAATCTCGCAAAAGAGTTTCTAAAACCGGAGAAGTCCTGAAAAGACGAGTTGTGATGAGCGTTCCACTCTGTTGAGATGCAGTTCGTGTTTTATATGGGCTCCCAGCCACGTCTATCAAATTCTAAAGAAGGAAGCAGCTCTAAACGTGTTGTCCGCACTCAACAGTTGAATTTTGCCTGGTATTTATTTCCCCAAATTGTGTGTCAGCAATCATGTTGACCAATTCATATTATTTTGTTGAAAAGTTCTAATTGAGATTTTATATATGAAAGTTATGGAAAAACAAAGGGTATGAATGTCTCATTAAACTTAACCACTTTGTTTATAAAGCTAAATTAATTCAATGATGGCAGTCTATTTCCAAAAGTAATGATTTAAAATTCGTGTAGAATCTAAATCTGCTTAATAAATTTTGGGAACAAATTTTTATCTGTGGTGTATTAGAAAAATCGCATTCAGAAAAAGAAACCCAAGTTCTCGCTCAATGCGTAAACTTTTAATTTTACAAAGTACACAGTCTAATGAAAAGAACTCTACATCTGCACTTTCAGAGAAGATAGATTTAATTGAACACCCTCTTCTTATTTTCTAAAATGAATTTACAAAAACATTTTCTTTCATATAATTCTGCTTAGAAATTTAGGTCATGAGGAGTGAATTATTACCCAGGCAAATAAAAGTCCTTAAAATTAAAAAGTCAGAACCAAAAAAGTTTTTCCCTAGCATACTTATAATATGAGCATTAGAATGAAATTTTTGAAGTTAAGAAGTCCCTATGTTTTTTTCTGAAGTCGCATGAAAGGAAAATAAGCAATTGTCAATAATAACAATCAATAATCAAATCTCTCTAAAACCAAAATCTGCACAATCTAATTGGTATTTTAAAAACCTACAAGAAAAATTGTGAACAAGATAGTGTACACCACACACATACATGTCAAAGTTCTAATGAGATCATAAAACCCTTTTTCTCTCAATTATCATGAGGTCAAAGTTCTATTGGTTGTAGTTTCACAATAAAGGCATGACTTCAGTCTATAGAGGAAGATAATGGAAGAAACTTCTTTTTTGTCACACAATATAAATGTTAGGAACTTTTACCTTAAACAGCAGTAAAGAATAGTGTTTCACACATAAAGGAAGTACTAAGAGAATTAAGATTTCACTCAACTGCAGAAAGGGGAGGTAATGTTATACGTAGAAATTTAACTAAGTATAGAAGTGTCTCAAGTTGGAAAGTGACAATATTTATTCTAACTCTGCAAACATAGCTTGAAACCTGCCTGCGACGCCCTGAGAGGCAGTCTACAGCCTACGCTCCTGCACCTGCAGAGCTAGAGAGCTCACTGCTGGAGGCAGCTCTGAAATACCTTGTCACCCTCTGGCCCTCTGGTTCTAATTCTGTCTCTTGAAGTGTGCTAAACACCCTTACTTACTCTTGCACGAGACAACTCTTCAAAAATGCAAAGGCAGCGCTCTTGCACCACTTCTTCCCCTAGTCTTTCCCAGATTAAAATTCCTATTTTCTTCAGCCTTTTCTGAAATGACAAGGTTTCAAGCCCCCTTGCTGTCCAGTCACTCTCTTTTCCAATATGTCTACATCCAAAAAGTGTGTCCCAGAACTGAATGCAGGCCAGTAGTGACCTGGTGTGACCAGTTCTGAAATCAGAAAAAAAGCATTGATGGAAAATTCAGATGGGAAAAAAAGCAATAAAAGATGTAGTAGAACTAAGTTTTATTATTTAGCTGTAAAAAAAAAAGGAGAATATTCTCTCTTGTTGGAAAAGGGAAAAGAAAAAGTTGCTCAGGATAGTCAAAGACCTGGCAGCTGTTATATTTACATATTCTATTCTTTTAAAATTATCATCATTTCCCAGAATATCTGATTTGAACATGCTCTTTTCGTTGCTTGTTCAGTCATGATGATGTTATCTAAGCAAGTAAAAGAAAACATAGAACACATGTTTTGAATTCTTTCTAAAAATCAATTTTCAGTTTAACTGTGAACCAAGAGACAGTAGAAACCTACACTGCTGAGTAATTTGAAATTCAAAGTAATTTGAATTGTTTAAATATTTTGATAAATGGCTTACCTAATGCCAAAAATAATATAAAGCAGCTTTTATTTAAATATATACCAAGAAAGTTACTACAGTACAACCAGAATACCAAAAACGTGTGGACAATGTGGCCCATGTAATAGCTATCCACACATATACCCAGAGGAAACTCTAATTCAAAAAGATACATGCACCCCAATGTTCACAGCAGCATTATTTACAATAGCCAAGACATGGAAGCAACCTAAATGTCCATTAACAGATGATTGGATAAAGAAGTTGTGGTATATTTCTACAATGGAATATTACTCAGCCGTAAAAAAGAATTAAATAATGCCATTTGCAGCAACTTGGATGGACCTGGCGATTGTTATATTAAGTGAAGTAAGCCAGAAAGAGAAAGGAAAATATCGTATGATATTTTTTAGATTCACTTATATGTGGAATCTAAAAAAAGACAGAAATGAACTTATTTACAAAGCAGAAACAGACTCACAGACATAGAAAACAAACTTTTGGTTACCAGGGGGGAAGAGAGATATGGAGGGATAAATTGGGAGTTAGGGATTTGCAGATACGAACTACTATGTATAAAACAGATAAAACAACAAGGTCCTACTATATAGCACAGGGAACTATATCCAATACATTGTAATAGCCTATAATGGAAATAATATGAAAAGGAATATATATATGTGTGTGTGTAACTGAATCAGAATGCTGTACACCAGAAATTAACACAACATTGTAAACCGACTGTACTTCAATTTAAAAAAAAAAAAACTGCCCACAGATGCTAAGATCTTGTCCTGACCCAGCCATTTTCTGCATCATTACTAATTCTGCCTAAGATTTCAAATCAGAAACAAAGACAGTAAAAACCAAAAGAGACCTGGAAGATCAGCTAGATCCAGTTTTCGAACAGACTCCATGGAGTCTGAGGTAGCAGAGGTCCCACCTGGGGATAGGGATGGAGCAGGAAGGATGAGCAGGCAGGGCTTCTACAAAATATTTCATTTATAAAAGATTATGTGGCAGAATAGAGGAAAGAAAAGAGAAGAAGAAACTGAGGCCCACCGTAGGTAATCAATTTTCCAAAGTCATATAGCTGATTGGTGGCAAAAACAAGACCAGTATTCACTATTTGCTCTAATACCAACAATCTTTTCTCAGTTTTCTCTTAACTTAGCTCATCTTACAGTGTTTAACTCATAGGTTCTGAAACTTTTGAGATGATAAAATATCAAGCAATAATAACATATATTATTAACTGTTTTTTCAAAATTTTAGAGAAAATAATTGAAACTCAGAATCAAAAAAATCAAAGATGTTTCATTATCTGCCATTGCTATTCTTGACATATGGCTTCTATAAAAATGTGAATTGTTTTTCCACCCCTGTGATTTATTAATAGATTACCAGCATTCTACAGAACATAGTTTAAGAAATACAGGTTGGTGGGAAGGAGATAGCTCAAGTGGTCAAGCGCATGCTTAGCATTGAACCCAGGACCTCCTCCAAGAATAAATAACACAAAAGGCCAAAGGGTGGGCAGTGGCCCAATTCCTGGGAATCCCAGCCCCTTCCCCAGGGTAGTTGGAATGGTCCCACCTGTAGGTGTGTAAAGCTACTGAGCTCATAAAAACTGGCAACACCACGCCCAGCCGCCCTTTCTTGCTCCCTCCCCTTCGGAGACGGCAAGGCCCGCACTCTTATCTATGGAGTGTGCACCTACTTCTACTTTAACCTGAGCACCCAGTTCCCACATCTCTTTCTTTGCCTTTCTCTTGCCTTACCTCTATGCAGTATGTATCTCTCAGATTAAATCTGCCTTTACTCAAAAAAAAAAGAATAAATAAGTAAATAAACCTAATTACCTGCCCCCACAAAAAAATTTAAAAAAAAAAGAAATACTGGTTTAGTGAACATCAAATAAGACAATTCAGTAATCATCCTATCCTTGAATTTTGCGGCCAGTAAAGAGATGTAGTTTTAGAAAGTAAAAGAAATTTCCATGACCAGGTCAATATACATAAGATTGCTCGATTTACTGACCACTTAGCTAAATTTTTCAAATAGGCTAATAATGCAGTTTTTAAATTTACATAAGTAATCCACCTATACTTATTTGTCATTCCTACTCTTTTCGGAAAAGAAATAAAGAAGTGAACTTTTTTCTCCAAAAACATAAAATAATATTCCTCACACCACTCCTCACGCCCATCACAACTGCCTCAACTTAGTACCACCTCCTCTCGTCACTGTGCTGGGAAACATCATTAGTGAGCTACATATGTTAGCCTCAGGTTTCCAGCATTCACTCCCACATGCACACTTGGTACATGTCCCTACTATACTATGTACATGTTACTATCAGGAAAACAATAACAAGTTTTATCAAAAACCAAGCACAGCAATTTATGTCAGGTCTCACACCAGTTGCCTATGAGGTAGGTATTATTATTATTCCCATTTTACAGATGAGGCCACTGCTACAAAACAGATGCTCAACGAATATTTGGAGTATAAATAAATAAATGAGTAATTAAAATGTCGGGAGATGAACTTATGTGAATCACTTGGATATGGAAATCAGTTCCTCTGTAGCCTAGCATAGTGGAAAAAATACCAGATTTATAATCAGACGCCTGGATTTCAGGCATCACTCTATCATCAACTGTATGCATTATCTTAGACTATTAAAAGGGGATTTAATAGTGTTAAATGGTGGAAAAGGGGATTATAGTTATCTCTTTGCTCACAGGAATAATAACAAAGTTAAACAAGACTGTTATGATGCGATGCTATGGTATACAAATATTTGTTATTAGTGCTAAAGTTTGTATTAGACACCAAACTATTTCCAAAGTCTGATTTTCACAAGCCTCAAATTGTATCTATTTGGATCTAAGTATTGTTACTTAATTTGCTCCTAGAAAATAATAGAAGCAAAATATACACTCACAGAGAAGCTCTTCTGATCAGCTGAAGACAAGTTAACATTGTCTTTCCTTCCTGATTGCCTGAGGCCGTGGTACTGTCCCTAGAATGTACTGGGGCCAGCGACCCCATTCGCACATCCTCCATGGATTCCTAAATTCCCCTGCTCTGGCTCGTGTTCTCTCAATCATTCTGTTCCAGAAGCCTGGAACACAGATGTTATTCCCCGTGGTTCCCATGGTGACCCTTGATGCTCCTTTGGAATCCCAGCTTTTCTGGTGCCTACTCCTGTGCTGAAACTCCAGGAGAAAACACTATTTCAGCAAACTAACGAGAGACGCTTGGTTTCCATTCTTCCAATCACAGGATGCTATACAAGTATTGAGCAGATAGATTTCTGATGGTTGTTCTTGCTATGGTGGTGGTGGTGATTAACACCTATGATTGTACTGATCCCCATGGGAAACACCACACTTTATATCCTCTATGCACCAAGCCTTCCTGCATGAGGAGTCTATGCCATTCTTCAGATTGTATCTCAAGTATAATTTGGACTTATTAGTGTAGGATAATAGAGATATGAATTGTCTAATATGCACCCAGATAAAAACAACTTCTGCTTATCCAAAAATATATTGTACAAATTTTAGTTAAAATATTTCTCTTCATAACCATGTTTTGTTTCCCATAACATCAAATACACATTTGCTTTTTATATTTAGCATTCATTCATTCAGCAAATTTGTACTGTCTGCTGTTTGCCTGGCACTGTGCTCGGTGCTAGGATTACAATCAAGAACAAGGTGGATTCTTTTCTTAAGGAATTTGCATTCTAGGCAAGGATACATACAAGCAGGCAGGCTCCATAAGCAAGATACAGGATAGGTCGGAGTAAGTACAGAGCATTAGGATGAGCTTTTGTGATGAGCATCAGTGCTGGGAAGTGAGGAAAGAGTCCCATGCAGAATCCTATAGACTTGAGGTTGAATAGCAGTTAGCCAGGTGGAGGTAGCCAGATTGTGGAAGGTGGCAGGGGAGGTGGCAAGGAGGAAGATGCAAGGAGAAAGTCCCAGGCTGAGAAAACAGTCTGTCTATAGGCTGGGAACCAATCATGAGAAAGGCTCAGGGATCTGAAGCAGTTCCATTCGGCTCCAGCGCAGAGTATGAAGTGGGAGGAGACGGGAAAGTATCTTGGTAATAAAGGTTAAAAATCTGGACTTTATCCAGAGGGCAATGGGGCACCAAAGTGAAATATATTAAATGGGAAAAGCCTAGTCAGGTGGGGATTTTTAAGTTGCTGGAAATAGTCCGCAAAGTAGTTAAACTAATTGTAAATAGATTGGAGCTTACTCCATTAATCCCCAAAGAAGCAGAATTATAACAAGAATACAGACAAAGGCCCACTCAATAGGATCTTTCCTTCTTCCTTTTTCCTGTTACTATTAAAAAGACAAAGTTGAATTTGCCCATTTTTTGCTGAGCATAAATTAAGTTCATAGAGGGAAGAGTTATCTGAGATTCCTGAAATGTAATTTGCATATACTGAGGATGAACGTGGTAAGGCAATGTATATTTCTTCTAAATTGTGGGTATTTTTAATAAAGGACCCTAAGCAAATGTAAAAAGTAGAATATACAAGAATTACATTTTATTAAAATATTTTAATGAACTGAAAGAAGGTGCAATGTATAAGAAGCTGATTTCTAAAAAACTTTTTAAAATTTTTAGAAATAAATTAAAATGAATGATTCGATTACTTGATTTCTTAAGAGGACAAGTTGATGACGCCTAACAATTTTAAAAAATAAATCAGAAAGGCTACAAGGCTTCATATGTGCCCTGGAGCCCCCAAGGGTCCAGCAGGCCCCAGTCTTGCCATCTCCCTTTAAGAGAGAAAAGCATTCACCAGTGTGCAGACATAATTGTCATCTAACGCGAACTATCTGTCTTAGATCACGGTGCCTTTCTTGGTGCTCTTGCGTGGGTTTCCTAGTCAGGTTTTCCTGATGGACTTTATCTCATCACTACCTTTAACTAATTTCTCTGAAAGTGATTTTGGCTTTGGCGCATCATTAACCTAAGTATTACCCACTTGCCTCCTGGAACTGAAAAAAAAAAAAAAAAAACCTGACAAGTT
This sequence comes from Vicugna pacos, assembly GCF_048564905.1. Classification (NCBI taxonomy): domain Eukaryota; kingdom Metazoa; phylum Chordata; class Mammalia; order Artiodactyla; family Camelidae; genus Vicugna; species Vicugna pacos. The sequence goes on from NC_132995.1 coordinate 69,669,173, forward strand.
TTTCAGTTCAGTTAACCAAGCTGACTCAACCCTTTCCTAACACTTTGTCCCTGGCCAGAACTTTTTATTTCTACCCCTAAACCTCTTTCTCTCCAGACTTCTCAGGCTCAGTACATACTGCCACATTCACCAATTACTCAAGTCAACTTCTAGCTAAGACCCATCGTAACTTATTTCCCACACCTAGTCATACCATGTGAATTGCCTGCTATGCCTTGTAATGCATCCTGAATCCTTCTACTTTTGTCTCCACGGTGAACATCAGCCCTTCCCCTGGACCTCTGCAATAGGAAAGACTTGTGTTTTGATCTACAGGTAGGACCCAAGGACTATGATGCAAAGAACTCCTTCACTGTTGTACTTTAAGGAGCTGGGTGGGAGTGGGGGGAGAGGGAAGGGGTAGTTATTTTGTCAGTTCTTCACTTCACGATGCCAAGAAGGTATCCTGGGAAAGTGATATCTAGGTGTCCACTGCCTATGGCTGGAGTGGGATGGGGTCACTGTCAAGTCTACCTGAGCCTCCTGCCCTGACTCATACTTCAACTCTGAATGATGGGACCTTGTGAACCCGACCTAGGATGTTTGGTCAGAGTGTAGGTACCTGTGCTTGGTCAGAACATACCTTCCTGTTTTGGGAAAGGAAGGTAGGGTTGAGGCTGGAAAAAAGACAAGAGCCAGACTGTGAATGGCCTTACAGACTACTAAAAAACAATGTGGACCTTTATCCTTCAAGCAATGGGAGTCACAGAACATTTCTAAAAACGGAAAAAATCACGTAACTGGTTCAATGGTTCTGGTGCAGTGCATAGAAAATGATGAAAAGGTATTAAGGAAATGTGAGGATGATGGGAAAAGACATGAATATCAGTGCCTAACGGGCTGACGTTATAAGGCCCAAACCTACTGTTATCAGCCACAGTTCAGCATAACGCCTGTGAGTGCCTGGGATGACGTAGGACCTCTGGGGTAGAGAAGAAACTCAGCTGTGGGCTCTGAGTTCCACGTAAAAATCTCAGAAAAGCCCCTTTACTCTTTGTTACTAAGCATAGACTGTCAGTGACAAACAGGCTTATAAAAGAAGTGAGATGATGAGACGGCAAAGTAAAAACCAATACTTCAGGTTCTAGAGCACTGACATTTTCTTTGAATGAAAAGTTGTTTATATAATGAGATAGAGTTTACATAGGGTAGAGGCTCAGATAGTATTTTGGAACTCTGAGATATATAGTGATGAGATTGGATCACAGGATTTTTTGGATAACGATATTGGTTCTGAATGATCGTGCAAAAAATTTGAAATATAGAAAGCAGTTTCTTAAAGTGATAGAAGACTATTCAATAAATGATATTAGGATAACCGGTTAGAAATATGTGGGGGAATATTTAAATGCCTCTCCCACACTAGAATGAATTTCACATGTAAGAAAGAGTTAAGTATTTTAAAAATTAAATAATTGAAATTAAGACTGATTATTTATCCAATCACTTCGGGAGGTAAAAGCTCAGGCCTTTATAGAAGAAACTGCAGAGGAAAATATTGAAAGGTTTGACTCTAAAAACTTAATCACGTGAAAAAGTAAGTATCACACCAAAGAAAATATTTTCAGGACACAAGAAAATAATGAGTTATTATGTTTTATGTAGAAAATAAATACAAATCTATAAGAAATCACAACTGTCACAATAAAGGATGCAGACAATTTATAAAAAAATAAATTCAGCCATTAAATGCATGTGGTAAAAATCTTCAATAATCAAAGAAATGGAAATTGAAACAATGTCTTCTCTTCTTTTAATCTTTTAATACAATAAATTAGAAAAGATAGCAGGGTTAAATATATAATATTATAACTCATCTAATGAGTTGACTATTGTGAAAAAGTCAAATGATGATTAGAAAGATTATGTACATACATATATATAGAATATAGCTGGTAATACCGGTTATTATTTTTGAACACCTATTATGTTCCAGACTGTGGCAAGCCTTTCATGTAATTATGATTTAACCACAATATTTAATCACGTGTAATCATTTTCAGATAGTGATACTGAGGTTCAGAGATGTTCAAATGTGCCCAAAATTGAATACTTAATGCATCTGGGACTGGAATCCAGGTATGACTGTCCCCAAAGTGCATCACCTTAACCACTACATTGTCACCTTCTGTATCAAGTTCCATGTTTTTTAAAGTATTATTAAAAATAATGTGTGTTTTAAATACTATTGCCTAAGAAACAAAAATTAAAAACGTTTAGAAAGGTAACTGAAAGAGTTTACATTACAATGGTGGCATTGGAATCGACAGATTACGGGTGATTTGTATATTATATATTGTTTCATTATTTATTGTTTTATAAATTTAAAAAGATTTCATAAAGAACAATGCCTTGATTTTGGAAAAACATAATACATTTCCCAGTTTATATCAGGTCCTACTCTAAAACTTAGCAAAATAACACACTAAAAATACCTACATGGCCATTTCATTTGTGGACTTACTCATGTAATGTAAATACATTAAGTATTTTAATATAAATGTAAATATAAAAGTATGCATTTCATTTGAAGAGTAATTAATCTTGACTGAGCTATGGACACACTTGTCCTGTTAGGGCAGTGAATTATGGGACTTTTTTTTTTAACATTTCTTTTAGTGTTGTTAACAAGATTATTTCAAGAATAAATAAAAATTCAAACTAACGTACAAAAACAAGTTTTAATATGTAGCCAATAATGAAGGTTCCTATTCTCCATTTTATGTTGTTTTCAGCAACAGTATATAGTCCCAGAGGCTACGAGTCTCAGATACGAGTGAGAAACATCATACTTTACCAAGCAGTTCTCTTCCCTTCAAACACGTGAAACCAGCTTTCCTTGGACAAATTCATCAATGTTTCCTCTTTCCTCTATGCTGGATTCTCCTTCCCCTTTCATAGACTTCTCTTTTCTTTTTATAGACAGACTTTTTGCTGAACTATACCCAAGCAGGTATAAATCCCGATGGTGGAGAGACATTGTTGATGCAACTGGAACCCCTGCTACTCGGTAATTCAGGAAAGAGACCATGAGGGTAAGTGGCAGTGGGCCGAAAGAGGAGGCCAAACTTAAGGCATCTGTAGAAAGTGCAATTGACAGGATACACAAAACAGATGTATACAGAAGTGGAGGGGAGAAGGGAACCAGGAATAAGTCCCAGAACTGTGACTCTTTAGCTGGCTGGACGGTGATGCCATCTTCTATGGGATGTTCATAGGGAATAAAATGAGCTCACTGTGTTATCTAGAATTTGAAGTATTTGCTGGAAAATTAGATGGAAATATATATGAAGTACAGATCTGAAGCTTGGGAGAGGTGGATGGGCTTGACTGATCAGTATGAAGATCTCCAAAGAGTGAGCATAGTCTAAATTGCAGGATAAGCCTGGTGAGCTGACAGGGTATGGTCTCTGGAGACAGACTCTCTGAGTCCAAGTCCTGACCCTCTACTTACCAGAAGTGGGAACTCGGGCAAATTATTAACCTCTCTGTGCCTCAGTTTCCCAGTCCATAAAATGGGAATAATATGAGTACCTACTTCAGAACACCATTAAGATGACGCCATTTTTTAAAAAAGAAGTTTGCAAAGTGCTTAAAACAGTGCACAGCACATAGTAAACATTTATATACATATTTTTCAAATAAAAAATTGTGTCCAAGAAAGTGTCCATGAAATGAGAGCTGAAGGAAACCAGAATGAGCCATGGGGAATATCAACATTTTAAGAGGTGGGTAGAGAAAGAAGTACTCTTGAAAGAGAATGAGAAGAAGCTTCAGGTAGGTTTTTTTTTTTTTTTTTTCGTCAAAAGACACCAAAACTGAGACACTGGGACAGAGGTAATAAGAGAACTGGAGCTTAACTCCTGGTGCCAGTTTCTCTACAATTTTAACAGGCAGGCTCTCAAATGGTTTTAGAATTACAACAGTTTTGGGTCCCACAGGAGAACCGAAAGCATGTCTTTAGTTACATTAAAGGGAGAGTGTCTAGAACCCTTTTTCTAGTGATAGTTATAAAGAAGTCTCACATGCTAAGTCTTTGAGTTTGTTGCATTAGGAAAAACTGCAGGCTCTCGAGAGGAGTGCAGACGCTCTGCCCATAAAGTAATGTCTACTTCACAGATTCTAGGTTGAATAACGGTCATAAAATGTTCCAAAAGGAAAATCACTTAAGAGCACTGAATATTATTGTCTAGTTAATAATTTCCTAGACTTTAGTGATTAGATACCACAGAAACAAAACTAATTCACCTGGCATGAAACAGACTTTTACGCTCATCCCCCTATCTGGCAATGCTCATAGCGTGCTAAAAAGCCTTTCAAATGCAGGAAACGTTATCTTTAAAAAATCGTTTTTGGTAGTTCTCTACTATTTCTACACACAACACTTCTGACACCAAATACCTGGGGGCTTTTCAAACCAAGTGATTCTCCAGTTATCTGTGGACACCAACTAGGTGTTCCTCAACTCAATTCAATTCTCATACTATCTCTCTAGAGAGCACAGACCCCACAGGTCTGACCCACAAGCCTGCCCCTACCTCAAGATGCCAGTCACAAGTCCCACGTCACCATCTGTACTTCTTACCAACCGGCTATAAATCAGGGGTTCCCATGACTCCTTCCTCAGGTCCAATAATTTGCTAGAATAGCTCACAAGACTAAGGAAAACATTTTATTTACTTCTATCAGTTTATTACAAAGGATACAAATCAGGAACAGCCAAGTGGAAGAGGTGCGTAAGGCAAGATCTGGGGACAGGGTTCAGAGCCTGCACGTCCTCTCTGGGCTTGTCATCCTCCCAGCAATTTGATGTGTTCAACAACTCAGAAGTTCTCCAAATCCTTTTTTTTAATGACTGCCATTAGTGAATTCAATCTCAAGCCTCTGTCCCCTCCCCAGATTAGGGGTGAGGCTAAAAGTTCCAATCCTCTAATCACAAGGTTGGTAACCAATACCCACCCCCTCCAGAAGGTGTCCAGGGGCTGACCAGGAGTCACCTCGTTAGCACAAACTCAGGTAAGACTTGTTGTGAATAACAGATGATGCTCCTCTCGCCCCTGTCACTCACATAGTACCATGGGTTTTAGAAGCTCTGTGTTAGGAACAGGGAAAAGGCCAAATATATATTTCTTATTATCACAGATGGAAAAAGAAAAGCCCAAGGATTATCTGGGAAAGAAGGCTTTCTCAGTCTTTCCATTTTCTAGTGCCTGGGTACATTGCTCAAAACTATTTGTTAAGGAGGGGCTTTTAATTGCAAATATGTGAACTATAAGCCAAAAGTCAGTATTTATTAACATGGGGCCATTTGAGCTTTATTAAGATTTAATTATATCCATATACCCAGTGTCTTACTTTAGGTTTCCCAAGAAGTAGATTAGGGAAGTGCAGAGAACTTCACCCAGGGAGTAGGGAAGTGGGCAGGGCAGGGAAGTCCACCAAGAGAGGGTGTGTTTTCAAGCCCAGCTACCACTGGGTGCACTGGGTCATGGTGGGAAGCCAGCTGCTCCAGAGTACCCCCAGCTCGCCCGCTGGGCAACCCCCTCCCACCAGCCATTGGCTGAGGGCAGCCCCTGGGGGTGTTAGTTCTCTGACACTTCCCTTTGGTGCATGAGTGTTGCAGAGAAAGCCCTGGGGCACAGAGATGCAGGTATTGGCAAATGGAAGTCTTAGAAGCCAGGGACGTAAGAGTACATCGTGTCAAAGATAACATGCAAAGAAGTTCTGGGACCTAAAACTAGAAAGATAATGGAGACTTTCTAAGACTAAGCTGAGACATTGGGAGCGTTGCAACACAAACAGCCCTCCTGATGCCTTGAGCTTCCATTTACAGTAAAAAAGGCCAATAATGGGTTTTAAAGCTATAAGTTTGTGTCAGGGTTCAAAAATAGAGCACTCAGATTTCTAGCAGAGAATAAAAGAAAAAAGGCTCTCATTTCATCCTCATTCGTCTGAAGCCCAGACACCACTGAGGAAAATTGAAAATATTAACTTTAGAGTCAGACCTATGATTAAGTCCAGGCTCTGTCACTCAACGTGCTAGTTTCCAAACCTCTCTGAACCTCACTTTTATCATTTGTAAGGGAAGATGACGTTAGTACCTACATACTGGGTTGTGAGCATGAGGTAAAGCACAGCGCAGGGCCAGAGAGCTGAGTGACCGATTAATATTAGCCATTACTAGACATCACAGTGAAATACCAGTTCACTTAACTACCACTCTGCAACTTCCTTTTGTAGATGAAGCAGGTGAAAAAATTTCAGGTTAACAGCTGAATCAAGAAGTATTGGAAAACATTCAAGAGGAACCTAGATTTCCTATTTTCCCTTAAAGATTTATGGTCTGTGCAAAGAGTACAAAGCTTAAGTATTGTGAAACATCCTTCTAGAGACACACAGACTTTTGGATAGAAATTACAAGTCAACATATTACATCTCTGATCAAATGACTACTACACTAGTAGCAGCTTCTTAATAAAGAGTCTTATTTAAGCTTCTACTAGCCTCTTAATGGGAAAAAGGCAGGGTGGGAAATTCTATCTGAAATAGGCCTGAGCTCTACAACGCTAGGAAAATGTTTTGAGTGCGTGCCCTTAAAAATGGTATTTGTGAAATATTGTATTATCTACCTGGAAGGTTACATCAGTTTTCCTAGAGCACTTTGCCACTTTTAGAACTTCTATAAAATACAGGGGCAGGACCTGGGTGAGAAAAATAGAAACAAATTGATATCCAATCAAGGGGTGGATATAGCTCAGGGGTAGAGTCCTCGCTTAGCGTGCACAAGATCCTGGGCTCCATCCCCAGTACCTCCATTTAAAAAAAAAGATATCCAAGCAGTCTCTTGCAAGGAAGTTCCACTCCTTTACCCTTACTCTATTCTTTCACTTCTTGTTGCATTGTCTCTCTGCTCTGTAATCCTTTGGCTAAACCCTGAGCCCAAGAAGGGTACCCAGGTGAGAGAGCAGTTAATCATCACAGGAACCCCAGTATCAGCCGACCTGCGTTCAAATCCCAACCTATCTGGCTTCTTACCAGCTACGGGACTTAATCTAAACTTCACTTTTCTCCTCTGTAAAATGGGGCTAAATAAATAAAAGGGCTGTTTTGCGGATGAAGAGAGAACACGCCTTGAAGGCAGTCAGTCTTGTGTTTGACATATTGTAGTCAGTACATGACAGCTACTATTATCACTCCTATGTCACCATTCAATCTAAGATATTCAACCTCTGTATAACTTTTAAAGGATGAGAAGGGGGAAAAAATGTGGCCCTAGGAATTCAGAGAGGCGATTAATGAAACAGTGTCTCTGAGACCTGCTGCATGATATGGGGGAAAGATAATACACCAGTCTCGATAACAAGCAAGAAAAGAGGTGCTTACCCACAAAAATCCTTCACCTGCCAGCCTCCCCTTTACATGGTGACAGTTCGTACTACAGAGATAATAAAAAAAAGAAAATCAACATCCTTGACATTTAACCCACTAGAAGCTGTTACTGGCCCTGAGTACAAGCGTGTTTTCACTGACAGCCAAACAGATAAGAATCGTAGGGAAGTTACTCTTTCTAAAAATTCCTAGGACCTCAAAATGAAACACACATACATCTTTCTCAGAGCAACTCATCTTGGAAATTTAGTGGAACCAAAACCACCTCGTTTCACACTGACCTGCAATCTGTGGGGCCCATACTTCCTCTTCTTCATAACGATATCCTCTTGGGCTATGAGGACCCCACATATTCTGAGTTACCTTTTCATCCTTCCGGCTGGTTCAAGCCTGCTGTGCTCAGGTGAGAAGGCAGAAGAATTCTGCCCTATCACATGGGCAGACGCGGTGTTCCATTACCTCCTATCAGTTCGATTATAGGGTTAAGGAACCAGATCTAATTACAGCCTAGGAGTGTTCAGGCCCTGGAATGCAAGAAAAGGTATGGGTGACAGTAGACTGCTGCTTTGCCTCTGGAAAACCCAAACTGACAAAAGAGCAGTCTAATCCTAAAATTTTACCCAAAACTGCCTGGAAGCTCTTAATAAAGCAGAAGTGTACAATGGTGAAGAGTAGGGCCAAGTGTAAGCTAATGAAAGCTGACTGCATCAGAGTCTGCCAGCTCCGTTCTGCTAGTTACGGTGCTGTGGTTCACTCTGGATCAAAACAATCGTCCCTGAACTAGATGTGACCAACCATTTTGGTTGAATCCTGTTTAACTGGGTCAGAGGAACGAGCCAGCTGCACATGCGTGTGGGCGAGCCATTCATCATGACCAAGATGTTGGTGTTTACCGTAGGATTCAATTCTCCTTCTCCAAATTTGGGTTGATTTGCACACTGTTATGCTAACCTCTCTTTCCCCTCAAGCCTCCCATAAAAGCCTGTAAGCGACAGAGGACTGAGCTCCCTCGGCCTTTGTCATTAAAGGAGCCTCTTATGAGCTGAAGCCCAGCTGAAGAGAGGGCCTGGTCTCCGAGTTGGTGGTGAAGAGCGGAGAGCCAGGCTTCCCGGATTTAGCTCCCCACCTTGCCACTTGTTAGCAATGAGATCTTGGCCAAGTTTCTTAACCCCACTAAACCTGTTTCTCCATTCGTAAAATAGAGCAAATAAAACACTTCAGTGATTAAATCTGGCGATCCATTTACCATGAATGCCCAGCATACAGTAAGCCCTCAATAAATGTTGGCTACTACTACTAGTAGTAATAAAAATAATAAATATCAGGCTAAAGGAAGCTTTCCTAACAGTCGCTCCCTCAGAAACACGCGATGGACACACACACTAGCCAGGGATTCTAACTCTCAGACCGCCAGCTGAGGGGACCGTCCTATGCATTGTAGGATGTTAGCAGCATCCCTGACATCTGACCGCCACGGAGCACCATCTCAGTTGTGACACCCAAAAACGTCTCTCGACATAGCTGAGTGTCTCTCAGGGAGGAGAGGGGAGCAAAATCACCCCAATTTGAGACCCACTGTGCTAGATCAATTAAAAGCAACCGTGACAGACACACCACTTTGGCTTGTCACTCTTGCCTAAATGTCCCATTAGCTATGTCTACTAGGTAACTACATGACAAATCAATCACATACACAAAAGGTTGCCTTAAAATTACTTCCTCCCTTGCTGTTAATTCAACTGAAGCTAGAGAGTGTGTCATTTTTATCTCAGTGTTCTCAGCAGCCAGCACACAACGGACCATGGAGGAAGGAAGGATGAGGGAGTAAATACACCCTTGAGCTTTTTTGTTTCGTGAAACAACTTAAAGCAGCACTTAGGTCTCCTCCCTCTTCTACTCCAGCGACCACACAAAGGAGATAAACACTGAGCACCCCCCACGACGCCCTCACGTACGGTGGGGGCCAAGCCGGGTCAGGCTCACGGAGCAGGGAAGGCAGGAGCACCCTTGCCACGGAGCTTCCGGGCGCGGAGCCAAAGGCTGACAATCAGCTCATCTCCAGGAAACAGCGCCAAGGGCCTCACTGGAGAAGTGGGTCCAAATAGGTCACTGAGCAAGGAGACCAGCCGCAAATCCTGGGACAGGAGAGGCCGAACCAGCAGAGTCACAGAGCAGCAGGGCTGGGAACAGAAGCTCAGGATGAGAAGTGGTCTGAAGAATTCCGCACACAGGCAGAGAGGTTTTGGGCTGGATCTGATCGTGTTTTAGACAACCTGGGATGTGGTTATGTAGGGGCCCAAGATGAAAGGAGACCCGGACTCTGTCACCCATGGTTCAGATTCACCCTGCCAGCTTCGTGCCCATTACAGTTTTGATCAATGTGTTCTCTCTTCATTCAGGTCAGTCATAAATATACTGAGCAGAACTTTTCCTTAGAAACTACGATTATTTCCCCAGTGGCTCATTAAATAAAGGTATTTAATTATGTAGAGAACAACTTAAATATAGTATAAAATAACAGAATCAAAGTTCAGCCAACAGAATTTTCAAGCGAACATCCCTTCAACTATTTTCATATGAACCACCCCCCACCGCCCGCAAAATGATGCAACTGTATCAAGAGATTGAGTGGTATTTCCAAAGCACACAAATGAGGATTCTTAAATCCCTGGTTATTTGCTACTGAGATATAAACTGGTAAACAAATACACAGCTCTCTCAAGTCGTTGTCAGCTACACCTCCTGTTTCCTTCATTGCCCAGCGCTCAATTCTAATTCCGCTAAAATTTATTTCCTCTTGGATTTTGTGTCCTTTATTATGCAGAGGTATGCAGAGTCAGTGGTAGTAATAAAAGCTTATAGCCCACGTGAGAACCTTCTTCTAGGGTCATGTGTAGGAAAAGCTATGTATTTCCTTTAAGCAAATAGTGGGCTTTAGGGGGATGAAGCGAGGGGTAGGGGTAGAGGGGCGGAGAGGAGGGCAGGGAGGGAGGAGGGAGTGACTAGAACCATATTACGTCTCCTTTTTCACTTTTGCCAGGAATCCTAGACCAAACTTGAAACTCAATTCTGGTAGTTCCTCTGTGTTCTACTTTTATACCTGGCATGACTTTCTACTCTAGTTTTTATTTCTCTGGGCCTGATTTTTTATTTATCTGTAGCTCACCACTTTATAGTATGTGCTTATTATAATTCTCCACAGATCTTTTGTGAAATGAGGCAAAGTATGAATAAAAATTAAACAATGATCAAAATGTTTATATTATGTAAATGACATCGGAAAATGAGAGGCAAGTTAAACAGTATAAAGAAAAAGGCGTAAAATATTAGAAAGCTTACAATAACTTTTTTTTTTTTTTTTAGTTTTAAGGGTTTTGGACAAAAATGCAGAACCCCCTTGGAGGATTAATATCTGAAGTCCTTATAGGTTAGCAGCTTTCTGCGGACTAGCTAATATGTATGCGGGATTATGCACAGGTGAGCCTCCTGACCAGGAGAAAAAATATAGAAAGAGTAGGTGAGACAGTGTCAAGTCAACCTCATCTCATTGTTTTTAAAGGGCGCTGTTGCAGCCACAAGGATGCCCTTGGGCAAAGCGTACAGTTTCTTTGTGCTGTTAGGCTAAACATGTCAATCATGGTGACGGCCCCACCTGTTGACCTACTGAAGGGGCAACCCTGGCTCCCACATTTTACCTTAGCAAGAGTCGGCCCTTGACCGGAAGGCGGTCAACTGTCACTCCCATCCTAGCCTATGATAAATGCAAAAGATTTACTATTTAGCCTAATTCAGCAGCAGATCACAAAACATAGGTGAAGTCACTTCCATAGTCATGTTGCTACTACCAGATTTTTCCCTTATTAAATTAGAACATCCATATCTGAGCTACACGAAGACCTCTACTCTGATTCTTCTTTTCATTTTTTTGTGTAGGTAATACACAAACATGGTTCAGAATTCAAAAGAGGCACCCCCCCCCAGGGGCCTGGAACTCCAATGAAAGCAATATTTTTGCCAGTTTATAGTTAGCCTTCCAAAAGTTTTCTATTAATTCATAAAATAGCCTCACAAGCAAGGAAATCGAATAATCCTCAAAGGTTTTTCTCCTTTAACCTACCTCATCCAGTTAATTCACAAGTCCTAAATTCTACTTCAATTCTTCTTTATTTCTTTTCTTTTCTTTTCTTTTTAGGTTTGTTTATTTATTTAATGGAGGTACTGGGGATAGAACCAAGGATCTTGTGCATGCTAAGTGCACACTCTACCACTGGGCTATATCCTGCCCCAACCCAGAGTAATTTTTTCTGTTGTTGTCATGAAATATATCATGAAATATCTACACTACATGTATGTACAATAGAAATATGTTACACCTGCAAAATGGCATAGAAGACTTCCATGTATTTTTCCTACAGCAACATTCCATGTGCCTTCACAGAATATCACCAGCACTTTGGAAACTTGCTTTGTGCCTTTTGCTGTCTATTGTCTTTCCCTCCCTCCACCCCAGAGTAATTACTTTTCTAAATATTAAGTTCTCCCAATATCTTGGGAGTAATTATACCCCAATACAATAAGTTTATTGTTTTTGAAGTTTTCATAAAGGGAGTTACACTGGATGTATGTCTCTGTGACTTGCCTTTTCGGTTCTAAGTTGTTTTCATATTCCATTATTTCTCCATGTAGCAATAATTCATTGGTTATTCCTTTGCCTGCTTTATAGTATTCCATTATATGACTAAACCACCCTTTCTTTAGCCATTCTCCATACTCATTTGAATTGTTTGCCCTTTGGGGGCTATTTCTAGTAATACTCCTGTAAACGTTCTTGTACAGATACACTGGTGCACATATACAAGAGTCCACAGGTTACAGATTTAGAAGAAATCTGGGTTGTAAGGTACATATATCTTCAAGTTCACTGAGCAATATCAACCTCTGTTCCAAAGCAGTGGATTAATTTGCACTTCCCCCAGCATCACATGAGAGCTCCTGTTGTTCCACATCCTTGTCAACATTTCTGATTTTAAAATTTTGCCAACCTCTGGTGAGCATGATGTAGTATCTCACTGTGGTTCTTATTTCCATGAAGATAATGTGATCAAGCATTTTTCCACATCTCTTTTAAGTAGTATTCTGGCTGTCTTCTACAGGTGTTTACTTATACAATATTATTATCATTCAGTTATTAACATTATCTAATTTCTACCATGATTTCTTTTTAACACATGGATTAATTTCCAAAGGTATAGGATTTTTAAGATGCCTTTTTGGATTGATTTCTAACTTAAGTGCATTGATGTCAGTAAATGTGTTATATTTGGTATTCATTCTTTGAAAACTTTTAGGAATTTGTTCTACAAACAAGTACATAGTCAATTTTCATACATGTCCGTGTTTACTTGAAAAGAACATGTATTTTCTAGTATTTGGGTTAAATTGGTTGAATAAACATATCTTGAGTTTCCACCAGCTTTAGGTCCCTTCTAGAGTCAGCCACACAGTTCTTAAGGGCACTTGGACCCTCAGGAACACAAAGATGAGAATTGTAGCTAAACTTACCATTTTGGCTGACATCTACCTCGATGCTAAATTCTTGGGAAAGAGCATCAGAATCAGCTTCTGAAGAAAAGGGGAAATTGGGATTAAGTTGAATCCAACATGCAATAAGGGTGCTGAAAGAGGAAGTGACAAGAAGAAGAAAATTAACTTCTCCTATCTCATAATTTTGTCCGGGGACAGCCTGTAGCCTTTGCATTTTCTTATGCTTTCCTAAGTGGTAACTGATTAATCTGAGAATTAACCAATGCTAAAATCATCAGTGATTATCTATGCTAATTGGCTAATATTAGCCACCTCCCAGGTGACATTTGCATTTAAACAAAGCCTTTGTGAAGACTTAATGCCACAATCCAAATATCACGACTCATTTTTATTCGGTAACCTCAATATTTCCCTGTATCTCTAACTACCATGTCTTTATTCCTACAAATTTGAGAGAAGGAAATATTCCTCCTCTATCTATCCGAAGGCTAATACTTCAACGACAGCCCTTGACCCCATTCTCTCTCTCTGCTAGTGTGAGACCTTGATCTTGCCTATTGTTAATTCTCTCTCGAATCTTTAATCTCATCATATGTATTAACTTTTCCACTTCAGCCTGCAAGCAAACCCAATTATCCACGATTCTAACAACTTCTCTCCCAAGTGGTGCTTTTTTTCCTCTAAGGAAGGCTTATTCCTCACGAATCCACTATTCCGAGAGAAGTTTCCCTCAGTGATTCCATTCTATGGGAACCATCTCAGGGAGGCTCTCCAGTGATTCCAAGGCAACCCCCTCAATGACCTTCTGGTGGTTGCTGGGGGTGGAATTCCTTCCGAGTTCCAAGGCAATTCTCTGGCAATTTTCTATTTAGAGAAAACAATACTTAACTTCTGACAGAGCATCCTGACAATCCACCTCTAGCATTTCAGTATTTCGTGGAATTGTGAAATAACAAATAGGAATAAAAATAGCTAGAATGTTCGAAATACAGTTGCTGACATCTCTGTTATAAAGGCAAAAAACTACTGGAACGGTCTTTATCTTTAGAATGTCAGTTCTGATAGACAAAAGTAATCTATTTCCAGGAAACACCATGGGCACTTTTCTTTTGCTCAAACTTAGCTCTTTCTTGGACCCAGGACATCTCTCCACGTCCATCGTGTCTATCCCTGCCCTGGACTCAGTCTGCAGGCATTCCCCACACTATTTCTTGGGACCCTGTCACCCCGCACAAGATCTGGAGTTAATTGTAGTCTCTCCACCTGTCCCTGTGCTGCTGTCCTCAGAGAAAAACACAGGAACTCTCTGTGAGGATTTCACTATTAACATGAGAGAAATTTAAGGGAAAATAGCAATGTTAAAAAGAAAACACTAGAGTATTGAAAAGATTAAGAAATTTTAAAAGTTCTCAAGCCCATGGTCCTTTCCAACTCTACTGCTAGGATGGAAACAAGGATTGGACTCCATTAGATTCCTGCTGCTTGTTCGTTTTCTCTAGAGTCAAATCTACCAAACTTCTTCCCTCCTTTGTGTTCCTACCTAAAGAGGAAAAGTGTGCTGATCCCTAATATAAGTGCTCTTTTCCAAAATGTTCTATCAGGGGGAGGGTATAGGTCAGTGGTAGACTGCGTGCTTAGCATGCACGAAGTCCTGGGTTCAATCTCCAGTACCTCCATTTAAACAAACAAACAAACAAACAAACAAACAAACAAACACACCTAACTACCTCCCTCCACAAAAAAACAAAATACTCTATCAAGACAGAGTAATAGGTGATACTATATTCTACTCAGCCTTCACACCACTGAAGAATAATTGCCCCTCACACTGGTAGTCCATTGCCTGGCAGTGATCAGTCAGCAAAGGTCATGGGGGGAGAAAGGGGGCATTTAAGCAAAACTTCCTACTTCACAACTTTGTCTAGGTCAGCCCCCAAATTCCCGTTGGTTCAGCCCCTCCATGGGCTCTTGGTCAACTTCTTTCAACTACATCCAAAATAGCAGTCATGCAAAACAAACAAAAAAGCTTTACAGATACACCTAAGCATAAAAAATTCAGGAGTCTGACCTCACTCCTAAGATCCTAGGGCTTCACTGGCCAAGAACACTATGGGTAATGGACAGGCCATACCTTGAGAAGATCAGAGAAATGCAGACAGGTGAAATGATTATTTACCATATAATTCAGAAATCATATTCCTTGATATTTATCCAAAGGAGTTAAAAATTTGTGTCAACACAAAAACCTGCACACAAATGTTTACAGCAGCTCTATTCAATAACTGCCAAAACTTGGAAGCAACAGAGATGCCCTTCAATAAAATGAAAGGAGAAATAAACTGTGGTACATCCAGACAATGGAATATTATTCAGTGCTATAAATAAATGTGCTCTCATGCCATGAAAAGACATAGAGGAAACTTATACTAAGTGAAAGTATTCAATCTGAAAAGGCTACATACTGTATGATTCCAGCTATATGACATTCTGGAAAAGGCAGACTATGGAAACAGCAAGATGATCAGTGATTGTCAAGGGCTGGGGGAAGAGAGGGATAAATCAGTGGAGCACAGAGTAGTTTTAAGGCAGTGCGATTATTCTGTACAACACTATAATGGTGAAAACATGTCAGTATACATTTTTTTAAGCCCATAGACTGTCCAAAGAGTAAACCCTAAACTAAATAATGGACTTTGGGTGATAATGATGTGTCATTATCAGTTGTAACAAATGTGCCACTCTGGTGTGGGTTGTTGATAGTGGTAGAGGCTATGTGTGTTGGGGCAGGTACATATGGGAAATTTCTGCACCTTCTGTTCAGTTTTTCTGTGAACCTAAAAGTGCTCTATAAATAAAGTTTACTTTTTAAAAAACATTTCCAATAGTAACTAAAAATATAAAGTAACTAGGAATAGCAAAAGAAGTGCAAGTCCTTTATGGAAAAAAATGATAATACTTTCTTAGAAGCCTTTGAAGAAGATAGAAGTAAGTGAATAGATTTACCCTGTTTATGAATGAAAAGACTCCAAACGGATCTATAGATTTAATTTAATCCCATTCGTAATCCCAACAAATATTTCATGGAGCCTCAATCAGTTAGGGCACAACCACAGAAGCAGAACCAATAATATTACTTCACATTTAGCATAAGAAATTAGTAAATTCTCATTTCTGTCCTCCCAGCCTTTGTGCTACTGTTTTCTATAATATACTTCTACATATATTTTAAACCCCAACGTTATTACTTTTGTTTTAACAGTCCATTCTCTTTTTCATTAATTTATTTTTATTTGATTTACATTTTGTTGAGGGTGGGCAGTAATTAGGTTTATCTATTTTATTTTTTAATGGAGGCACTGGGGATTGAACCCAGGACCTTGTGCATGCCAAGCATGCGCTCTACCACTGAGCTATACCCTCCCCCCAACAGTCCACTCTTTCTTACAGAGCTCTAAGAAATAAGGAAAAAAAGAAAACTTCAGCGATTTACCCAGGGTGCCTCCATTCCTGGTCCCATCACTCCCTCGTGTAACTCTAGGCTTCCTTGGTGTCACTGTCCTTCGCTTGGAGGAGTTCTTCAACATTTCTTGCAGCATAGGGCTACTGATGGTTGCTTTCAGATTTCGCAGGTCCAAAAGAAATATTTTGCCTTCATTTTTAAAAGATATTTCTGCTTACAATTTTTTTTTCCTTCAGCAACTTAAAGATACTGTTTCACAAGTCATCCTGCTTACACTGATTTTGAGAGAAATCTGCAGTTGTCCTTATCTTTGTCCTTCTATTATGTCACGTGTCTCTTTCTGGCTGCTTTTACGATTTTCTCTTTATCACTGGTTTGGGGCAATTTAATTATGTAAGACCTTGGTGTAACTTCCTTCATGCTTCTTGTGCTTGGGGTTTGTTGAGCTTCTTAGAACTGTGGGCTTATATTTTTCATCAAATGTGGGAAAATTTTGCCCTCATTTCTTTAAATATTTTTCTATTCCCCACTCTTTCCTGGACTCTAATCACATGTATTTTAAACTGCCTGAAGTTGTCCCACAGCTTACTGATACTCTGTTCACCTTTTAAAATTCATTTTTCTCTGTATGTTTCCTTTTAAACTGTTTTTATTGCTATGTTTTCAAGTTTACTAATCTACTCTTCTGCAATGCCTAATCTGTCTTTAAGACTATCAGTTTATCAATATCTGTCAGGTATCACTGTTTTCATCTCTCAAAGTTCTATTGGGCCTTTTTTTTAATGTCTTCTATGTCTCTAATTAGCATACTCAATCTTTCCTCTAACTTTTTGAACATACGGTATATAGTCATAATATTTTAATGTTGTCATGTATAATTACATCTTTGTCAGTTCTGGGTGAGTTTCTATTGATTTATTTTTCTTATAATTACGGGTCATATTTTCCTGCAGCATTGATTGCATGGTAAATTTTGATTGGATGCCAAACGTTGTGATTTTTACTTTGCTAGGGGCTGGATATTTTTGTAGTCTTGTAAATAGCCTTGAGATTAGTTCTCGGCCATAGTTAAGTTAGCAGGAGACAGTTTGGCCCTTTGGGATCTGTCCTTCAAGATTGTTAAGTGGGCCCAGCTCGGCATTTATTCTAGCGCTGATTATTCCTCGCTTCTGAGCCATGACTGTTCTGAGTGCTCTATACGATGTCCTATGAATTGTGAGGTTTCCTAATTTGGCTGGGGTCTGGGGATGGGGATGGGCAGCGGACAGGCACTCTGCCTAGCCAAGAGCTGCTCCCTCTGATCCTCTTGGTGATCCTTTCATAGCCTCAGGTCGCTTCCTCACGTACACTCCCTCTTCAGGACTCTGCTGACTATTTGAGGGGAACCCTCTGCAGGTCTCCGGGCTTCTCTGCGAGGCCTGGTCTCTCTCCTCTCCAGTGCTCTGTCCTGCAGACTCTAGCCATCCAGCTCACCTCAAGCTCCCAGGCAGTATCCTCAGCTCAGAGAGTTCACCAGTCCCTGCCTGGGTTTTCCCTCCCTGTGCCATGACCTGAAAACTGTCTCTTGGCTGTCAGCTGCTGTACTCACAGCGCTCACTGCTCCTTTTCAGTCTCTCAAAGGACACTATCCTTCACTGCCTGGTCTTTATTAATATTTTGAAAATTATTATTTCTTGTATCTTGTTCACTTTTTAAGTTATCTCAGGCAGAAGAGTAAATTTACTCCACCTTGGCTGGAAGGGGAAGCCTGATAAATTGTTTTTTATTATAATGTGTGCAAATATCCTCAGATTTAAAAGTTACAAAGTCCTTACACTTATAACTCTTATACGACTAAAAAGTTTTAAATTTTATAAATTAATTACAATCAAATCCAAAAGTGAATTAATAACCATCATTCAAATTAATAACATCAGTTTAATTAATATACTAACTTAAGATGAGTAATGACGTGATTTGGTTTAAAGAAGGCAGAGTATTAACTGCATCCAGTACAGTTTTAGTCTGGCTCTGGTGACCTGCTTTTCCCATTGTTCTCCGTATTTCAACCACTGAAAAATACTCATTTGTACAATACTTCAAGATGTCGTCCAGCCTCCACTTTGTTCAAATTATATGTTAAGTCCACCCTGTTCTCTTTGGTGCCTGTGCAGTTATATGTGCAACTGTGAATACTGAAATTTTGTAGCAGCATTTGGCTATAAAATGGGAACTCACATGATCCTGAATATGCTCCTTTTAATTTTTAAATAATCATTGAATTAGAAAAATAAACATTTAAAAATTCTTATATAGAACATCCAGTTTGATATATACTGGTCCAATGCAAGACAATAAAACTGTTATCAAGTTGGTAGCCACAACGAAAAGACTAAAGATGTATTTGAGCCACGAGAATTCCTAAGAGATAATCCCTACTTTATCTGAAATGATTGATAATGAGGGGAAATAGGAACTGAAGTTGGGATGAGCTAACAAATATCTCCAAGAGAAAGGTGTGGAAACTGAGAATAACCAAAATGCCTGCCAGAAAAAAAGCACGGGGTGAAAACGTGAGTGTGACTGCAGATCAGCTACAAGGGAGGTGAAATAAGAAGAGAGAGATACTCAAGAGGAAGAATCCAAAGAATACCACTGTCTGATAGAAAAAAAAAAAGAGACAGAAAAAAATGGATTATCTAGGATCTTGATGGATAATACAGGAGTGACAGAAAAAGCAGCATCTCTAGGGCAGAAAAAGAGATTCTACACCAGCCAAACTCACAAAGAAGAATCAGAGCAGCTTTTACCAAAAGCCAGAGTATAGATCTGGACCACATACAGAATGGAATCGAGTTCCTTCAGAGAAGGCAAGGTGCCTAGTTTTCCAGTTTGCACTGGACCAGCCCCTGGGAAAGTCAGTCACTGGGTCCCTCATACGAGGAGAACACGGTCTGGTTCTTCCTCTCTGCGGCAGACTTGGGCTCAGTTTCAGGGTTTGTTTGTGGTGCTCTGTATCTGCTTCTGGTTTCCTCAGTGCTCTCCTGGTTTGACACGTAACTTCTCCATGACCCCTGATTCTCACGAACTTTTTCCCACTGAGTGACTTGAGACTAGCCCTTCTGCTTTCTCTTGTGCTTCACTCTTAGCCTTTTCATTAGCTTTCTTGAACCTAGCTTACTCAAGGAGATTCAGTGATGCTACCTGCTGCCTCTGAGGGTGAGGGAACAGAATAACCAGAGTGTGGAAAGAGGGGAAAAGGCCATGAGAGTAACTGTGCTCCTGACCATGCTTTTCAGACAGACCTAAAAGAGAGAAGAGGAATGCCAAGAGGAGTGCCCCTTTAGTCCTTTAAACCTGCAAGTCCGCTTGGCAGGTTTGCACAGCTGGGACATTTAATAACTATGTAAACCAGATGAGCAACAGGAAGCGCGCCTGGGGAGAAAAATCTCACCTAGGGAGTGTTTGTGCCTCAGAATCCCACTGCGCAGGAAAGGTCAGCTGTCCACATGCACCTGGACAATTGGCGTGGACGGGTGGGTGCCGGGAAAGTGAGGGGAAGTGGGAAAAGGCAGGACGTGGGCTCCTGGCCTTCGATGGGAACATCTTTCCTTTTGTACTCTCTGGTGGTGACAGAGGGGGGGAAATCTGAGACACATCAGAAGTGAGATGAGATGCCATGCCCTATTTTAGCTCAAAGGCTCCTTAGGAACTTAGCGTCGTCCACTCTCCAAACACCTCACTTTGGAGCCGGGTCAGTGTGATGAAACTCCAGGTTCTCATCTCTGGACACTCTTTTTCCATGACAGAAAGTCCACTGAGGACAGTCACAAGACTTGCCTGAAAAGGTGGCACTTAGAGGGCAGGTCCAAAGACTGCCTGTGATCCAGGAGACCCTTTGGCTTCACCATGTAGTCCCATTTCACCTGACGTAATCACTATCTTACCCATCATTATTCTATTTAAGAATATACTGGTTAATAAAAAATTTTCTGCCCAGCAAAGCAGAATTATTTGAATGGCTTTTATGTCAAGATTGTGATTTTTTAATGTTTTCTTCAAGTACCTGAATATTTTCACTTAGTTTATAATAAAAATAGGATCCCAGTAAAATATACAAAGAATTTTAGAGCTAGAGAGAGTACCAGATTCTAGTCCTCTTTATTTTACAGAAGAACTGAAGTCTACAATGATTTAAGTGTTTCAACTGAAGTCATACTCTGCATAAGATCTCAAAAATATTATTCCCATGAAAAAAAATCCAAGGCTCCAATGGCTTAGTTAATTCACCTAGAGTCAACAACCAATAAATGATGAAGCCAGTGTTCAAACTCAGATCTGTTGTCTCCACTGGCTTTGGAGGCAGCTGTGAGATGGTTGTGAAAGAGCAACTGGACACCGGTACCCGTTGTACTGTGCAGCATTTCTCATGCAGATAGCGAGCTGCCCTGCATACCTCGACTGGTAACGTGAGTGCAGTGACTGGCCACGTTTTGAATCAATGCTAAGCAAAGGCAAAAAGGATTTGGGGTTGTCTTGCTACTTGTGTTTCTGAAATCTGACCCTATTGTAAACAGAATAGCAACTTGCACCTGTTTCCCCCACCCCAGAATCGTGACTTCCTTGCGGCCTAGCTTCTCCCCAGCCCTGCAGCCTCCTGGAGCTGTGTTCCCTGAAGGATGTAACATGGACCACCTCCAGCAGGGTCATGTGCTTGAGCTCCTTTCAAAATATAAGGATTCCTGCATCCCCCCCAAGAATCACCCAGTCACCATTTCCAGGACGGAAGAGGGGGCTGGGAGTTTCCATCTGTGTAAGTCTCTTCAAAGAGGCTTCTGTACACTGCAGTTTGAGAATCACTGAGATTGTACAGAAATGCCATTGGCTGAGATTACAACAGTCTGTGTCTGATGGTTTGAAAATAAGAGAACTGAAATGATTAAAATAGAGTCATCTCTGAGCAGTTCTTTCTTAGGAAACTGACTCTTTCAGGAGTACAATTTAAAAACTATCTTCAATTGCCATCATAATTTATTTTAATGTTATTATTCCAGATACGTGATTATTTGGAAAATAGGAAAATATTGAAAGAAACAGCAATATATATACATATTACTCTAATTTCCATTAGACAGCTACTTTTAACATTATGATAGATTATCTCCCTACTTTTTCTTTTTCTTTCTTTTCAAGAAACTGTCATTCCCTAACACAAGGATAACTTGGAAATGAGCTCCTCTGTCAGAAGCAATATTGTCAAACCTCCATTAGTACAAGGATGGTCATGCTGGCAGACACATCGTGATCAGGGGAGGCAAATCCACATCCTGAGTAAGTGCTTTCCAGTGAGGACAAACTGCCGCCTCCTCCATCATGATCCCCCTGCCATGGGGTAGCCTCCTGGTCTTTCTCAGGGAGCAGAGCTGCTTAGAGGGCCCAGCATTGGTCTCTGCTGTTGGCAAGTTAGGCAGCCCGCAATGAGGACAGCCAGACCAGCCTTGGTGAAGGATCCACATTGTTGGCCCCACGCATGACCTTTATCCCCACCACTGTGGCCACCGAGCAAGCACCGAGGTAACTGCAGAGTCTGACCGACAACCACAGAGCGGGTCACTGTGTCTACCTGTTTACTGAAAGTCTCCTCTACATGGATGCCCCTTGCTGAGTATTCATGTGGGACATCAATCTTTTTTGCACTCTGTTCATTCTGAAAGTTTCATACACATACTTCTTCCCCCATCCTCTTTGTCACCTATCTGCCAGTGTTTTTTTTCTGAATCCCCAACTTTCAGACGAACTGCCAATGACTGTCCATGAATCAGTATATTTGCACTTCTGACCATCTCTCAATCCAGACAAAGTGGACAAACAAATGTATTTCTCAAAGGTCTACTCACCAAGAGGGTTTTCCACCACAACGGTTCTGCGGGGCCACCCCTGAAAGGGTTGTAATGCTGTAGCCACCTGCTTCCAGTTGATGCTAACACATGGCAAAAATCCTCTATAAACTAGGCCTGAGCTTTTTCTTCCTCAGTCAGATGCTTGTATCTTCAGGAGTCGCTTATACCTAATCTTGTTTATAGCATTTCCACTTGGTGTTGGATTCCTTTTATCTTGGTGGATGAGAAAACCTCCAGTTCGTCATAGACGCTCAGGTCATAGGGTTTCTAGATGTCCCAGATTAGAAGTTCAGTCTCTACCAGGGTCCAGTAGCAAATCAAGAGCTGTTTCTTAAAAGAATAGTTCTCTACTCCAAAACCTTAGTGATCTGTGCTTCCGTCAGTCAGTATGGTTGTTGTAGGCAGCCTCTAAAGTATCTCCCAATGAGCCCTACCTCCTGCTACTCACGCCCTTGGGTAATCCCATCCCCCTGCTATAAGCTGGACTGGTGGCTGGCGCCTAAACTATTAAATATGGCAGAAATGATGAGTACCACTAGACACAAGGTTACAAGAAGACTGTGGCTTTCATTTTAGGGTGTCTTTCTCTCTCTCTTTTGACTTACACTAGGGAAAGCAAGCAAGCTGCCTTGTGAAAAGCCTCATGGAAGGGCCTACGGCCTATCAGTCTGGGAGGAACTGAATGAAACCTGCCAACAACTGAAAATGAGGTTAGAAGTGGATCCCTCAACCCCATTCAAGTCTTGAGATGACTAGAGCTCCACCCAGTGGCTTGGCTTGACTTGCAACCTCAGGAGATGCCATAAGCCAGAACCACCCAGCTAAACTGGTCGTATATCCCTGACCAACAGAAATCATGAAATAATAAATATGTGTTGTTTTAAGCTGCTAAATTCTGAAGCAATCTGTAGTGCAACAACAGATAAATACAATGACTATCTGTGGACTTACGGGTTGTTCTATACCATACTGCTTCTGACCTAGAACTCATTTTTCAGCTAAAAAAGTGCCACTGAGCTCATACCGCTGAGGGTACCGGTTTGCCAGGTAGGACATCCCTTCGAAGCAGCAGAGCGGATAAAACAGCCTCCTGAATTGGGAGCAATGCACTGAAAGGTCAGGGCACTATCCTACAGGACGTGGGTGATCCTTGGGATCAGAAACTAACACAGGGCACTCTTTTCTTGGGTGGCCAGAATGCATGGATTAAGGGGTAGAAGTGGTAGTGGCTCCTCCACTACCACAGTTAATTACAACCCCCCCAAATTGTTTCCCTTCCTTGCAAGTTTGATTGCTGTTCGCTTAGAGGTTTTAATTCCCAAAGACAGAATGCTTCCACCAGACGTCAGGACAATGGCTCCAATGAACTGGAAGACTAGATTTCCAATGGCTACACGGAGCTGCTCAAGCTATTGAAATAACAAAGAAGGGATCATTGTTTTTCCTGGGGCGATTGCTCCCAATTACTAAGGGTAAATTGAGTGGCTGCTGTAACAATGGAGCTCGGGAGGATTAAGTCTGGAGCCCAAGGCATTCTCTGAGTGCTTTCAAATCTGATAGTACAACTTAAGGCAGAACTGTACCAACACATTAAAGACAACACGAATAATAGATTTAGGCTATTCAGGAATTTTCCACTGGTTTTAAATTATACGACGATATAAAAATATGGAAAAGTGTACACGGGCTTACCTCCTGAAATAATGTTATATTAGAATGCTGTTTTTAGATATTAGAAATAAAGTATTTTATTTCTCCATGTTAAAAAAAAAAAAAAGACAGACTACCAAGATTTAGACCCTTTGGGAGTGAAAGTTTGGATTACCTCCACCAGGAAAAGAACCGTGACTGGCTGTGCTGCCAGCTGAGGGTAAAGGAAACAGAATTTATAGCAGACATGAGGACACATGAGGACTGCAGCAGGTGGCAAATTTTTTTCCTTGCTTGTTAAGTATATACTGATATATATTTACTTATTTTTCCCTTCCCTTTCATTGTTCCTCTTTATTTTATATAAGGACTGATATTGGTGATTAACTTTATAATTTGGTTTGTATGTTACATATTTATTTCGTTGGGATTGGGTAAAACAGACAATAACATTACCCAGAGATGGTTTAGGTGGCTGTTGGGCCACTCTTTTGAGGAAGAGGATGGAAATACCTTTGTTTGTAAAAAGGATAGTTGTACCTTCTCAAGCAAAAGCAAATGATGTTACTGTTATTAAGACAGAAACATAAATGGATGCTGAAAGACCAAAACAATAGACTCTGCTGGTTATTCCCTGTCCCTCAGCTCCAAGCACACCTTTCAAAATTCTGTTCATGTTTGGGTGTGTAAACTGTAATTTCCAGACTCCCTTGCTAAGTGGCTTCTGGTAAGATTCTGCGAAAGGGAAGGGGGAGGTGGAGCTTGGAAAGAGGCAAGAGAAAGGGCTCTTCCTGTTTCCAGTTCCTGACAGGACTGCTCCAGCAGCGGCTCCCGCCAGCTGTGGTTCCACGCTTCTTTCAGCTGCCCTGCCACGTGCCCTGCCGTGCCTCCTTGAAGCACGGATGTTAGTTCCACTGCGCTCCCTCACCGGCCGGGCCACGCCACCTGAACCATCCAAGCACCTGCCAGGTTGCACTCCCCCTCCTTTAAGAGCACCAACTGCAACGCTCTCTCAAAAGTACCGCTTCTTGAGAGTTATGACCATCAGTCCCAGAGAGCCCCTCCTACAGAGTTGTAGTTCTGATAACATCACTTGTGTTAGTCTGGTCTCCAGAGACAGAATCAATAGGAGAAAGAGAGAGAGACCTACATACACATACAGAGAGACTTACAAGGTATCGGCTCACGTGATTGTGGAGCCTGCGACGTCCCGTGTCTGCAAACTGGGGACCCAGCGAGGCCGGAAGTGTTGTTCAAAGGCCCGAGAGCCAGAGAGCCAGTGGTGTTGATTCCAGTCTGAGTCTGACGGCCTGGGAAACTGGAGCACGGAGGGCAGGAAGACTGATGTCCCGACAGCCCCAGCAACCAGGCAAAGCGCAAATTCAACTTCCCTCTGCCTCCTCAGGCCCTCCAAGGATCACATGAGGCCCACCCACGCTGGGGAGGGCAATCTGCTTTACTCAGCTCACCAATTCGGATGCCCGTCTCTCCCAGAAATACCCTCACAGGCACACGCGAAAATACTGTTTAAACAGATGTGTGATTCAAAAATTTTCATCAGAAGTTTCAATAGTTCTAGCAAAGGATCTAACTTCAATGTCATAAATATTGTCATTTTAAAATAAAACTATTCCAACACTCTCAAATTTATCCACTAGACTCTAAAAACCATAGCTGTTTGATATCCACCATCTCCATTAAAAGAATATATTCCACTTTACCTATAATTTTGTCATATTTTTAATGCTTAAAAGTTCACCTTGTCATTTCTCTGCAATAAAAATATGTAGATTAATTTAAGTTTTTAAATTTTCAGTGAAGACTCTTAAAAATTTTCTAAATTTCTTGTGGCTTAACCACAATGAGCATCATTATGCAATGGGCATAACAAATATATTCTTTGAAATATTACTAAGTATAAGTATAAAATTTACAGAAATATATCTCAATTTGATGCACTTTTTTAAAAAATTAGATCATGTATCTGTGGACAAATATTGTTAGCTACTGGGATGAGATGGAGTTCAATGAAAATAACAAAAAGGTTATCAAGTATGGGGCTTAAAAACAGAAATTATTTGGTGTATTATTTACAGAACATTAATAATATAGATTATAGGAGCTATAATGCATTCCACCTGGTAAAGATGAGTAGAAAGCAAAGAATTTATAATTCATAATTCATCTTACTATGTAGCACTCTCCAAAAATTAAAAAAAAAAAGGGGGGTTTAAACTTCCTAGTAGCCTTTTGGCAAAGCTACCGAAAATACTTCCCCTGGTAATCAGAAAAGTAAGTTTTGTTTAAAGATGTAATGTTGATCTGTGGAAAGTAAATAGGAAAGCTTTTCTCTCTTTACTTAAAAGCATGCGAATATATAAAATAAGATGCAGGCTTATGTCTTAGTTTGAGTAGGCTTTTCAGAAACTAGTATTTCAAATTGTCCCTGTATTTGGTGCCTTTGAGATTTTTTTTATACTCTGAGGGATTGCACCATAGTAAAATTAGACTGGGTAAAGAATACATTTTCTTTGTAAAGAGGGAAAATGGAGATTGTGAAAGAGAAGCTAAAAAGGAGAATCTGCAAAGTCCTACCTTGATAGCAGACAACTCTATTTTGGAAGTACCTGTTTAAGTAGAGAAATCTGGAAACAAATTCTTTAAAACTACTGACATCTGCAACTTGAAATACAAGGGAAGGATTTGTGAAACTCAAGTGGTATGAATACTGTCTGAAAGCCACTGGTTAAAGAATATTCTTAAAGACCATTGCATGCATAGTATAAAATCAACAGAATTACTTGCATTAGGTGATCATTAAGAAATGAAGAAAAAAGCATACTGAAATAACAATTTGAGATACAGAAGTAGGAACAGAAATATAATTTTGCTTGGAAAAATAAGTATCTTCCAGGAATTAACAAAAATTTCTTTGTGGTAGTCTCACCTTTATTTTGACCAAGCTGAGACTCAACAATAGTGACACACCCAAGCCAAGATTAATAATAAACTCATCCTGTACGCTGTTGACCTTAAATCTCTCGCTCCAAAATTCCCAGTCTCTGTATTCCAACCTACCTCTGTAACACTGCTGCACACCGTGTCAGAAACAGTAGGTACCACATTAGTCTTAAGCCCCCCAAATTTATCACAACCCCTCCAACAACTATACTAGAAGTGTAGTTTTACTCTCAAATAAAAAGGTATTTCATATCTTATTTGTTATAGAAATGAACTTACAAAATTTACTTCCCGAAAATGAAAATAGCAAGCAATACTACCATCATCATCTTTAAAACAAACTGAACCCAACTGTTCAAGGTCACAGAAATCACCGACAAGAATTACAGTTATGTATATGGAGTCATTTTTTTTCTTTATACTGTTTTATACAAGTTAATTCTGCACTTGCTGAATGTTTTATAATACCATCCTCTGGATCTGTATCTTGAACTATGTTTTAATCATCACCAGATAAGGTCCAAGACAGAACTAAGTTTTAGAAAATTCCTCACTATATTACAACATGGCGTATTTAGCTGGTGTAGCAAACCAGTTTCATTTGAGTCACAACCGCAGCTGCCCACAGGGACCAGAAAGTAATCTAAATGCGGGAGCAGGCTAGATATAAGATAACTGAGAGTAATGAAAAGCACATTCTGTTCTTTTTTAATACTATAAGCCAAACAAAAACATACCTGGGGCTGATTTGGCCAAATCTACTAGGGTTGATATTTTGCAATTCTCATTGTTTAGCTTTCACAACATATTCAACAGATTCAAAATCAGTATTTACCAAGTGCCCACTAAAAAGAAGACATGTAATTAGAATGAGACGCTTATTAAATGTTACTGCTGACAGAGCAAGCGCATGTGCATAAAGTTGACTCATTATATTCTACATGAGATTTCAGTGAAGTGATTAAAATTATACACAAACTACAGATCAAATCTACATCCCTACCTTAAAACACTGTATCAAAAAGAAAAACACACTTCAGGTGAAAAGATTATTTTATTTCAATACTTCAATAATACTGAAATTAGCTCTCATACATATTCACCAACTCTTAAATTTCACTGTCCGTATGTATCTCAGGAGATACGGTCAAAGTGAGATTTCTCTGAACATTCTGTACTTCATCTCCAAATTTAAGTCAGGTCCTTTAATAAGTTACTACTTATTGTTTTACAGTATTTATGAAGAGAATTAGTGCAATACATCACTGAGGTATCATTTAGAAGGCAAATACCCTATAGGTTTGGATTTGTCATCCCAATTCCTTGGCATTCAATAATGTAAGTGTCTTTAGAGGCATCTTCTTCGTCTTCTGATTTCTTCACAGTAAATTTAGCCTGAAACCAGAAGGCCATTTGGTATGTAAGTAACATAGGAGGGACAGAGGGAAGAGCCCATAACTTCAGCTCACATAGGCAGGTAGTTAATACCAAACTCATTTTATTGAAGCTAGAGATACAAAGATCAAATGACTCATGAGAAATTCAACAGCCTAGATATAAAACATTTTGTTCCAGAAGCATGTTTCTTGTTCAGAGATACATATACCTGTGGGTTTTGTCAGAATATACAGCCTGAGCCCCACTCTGTACCTAGTGAATCAGAAACCCCCAGCAGTGCAGCTTAAGCAAATATCAATTTAAAAATCCCAGTTGTTAATGATAACGCATCTCCACTACCTACTTCCTACAACTTTTCTAAAGCATGGCACTGAAGCATTTATACTTCTTTTATCTTGTCAAGTATCAAATTACTTTAATTTCCCTGCCAATTTAATTCCCTAAATATACTATTTAAAAGATCTAGTTCAGAGCAGGAAGGCAAGGGGAGGTGACAGTTAAAAATATTCCTTCATCTTTATTGGGCTTAACCTTGTATTTTCCATTTGTTAACTAATTCAAGTTTAGCTTTGAAATATTTGATCTCTATCACTGTATTGTGAAAACATGATTTTTTTAAAAAAGCAAATGTATTCATTCTAAGAAAACTGATTAAAATCAAAACAACTGAGCAGGTTGACTGAATCTGTGACAAAGGTATGCTTAAAATCTTAGGATTCTTTGAAACAAAACCAGCACTCTGAGGCCCTTTTGAACGTAATATTTACAAATTATTCCAGTTTCAGTATCGTGGCAGCGTGTTGACACACAGTGGACACTGCAAATTATTGCTGAATGAATAAACACTAAATCTGAATTCTAAGCTAGCTAGCCAAAAAATTTACATACTTTTATGTATATATACATACCTTTTCCAATTATAAGCACGATATAAATATGAAACACAGGTAACAGTTATGAAAATCATTTCTAGCCTATGCATAAACCTAAGGAACATGAGAAAAAGGTAGAGCTGAAATGAGCCGTAGGGACTACAGCACCGTCTCCCAATTTACTGATGAATGATCCGCACTGAAACACAGAATGACGAAGCAGCTTGCACCCCAAGTTACTGAGTTAAAACACAACAAAGCTGAACAAGAAACCAGAGCTAAAAATTCCGGTTTACAGCACTTTCCACTGTGTATTCACTTCAAATAACATGCGAGTGTCTACGACACGCATAGTGCTGCCGAAAGTGAAAACTACAATGAATACAACCTTGTCCCTGCTGTCAAGGAGGGCAGTCTACGTGGGGAGACAGGCAAATAAGAGCCACAAAATACGGCGTAAGGAGAATAACAAAAAATACAGGCAAGTATCCTGACGTCAAATATCATCTGCCTTCCCCTCCTATGAAGCCTTGCCCCACATTTAACCAAAATCTATCTACGCTTTCTAATAACAAAAAATGGAATACATTATTAAGAATCATACAAATAAAACGTTAGGAGTAGGGCAACAGTGGCTTTGTGCCTGGTATACTTCTGTAATGCTTAATTTTTTATTACTCCTGTGCATTATTTTTATAATTTTTTAAAATGCTTAAGGTCAGCACCTTCCTTCATAAAATTCTGAGTTATAAATTTTATATTATTTTACAAAATTGCATTATGAAGACTAGAGCAAAATGGAAATATGCTACATGTGGCTGAAAAAAGCAAGAAATGAAGCTGCATGCATAAAGTAAAAAATGCAAAGAGAAACAATTTCAAGAGAGGAGGAAACCTAGGTCATAAATATTTTGTTCTATCTTTAATCCTAAAACTTCTATAGTTTTAAGTTTTGCATTTTAACTGTCTACTGTCTACTTTCAAATAATGTACAAATCACATGCAGTGTAAGAAACTGGGAGTATTTTTCTCCTCCTGTCCCTTGTGCTGTTTTTGTCATGTATTTGGGCATATAAACTTCACATTGTAATTGTTTGAATTAAACCATTATAATTTTTTTAATTAAGAAAATTTAAAAAAAGAAAGGTAATATGACACACAAATAAAAGCAAATATGCTTTTTTCACAAACTTGCATTTTAACAGCATAGTGGTTCTGGTTATTTTTAGAGCTCCTGTCACCAAGCACAGTGAAAATTGACAACAATGTAGTCTCAAATATCAAATTGGACTCATTACAGCAAGTGTCTGGCAGCATACATGAATAGGACCATAGTCTGACTTCTAATATCCTTCAATACATCTCCTTCTATATTTTACACACAGATTACTCAATCTTAATCTCATAGTAATCTTAATTACTGTAAACAACTTCATTATGACTAATTTTAAAATTAGAATCTCTTTTTAATGTTGAGAGTATACTGCAGTTATTAAATTTCTATGTATTATTGAAATGTATTTCATGAGAACATCTAAATTCTTTTGTTTTTTCTCCTGAGTTATTTGGTTATTTGTTAACAAAACAATGTAAAAGGACAAAAAAAAAAAAAAAAAAAGAGGAGGAAAATACCCAAATGTCAAAGTGGTTTTACTGGCAAGGGGGGGTTATGGGCAGGTTCCTTCCTCTACTTTCCAGATTTTCTATAAAGAAATTAGTCTCAGATAAAATACACATGTCAACCTTTTTTTTGGGGGGGGGGGGAATTTGGTTTATTTATGTATTATTTTTTATAATGCAGGTACCAGGGATTGAACCCAGGACCTTGTGCACGCTAGGCACTGCACTCTACCTATATTTAACCCTCCTCATCTCAATTTTTTTTTTAAGTTAAGAATCCCGTAGAAAAGGTATAAATATGAGCTTATTCAGTGTTAAATCCTTTTTCACTAAAAATTGTAAATTGCTCTTCTAAAATTAAGAGAGCTGGTAAATGTTAAAATTTTAGCAAACCTCAGTAGAATCACAAGAAAATAAAACATTTAAAATGTTATATAAATAATTTACATTTATAGCCAACTATAAACCCCTTCTGATTTGACTTCATAGTTCTCATTAAAATACCTTCACTTACTATAAGGCAGCACCCACCACACAGGGGCTTTGATGTATGATCTCCTGGCTCTGCTTAAAGCACAGTCCTGCTACCAAGAAACTACCTGGTCTTGAGCAATTAATTTAATTTATGATTACTATTAAGTTTTCTGATTATTAAAATTTGACCCCAAATTGGCCATAATAAAAATCAATTATTCTTTCTGATGGAATACTCACCTTCGCTAATTGTTCAGCAAAATGTATAGCCGTTTGTGTATGGAGTGTAACTGGTCCTGTTTTTATTTTGGAAATTCCACTGGCTAATGCCATGAAGATAATCAGCTATTGAAAAAAGAACAAAGAAGAAAAATCTCACACATTTACTAATATTTGGGGTTAAAATGCTACTGCTTTCCATATGAAAATACTACTAAAAATCAAAATAGCTAAAAAAAAAAAAAAGTCTATTTCTTTAGGTTTCCAGAAGTCCTAAAGATGATAAAAAAAAAAACAAAAAACCATGTTACCAAAAGTCTGTGGTGTAGCACAGAAATGCTTAGTAGCAGTTCTCAATACAGATTTTTAAAAATTAATGGTTAAGAATAAAATATAGAGTTGAAAGATACTTTATTTAATCAGACCAACTGTCTTTGCAAGCTGGTATATATAATGTGACAAGCTTCTTCCATGCTCTAAAACCACACTTTAACAGGTAAATAAATACACTAATACAGAATTACTCAAGTACAGAGTAGTAAGAAGGAAGAGACTAGAAATAAGGGAAACTGTCTTAAGATAAACTGGTCAAGAAATCTTGAAAAATACATTTCAAAACATAGATTGCTAATTAGAGATTAAGGAAGAAAACGCATGATAGAAAGGAAACTCTACCAAGACAGTGACCATAAAAAGACTATATTTGGAAATATTCACTAGTTAAGTTTGAGAGGTCTCTGACACATCCAAGTGGAGATGTTGTCAAGCATAAGGCATGTAAGTAAGTGGAGTTAAGGAGAAAGGTCTGGGCTAGCGATGTAAATTTAGGAGCTGTCAGCATACAGACAGGTACAGATACGTAAGCCACGAGACTGGACAAAATAACTGAGGGACTCAATACAGATAAACGAAAGACGTGTGAGCCTAAGCCCAAGGGCTCTCCAAAACTTTAAGTTGAGAAGATGCAAACAACAAACTAGCACAGAGACTAGAATGCACGGCCAGTGAGGCAGAAAGATAACAGTATTTCAGAAATCAAGTGAAGAAAGTATTTCAAGAAGGAGAGTGCTCAATTGTGCCAAATGCTACAGCCAGGTCACGTAAGGTGAGAACTGAAAGTTGAGGTATATAAATTCCAGGATAATACTTCATAAGTGGACTGAATAAGGACATACCAATCAGTGTCTGAAAGTCAGTGACTAAAATTTATATTCAATCTAACGGCCCAACATTGAAATCTAATAGGCTTGAAGGCTTTTATTCTGAAAGTGTCACTACCTGGTCTTGCAGATACTCATCCACAGCACCACCATGTCTGAGGTTTGATAATAGCATTTCAGCAGCTTCAATTCCAACCCTGTCTGCATTAACACCTAAAACAGGCACAATGTAAAAAACACACAATTAATTACTAAGAAGCAAAAAGTTTAATATACCCCAGTCAGCACTGGCATAACATCTTTCAGGCTCTGAATTCATCCAGTGCAACTTTGGGGAGAAGATCTTTATGTATATTTAATCTTCTGAGAGTTTAGCATATGCAGATACTTTATTAAAGGTACCAGTGGGAGGAAAAAAACAGGCTGCTTTGGTCCTACTTAAGAAGTACTAATTATAAAATCAATTTATAACTAAGTTATGACCCTATAATACTATGCCTCGATTTCAAAATTTTAAATTTGCAATTCATATGTTACAATTAGTCTGCAGGGAATTCCATTAGAGTTACAGGATTTTTTTAAAAGTCAAGAGAATACATTTTCATCCAAGGAAGAGCAGATAAAAATTCTCAGATCACATATTAAAAAGTTGTATTCCTTTAAAATTTGAACAAATATTATTTTATTTTGAAAATAAGTCAGAATATCTATCCCCATGTTCTACTCCCTGCTTCTCCACACACACTGTAAATATTTGGTACAATGCTGAATACAAAATAAGTCCATCAGAAGTAGTAGTGGAATGTCAAGTAATTCTTTTATTCACTTTAAACTAAATGAACCCTTGGCTATAAATGAAAGTGTCTTTTTAAAAATAAGAATGTGATTAATTTTTATTTTATTTTATGTTTGGAAATTCATTTGACCATACATATGCTTTGATAAAATTTCCCAGCAAAGTAGAAATCAAATTTTAACTATTTTTTCCTTTATTGCATTTATAATAATATAATAAATTTTCTATCTTCACAATATCAATTAGTCAAGTGTTTACATGACTGGATGAAATGGTTTGGAACATTTATGAATGTTGACTTCTTGGGAAGCTACTTTGACTCTTCTAGATGGAGATGACAATACCTAAGTTGCAAAGTTGTTAAAAGTTACAGATAATATTTATAAAGCTTCCATAACCAAGACTAGTTCATAATAAGCTGTTAATAAGAACAGTTAATAATGAGCACCTACTGTGTGTGTACCATACTAAGTGATAGAAACTGGTGCCTTTGATAAGGAGACATAAAAAATACTTATCCTCTAACTCTCTGACATATGAGGAAGTGCCAAAGCTCTATGGTAGAAACTGTGTACCCAGTGAGAGCTCAGAAAAGGAACAGATCATAGGCTCTCGAATAACTTGAGAAGGTTTCACAGAGCACAAAGGACTCGAGTGAGTCCTTGAAGTCAAATATGCACAGAGGACATGAAGGACAAGGCAGGGGTCCTGGCTGCGCAGTGTTAGAGAGCAGCAGGTGCACTGAGGTTTCTCCGCCAAGTGGCAGGATCTCTCTCAGAGCATCCACATTCCCTCCTCCCCAGCCGCCCTGACAGTGGTGTGGTGGCGCCATTCGTAACGGTATGGACGGATTTACGTTGCACCGTTACCAGCTATTGCTAGTGCTCTGCAGCTACTGTACAAAATGAAGTGAACGTGGGAAATCTTTCTTATTAGTGTTAGTTCCAAACAAAAAAGCAAAATCCTAATTTTTTCTGGAAACTTACTTCTTTTCTAACTGACAAATAATTTTCTGGTATTTCTTAAAATGGTCTCAATGGTTTATAATGTAACAAATTAAAATGAATATTCAATGATTTGGGGTTTCTTCTAGCTTATTAAAAGGACAAAACCATAAAATAGTTATCAGACTGAACAGAGAAAGCCAAAGGGCTGATTAGGGCATGAGAGAGAGGCCATGAATTACCACATATTCTGAAGGAGGGTAGGAAGTGCTTCCTATAGGCAGTTTCCACACAGGAAACAGAACTGAAAAGCCAGAGGCATCATTCATCTCAGCAGACTGATTTGTCTCACAGTAAAGAACAAAACTAAGTGAAAGACAAGAGTAATCAACAAATACACAGATATTCAACAGCATAAAGATAAAATGCATTCCGTCCACACTCCAATCATACAAAGTTGGAAGGGATTCTTACACAGATCACGGCCCAATCTCACTTTTCAGATAAGGAAAGCCCAGCGTCCCCGTGCAAGATAACGGCAGACACAGGACCAAACCTTAGGTCTTCTCGCTCTCAGGTAAGTGCTCTCTGTCACAGTACGTTGCCCTCATCCAAAACTGCAAGATCCTCTCCAATAAAACAAAACCTCACCTTTGTAACAGCATCAAAGAATGTTATTGCTGGAAGTTTTTCAGAGATTATTCAGGCTAATTCTCTCACTCAATAGATAAGGAAACTAAAATCAAAATGAAATGGAGCAGGACCCCAACTGGCCTTCCCAGGACAGACACCCCTCCCCCATGTCCTCTGCCCGCCTCTTGTCTGTAGAAAAACTTTAGTCAAAGAGTAAGTTTAATCAGAGAAATAAGAAAATACAGAAACAAAGGGAAACAGCCAACAAAACAAAATAATAGTTTAGTCATTAAACAAAGTCAACAACCTGTATTTCCTCCTCACGGCCTACAGATAATATTCTGAGCCGTGTCCTTCGAGCTGCCCTGTAGACGCTGAAACCCCCGCCAGGTGGAAGAAGTGACCTGCGTGACGACCGACTGAGCCATGACGGAAGCAGAACTGGCCTCAGAGAAATGGGAACACACTCACCCCGGAGCTGAAGACTAACTGCACTGACAACAACCACGATGATGCTGGTCAGACCGCATATGACTGACTTCAAGCTGACGGTCAGAGCTGACTGCGCTGTTCTGTGCGTAGCCCCCTCCCTCCGCCTGCACCCCCCTGAAACCCCTCTTTAAAAGCTTTGCCCACTGACCGGCTGAGGGAGGGGAGGGTGGGCCTTTGGACAGGAGTCTGCCCTGCCCGACTCTGGTTGTCTGCCTCCAGAATAAAACAAACTTTCCTTTCTACCAACATGTGCCTCTCTTTGTACTGGCTTTCAAGCAGCAAGCAGCCAGACCTGCAGTTCGGTAAGAAAAACAGTTTTAGTAACTGAGACAATGACAAAGAACACGACTAGTTAGAACCTACTGCTTCTACCACATACAGTGGCATGGACAACCAGCCAATGTTGCTTCTGATAAGAACACTTAAACATTAGGATACAGAGTCTAGTGATTTTCTAGGTAATTTAAATCAGAAATGAAAGAGGCTCTAGACAATGGGAACCACGACATTGTCAGATCCTAAACATATTACACTACCCAGACCAAGAGAGAAGACCACAAGGTGTCTTTGCATTTGCTAATGGCATCACCTTTGACTTAAGTGCCTAACAGGAAATAAGGACGGGCACCAGAAGGAGTCAGGCAACCTGAAAGGAACGTTGCTCTATCTTCTATTCCCTCCCACAACTGTGAGTCTAAAAAGAAGTACTGTGCACTCTACATGCCTGTTGTCCAAAGACAACTTCAAAGAAAAAACTGTCTCATGTGACAAAGGGAAGAAAAGTTGATGGAATATTAGAAAAAAAAGTTTTTCAGGGCTGGCAATAGTTATTTCCAAGTATTGCTGGTAACAGAGAAATGGTTACTTTATGATGTCAATGCAACAGATCTAAAACTGTCATCTACCCTGGCAAACTAACTACCTCCAATGTGCACAAGTTGTAAATGTTTCCAGTTATCCAAGCTGGAAACCAAGGTCATTCTTCACCTTGCCTCCCTCACCTCCCATATCCAACTGATCACCACACTGTCTATTCGCTGTCCTAAGCACCCCCATGTCGGCACTCACCTCCGAGCCTCCGTCACTGCACCCTTGGTGTGGGCCCTCACCACTTCTGACCTGAACTGCTGTAAGACTCTTGTCTTCCTGCCTCCACTATGGTTTTCCTCTAATCCTCTACACAGCTAGCAGACTTACTTCCGAAGATCTGATGTTACATCGTTTCTTAAAATCTTCATGTTTTTCAAACTCCTTTATAAGGCCTCTAAAGCCCTTTAAAATCTGTCGAAGCCTCAAACCTCATTCTCTCCTCTCTCCCACCCAGATCCTGTACTCATCATTTATGGCTATAGTTGCCCAAACACAGAACTACAATTTCATGTCAGTGCTTCCCTTTGTCCTTCCTCCTTAGCTCTCACTTTTCTATCTGGCTAACTTCTACTTATCTGCGCAATCCACTGGAGGGTCACTCAACGGCACAAGACAGATTTGGGGTCGATCAGCCCCCAGAGAATTAGCTGTTCTCCTGTGCTCCTATGGTGCCTGGGACACCACAATCACAGCACTGGGCTGTCTCCTCTGCCAGATGAAGCCAGGAGGCAGAAACGGTAGCTCTCATTTCCAAACCCTTCAAACACAGTACCTGGCACATCTTGGAACCCAATGATAATACAAACTGACCTCACATACCACCCAATGCCGGCCAAGCACTTATTACTTGTAACATACAGGCTCTAGGCTCTGCTTTATATTTTGTGTTGTCTTTGCCCTCTCGAGACTGCTGAAGGCACTGCATGCAGTGGCTCACTATTCATGTTGACTCCTCACTGCAGCTAACAAGTGATGAGCATACACTAAATATGTACCTTTGATCATTATTTCTCAAACTTTATTATACCTTAGAAGTACCTGGAGAGCTCGTTCAAACAGATTCCTGGGCCCCAATGCCCAAAATTCTAATCTGATACACTATGAGGGGGGCCCCAGAACTGGTGTTCCTAGCACACTCCCCGATGATGCCAACAGGCTGCCTGTCCACCAACCACACTTTAAACAGCACACGTTTAAACAGAATTCACTTATGTCGGGTCAAACGGAGATGCTAATTTTATCTATTCTATTATGCTGGTTAGAGCTGATACCCAACCAGGATCTAGATCTGCCAACTGAGCAGACTGAAATTACCTGAAGTTTCCCGTATGCAGCAGTAATAATGGGGGTAAACAGCACAGCGAGGGGAAGCATCTTTTAAAGATGCTACAAAGGAGGAATAAAGCAAACAACTATCAAACAATGAGAAGTTCAGCTAGAAGTCGCCTCAATGGCAAGAATAACTTTAAATATTAACAAACAGATGCATACGTGTATCTCCTCTCCCAAATATGCCAAATCTTAAACAAATTTACCTTTCACAAAAATACTCAATATTTTGGAATCAACATTGTAATAACTGATCAGGGAAGAACCATCAAGAAATGCTAAAACCACTGGATGAAAGTTGTATGGATAGAGGATAACCAGACAGTCTCAAAGTATTATCCCAGATTATTTATTAATTACATAGGGAAAAGGAACCTTTATAGCAGAAGATCGGGAGGACACCACCTTAACCAAGTGATCAGCCAGCTTTACTGATAAAGGCAGACTGACGTTACGTAAACCGTGATGTATGTGATATGGCAGAACGTACAAAAAAATCACCTGTGCAAACTAAAAATGTTTAACCTGAATAAATCTAATCATGAGATAATCAGACAAATCCAAATTATGGAAAATTCCATGAGAAAATGGCCTGGATTTTTCAAAATGTCAGTATAATGAAAGGGAAAAAGGGTAAAGAGACTATAAAGAGACTATTCTGTGGTAAAAAGCAAACTAAACAGACATGACAACCAAATGCTGTGTGTGTGCAAAAAACCAAACCAAAACAAACAAACACAAAAACACCACATTGCTCTAAAGCATATTCTGGAGGCAACCGGTTATGTCTGAATATAACAGATTCTCTGGGTGTAAAATGGTACTGTGATCCCGCAGGTGTTGCTCCTTGGATGCACACGCTGCAGTGCTCAGGGGTGAGACTTGGTACCTGCAACTCACATTGAAATGGTTCAGAAACACACACAACATGTAGCTGAAAAGTTCATAACCAGTGAATCTAGGAAAACAGTATGCATGTCCACTAGCTGACCAATTCAACTTTTCTAAAAGTTTGAAATTTTTCAGAGTGTAAAGTTGGGGGAAAGACTGAAAATTTAATTGATTCTAAAATAGAATCAGTTCACTATGTCCTTTTAAATTTGTAGTCCTTCATTCTCTAACATTCTAATTGTGACCAATAATTAAAGAATTTTACCCTAGCCCTGGGGACAGTGGACCCCGTTCATTCATCTGTACCTCGTTTACCAAGCGACGACCCAGCAAACAGACAGCCAGTGGATGTCTCAGCGATAATGCTACAAAGGGGGAAAAAAATATTACTGCCCATGCCGTAAATGTTCTAAACTTACATGCAAATGCAACACCGGAGAACGGTGACTGCTAAAATATGCAGAATTTGATCTGGCTAGTGTATTGCAAAAGTGAAATTCTTCATACAGAGAGCAGCATGATCAGTATTCTCCATCTTCACCTGGGCATTAGCACTTCTGACAAGAAGTCACACTAGATTCTACTCACAGGTGAGGAACGGCCCTCCCAGAGGCTATGCCATAAGCACTGAGGGGTACTATTTCACACAGACACTGGACTATATTCCATGATTATCTTAAATGAAAAGGACTTTCTACAGAGATTTTTGGCTTTGTTTTATAGTTTTTAGATAGTATTATATGTAGAAAATGTATTTACTTTAAACCCTTTAACAGAAACTTTGAAAAAAGATAATTTAAAATTTAAGGAGGGTTCAGCTCACTGGTAAGAGTGCACGCCTAGCATGCATGAGGTCCTGGGTTCAATCCCGGGTACCTCCACTGAAAGAAATAAATAGATAAACCTAATTACCTCCCCACTAAAAATAAATAAATAAAATTAAAATTAAATTTAAATATCCACAAAAGGTCCTTTTATTCTTCAAAAACATTAAAGCATTTTTATAACACTTAAATCAATAATTCCTAATTGGGTTAATATACTAGTTACATTTCCTTTCTAAATATCTTTGCCATATCTAAAATTTCCTTGTAAAATGATCTCACATTTGAGGTACAGAAAAGCAACTGGAAATCTCTCTCTTAGGATCATCTTCAAAGACTAACGTCTGAGTACCTTAAACATTTAAGTTCACTATATACACAAAAAGGCTCTTATAATGTAATAAAAGGTAAACTGTCCTCAGAAAAAAATTCAGAATAAAATAATCATAATTCATCATATTGTTGTTTTAAGTGGGAATGCCCTTAAAAATATGTCTTCTTAAAACTATAAATGTAAACAAAAAAACTACAAATTTTTAATTAAAATGGGAAAATTACTTCAGGGCTCTCAACCAACGTCTAGGAAAAAGAATACTGTCTCACATGATTCCATTTCCATTGCCAAAAGCTTGGTCTTTAGGTTCCTGAACAGGCTGGATGTTAACATACAGATCCCTTATCTCCTTTCTGATGCATCTTACGGCTGCCGCCGCCATATCTTTTGCTACCTATTTTGGCAAGACAGAAAAATAGAATAAAATAAATTATTTTGACAATTGCTTTCAAGTCTTCAAATACATATAACTAATAACTTTAACAAGCATCCTATAAAAACTCAATGTTCAAGAGTAGAGAGCACAGAAAATATTTTACTCTCTTCATTAAAAATTTAAATTCTTTCAATAATTTCAAAATTTAGATGATACAATACTTATCAAGACATACATACACTTCTAAGAACATCTAAATAACTTACTTTAAATGGCAAAACACCAGCAACAAAAGCTCTTCCATATATCTTCGTCACAGAGCCACGGTCAGTTAAATTTATTGGGTTCAACTGTTTAACTGGCGACATTCGGACAATCACTTCACCACCCCCTTTTGGGTAGTAGCCCCTATGAAAAGTATGATAAATACATAAACTGATTGCATGACCAAAAAAAAGCTTAATATTTGCAATAAAATAACATGGGAATGATATCCAACCACAAATTTCATGTTTGAAATTTCCAAATGCTTTATATCAGTGCTGTCCAATAGACTCATAGACTCAAGCTATAGTAACTATTTAAATTTAATAAAATTTAAAACTCAGCTCCCCAGTCATTTTAGCCACATTTCAAATGCTCAAGAGACATATGTAGCAAGTGACTACCATACCAGACAGATAGGGAACATTTCCCTCAATGCAGAAAGCTCTATTTGACAGTGCTATTCTAAAATATAAATTCCTTTATGGTAGGAACTTTGTCTATTTTGCTCCTGCTATATTCCACTGCCTAAAACATTGTCTGGCACACAGTAGGTGCCCTTTAGTAGCTAAACCGCTAATAAAACTGTAACTCAAATATTTAGTGTCATTTACTCTACAGAGGATGCCGAGAACACACAGATGAGGAAGACAGTGCTCCTACCCACAGGAGCGCCCCCATCTGGCAGGACGGGGCTCCAAGTATAACCTATTAGAACACAAGTCAGGCTGTACGAAGGACTACAATAGGGGTAAGGATGTGAATTCCATCTGAGGCACAATCACTGATAACTCACAAAAAGAAATTACAAGAGCTTCATTTTTAAAAAAATACAGGATTTCCAGTTTTTAGACGAGCAGGGGAAGAAAAACACGAACAAAAATATGAAAGTCCAAAGGTACACAGTATGATTAAGGAATGGCAGTGATCATGTAGTTAGAATACATGATATGCTGAAAGGAGGGGAGGAGAATGAAGCTAGAACAGTAACTAGGAATGAGACTGCAAAGCACTTAGATGCCACACCAAGAAATCTAGCCTTGTTATTATGTGGCAGAAGGGAAGCCTTACAGAGTAGAAACCTGAATGCCCAATGTGTTTCTTAGGAAAATAACTGGTGGCGCTGTGGAAGAGAATCCCTTTTATGACCTTGAAGTGCCCAGTCCGGCTGTCTGCACAGAGTGAGCATTCAGTCTGTGCTGAGCATGCGTAACACCAGATATGAAGGTACCTCAGTACAGTAATTCCCTTGAAACTATTTCTCCCAAGAAACAAGCGAACATCCTACAAGGCTGCTTTCAAGTCCTCATGCCCATTTATTGTTTTTAAGTCACAAAGTACAACAATTTCCGACAAGAAATGTCATGTATTTAAGCGGGTTGCCAGAATAGTAGTTCTCTAAGGTCTAACTTCCCCACTATTTTTAGCATAAGTTGTGGGTCAAAGGGCTAAGAAATAAGTAACTTACCTCATTTTAATGTCACAATTAAATGTGAAACCAAATTTTTCAACAATTGGCTTGAAAACCTGAAAAATTGTTAAAATTAGATTATTGTTACTTTAACCACAAATATGCACTGATTTCAACAAGCATATTTGGTGCTCTGCACTGAACTAGTAATGAGGTACTATAGATAAACAGTGGTATAAAAATGCGTAGGCTAGTTCTATTTTTAAAATAAAATAATTGACATGTAGCTAAAATTAAAAGTTTAACATTTAATTAGTCAGGGCTGTGTAAGTCTATCTAATGAAAAAAATATCAGAACTCAGGATACTTGATTCCAGGGGTTATTTGCTCCACAGGCCAGTATTTCCTAACCCTTCTCAATATGATGCGCCATAAGAAATTAGGGGCTATTAGTGAACAGCATTCCATTCTGCCTTCTCAGTTTTTATATAGTTGAACTCTCACTGCATACACAATGTCTTATCCTTTTTTTCCCATTTAACATTATAGACAAAAGCATTTTCCCAAATTCATAAAATACCTCCTAAAAAATATTTGAATGACTACATGGCATTCTAGTATAATCATTCTCCAAGTTTTCATTACATAAAGATATATATTATATAGTATTAATTATAGTATATAATGCTCTGCTTCAATACGTTTAACATTATCTTTTGCTGCATTTTGCAATATTTAATTACGGTCATTTCCTTGAAGCAGAATTACTAGGTAAAGAGAGATTAACTTTAACTTTCATTATACATCCTATCAAACTGAATTTTAAAAGATTGTACCATACATAAAATGGCAAAAAAAAAATTCAACTGAAATCTGAGGATATCAAGTGCTGGAGAAGATGAAGCAGAGATGAAACTCTCCTACAGTGCTGGTGAAAAGGCAAAACAATGCAGCCACTTTGGACACCAAAACAATTTAGCAGTTTCTCACAAAGTTATATATATATGCACTTACTATTACAACTTAGCAATCCCTCTCTAGGTACTTACCCAAGAGAAATGAAAACAAGTTCACACAAAAAAACCCTGTATGTGTTTGTTTATAGTGACTTTACTCATAATCGCCCCAAACTGGAAACATTCCAAGGTCCTTCAACTGATGAGTGGATAAACTGGTACACCCCTCTTACACAACAGTCCTTAGCTTTTACTGCTGATAAAGCAACATGGATGAATCTCAGAAGTATTGTTAAGTGGAAAAAAATAGACTCAAAGGCTACATACAGTATTATTCCTTTACATGACACCCTGAAAAAAGGCAAAACCACAAAAGAAACAGATCACTGGTTGCCACGGGCTGAGGTGCGGAATGACTATAAAGAGGGATGACGGAGTTTTTTACAGTAATTCTCTATCTTGACTGTGGTGGCTGGTTCATAACCATATGTCAGAAATCACAGAACTGTACACTGCAAAGGGTGACTTTTAGTACAAATAATTATACCTCGATAAACCTGGGGGAAAAAAAGAACACTTTTTTCTCCCACTAGCTGTATGAGCATGCCAATACTGAGTATTATCATTTTAAAAATTTGTACCCAACTCAAGGTCCAAGGTACAGCACAGGGAACTATATTCAGTACCTTGTAATAGCCTATAATGAAAAACAATATGAAAAGGAATAAATATATGTATAACTGAGCCACTATGCTGTACTCTAGAATTAACATAACACTGTAAATCGACTATCCTTCAATAAAAAAATAAAAATTTATAGTCAAAATATAGTATTTTTTTAAATTTTATTTTATTGTGGTTAAGAAATTTTAACATGAGATCTACTCTCCTAACACATTTTTAAACATATAGTACATTATTGGTGACTATAGTTACAATGTTGTACAGCAGATCTCTAGTATTTATTCATCACTTAATTGAAACTTTATGCCCGTTGATTATTAACTCCCCACTTCCCCCTTCTCCTCACCACCTTTCCACTCTCTGAATCCATGAATTTGAGTACTTTAGAAATCTTATGTAAGTGGAGTCATGCCAGTACTGTCTTTACGTGACTGGCTTATTTCACTCAGCATAATGTCCTCAAGGTTCATCTGTGTTGTCACATACCCTAGAATTTCTTTATTTTTAAGGCTAAATAGTATTCCATTGTATGTATATACCACTTTTTTTTTAATCCTTGCATCCATCAATGGACATTTAGGTTGTTTCCACATCTCGGCTATTATGAATAATGTTGCAATGAACATGGGAATGCTAGTATCTCTTTCAGATTCTGATTTTAACTCTTTTGGATAATACCCAGAAATGGGATTGCTGGATTATATGGTAGTTTT
This sequence comes from Vicugna pacos, assembly GCF_048564905.1. Lineage (NCBI taxonomy): Eukaryota > Metazoa > Chordata > Mammalia > Artiodactyla > Camelidae > Vicugna > Vicugna pacos. The sequence continues at coordinate 69,713,355 of NC_132995.1, forward strand.
GTTTTTAATTTTTTGAGAAAAAGCCATCTGTGTTACATAGTAGTTGCACCATTTTGCATCCCCATCAACAGTGTACAAGGGTTACAATTTCTTCACACCCTCACCAATCTTGTCAACATAGTATTTAATTCTTATTTTGAGTTTTTTCTTCCAAATCATAATCCATTTATTTAGAAACTAACAGACTTATATAATAAGTAATATAATGTATATGATAAATAACTTGAGGGTTTTAAAGAATTCATGATAAACACTGTTCTAAGATACAACACACAATCTAAAGTAAACATAACCCCTTAACCTCTTCCACAATAGAACCAGACACCATGAAGTAATACACAGGTACGTATACAAAAACACTCAAGATACATTTATACAGAGAATGGAGGTCCAGAAGAAGATATGAGGTCATCTTAGTTTGTCAACAGCAACAAAAGCCCTTACCATGGCCGTGTAATCTATCTGTGGTGCCATTTCAGCATTAGTTCCACCTTTCAAATGAAGTTCTGACGGAGAAGCAGCAAAAAGGACACAGGGCATTGAGACCTGCATCAAGAGGCACACACTCCTAAAGAGAAGGCAGGATAGCTTAGCTGCATTTTCTTTTTAAAGTCTCAAGAAAGAGACATGATTACACATCACAATTAGCCGAAGCACAGATGACTGGGAAGGCAGGTACATGCTCTCAAGTTAAAAGTTAAAAAACACTCCAGTGACTGAATAATAACATCACGGATCCTAAAGAAAGATAATATTTCACAGTAGAAGGAACTGACCTTAAATGATAAGCAAATCTGGGTTTGAATCCAATACTAAATACATTAGCTGGGTGATCTTAGGTAAGTTCTAACACTTTTCTTTGTATTACAAAGAAGCAATAAATAAATAAATAAATAAATAAATAAATAAATAAATAAATAAATAAATAAACAAACAAACCAACCAGAAGTATCTGTATAAGGTTTTTATAAAAGGACTCTTGAAATTAACAGTTTATGAAAATGCATTCAAAACCATCAAGGTCTAGAAATATTCTAATGATTATATCTGAGTCACCACCATGCACAAGGCATGGTTCCAGATACCAAGCTAAAGTTTCTACCATCATGGAATTTGTGATATGACAGAGTAATATTTTACAAAGACTGATAGCTAAATATTTACATGGAAAATAACCTTCAAGGAAATAATCCTTGCATAACTCACCTCTGTTTGGTCCTTATAGTCAAACGTGAGAAATCACAAGAAATAATTATAGACTATGTAGCATTTTATAAAACAAAATGGTGAGATTTCCTAAATGAGTTGCTATCTCCCTTCTTATCCAAAGTGAAGGAGAAGCAATCATGTTAATACGTAGATTGTAGTTTGAAAGGGAGTTCAGTGTAGCCTCTACATACCAAAAGATAGCCTTTACTTACGGCAATGGTGCGTGTGCACTGAATTAGACAGCCTCTAGCACTGATAATGCATTTCACTAACTCAGTAAATATTTAGTGACCGTGTGTTAGGCATTGTAAGAGAAAATGTATGCAATATAATTCCTATTGGCAAGGGGTTGCACCTAGGAGTAAGTGAAAAAGACATGGAAATGTTTAGTTTACTACAAACCATAGGTTGATAACTACTAAACTTCTGTTTATTCCCTCTGAGGAACCCAACATAGTTAAGTGTTTCTTTTCCACTGGATAAAAATCAGATTCCAAGAATAGTAAAGAAAAACCTTAACTTTAGAGTAAGGAGTTGCAAAGACAAAGGTAGACACCTGAGAAAAACACATGGTGCTGTAATTCCACTTAGGGATGAAAAAGTTACAATGTGAGTAAGAAAGACGTGTTTTCTTGCTAGGAACAAGCTTATTTTACACTCCTGAATGGAGCTGGATTATCAATTTTAAACTCATTTCCCAGACATTCTAGGGGATTAGAAGCCAGAAGGCCTGGTGTCTAATTCGACTTCTCGTCCTGACTCTATGACCTCGGACAAAGCACGTAACACCAAAAGGGCTTCATTCTCTCATTCACAAAATGGAGGAAGGGTCGGAATACATGGTTTCTATTTTCTCTCCTGTAGCTTCAAAATTCTATTTTTTAGAATGTTAGTTAATTTGTAGATAGTTGGTTAATTGTAACTTCCCCCCCTTTTTGTACAGGAGAATGCCTGAGATACCTCAAAATTCTCTAGTTCCCTTAGCAAACATCACCTTGGGCCTAGCAGCAAATCTCTTTTCTTGGAGGTCTATTCACATCGTAACTTAAATCTCAATTAGCACTAAACATTTTCTTAAACTAAAAAAATCATAATCTATTAAAATAATAATTTCTGAAACAAACTGGCATCAGGTTTACAGTACTGTTTCTTATTCTATCAAATTTCCTGGTAAATGGATAGGACTCTGGTAATCAACCAATAATATAGAAAACACAAAAACTTCTCTCCATGTTTTGTCAATAAAAGGAGAGATTCCTGGAAAAGGATAAAGTGTCAATTTAATTGTTAAATATCCATTTCCAGTGGGGGGGGGGGACCAAGATCACATCCAGAAATTTATAGAGTTGCATAAGTATCTATTAAAAGATGGCAAAAATACCTAGACTAAAAGTAGAATTCTGTTCATAATTAGCTGTAAGCCAAGAACTACATATGCTACGACACAAAGACTACTGTCACTACAGAGCATGAAAACAGTCGTTCCCAGATATTCATTTTCTAAACAATAAAAAGTAAAGAAACAAATAGGCTATACTATACCTAGGAGAGAATTGCTACAGTTAATAAGCAATTAGGCACCAGAAACTTTACATAGTCTCTCACCCGGAAAGATAAATGTTTCAGCTCCATTTTAAAAGTGAGGAAACTAGAGCTCAAAGAGGTTAAACAACTTGTCCACTAAGCGGCAGTACCTGTATTTGCATCCAGGTCTGACTCCAGAACCCATGCCTAAGTAGAATATGAGTGACACATACCCTGCTGTCTTGGTATCTGCTGTGTGGATTCCACCTTTGATCTTCTCAGGTGTAAACATGATTTCTGTTGAGCCGATTTCCGCCCCCTCCAGTTGCCCATCGCACAAATCTCGGATCATTTCCAGTCCAGATAAATGTTGAGGCCTTCAGGTCATAATACTGCATCAAAACGTGTGCATTCAGACTGCCTATATCCCCACATTTGATGACTCATTTAAAAAAACTAAAATGGCAAGAAAACAGCAAGGTCTAACCACAGTCAGTGCTATATATCTTCAGTGTCAGCTTCATTTTGGGTTTTTATGCACCAAGGCTACCTGCTAGTAGGCATCCTTTTAAGGGGTCCTTCCAGAGCAGTTATTTTGGCTATAAACACATACACTGATATATTGTTGCAAATTAGAAGTGTGCAAAAGAGGAAAACTAATAAAACTACATAAGTGCCACCAGTCTCGCTTGCACTTCATTGAATAATCTTCGGTACCTGTTAAGGGCTGAATTGTGTAAAAAGAGTCCTAACCCATTCTCACTGGGGCCCTTACAAAAAGAAGAGATTAGAACACAGAGAGAGAGAGACCAGGGGTGCACATGCACAGAGGGATGACCATGAGAAGAGGCACAAGGTGGGTGGCTATCTCCAAGCCAAGGAGAGAAGCCTAGAACAGAACCTTCCCTATGGCCATCAGAGGAAACCAGCCCTGTCAGCATCTTGATCTTGGACTTCCAGCCTCCAGACATGTGAGAAAATAAATCTCTGTTGTTTAGGCCACCTAGTCTGCGGCATTTTGTTATAGAAGCCCTAGCAAACTAGTAAGGCACCTAACACAGCCTTAATGAATTCAGTTCCCTACTGGTGAAACGGACTGCTGCAAACTACCGCTGTGACAAAGGGAATTAACGTTCCCACATACCAGTAACAGCCTTTTAATAATTTCAAAATGGAGTGTGGATAAAAGACTAAAAGTTAGCTGACGTATTAGGATGAAATATATATAAAATACATACAAAGGAATCAGTCTGGCTTCAACCTGGGTCCTCTTCTAACAGGTGCATATACCTGACACCTATCTGGTGGCATACCTAGCTTCCCAGACAGAAGAAACAAAGTCAAGTGTCAACGTTTTTCCTCTCCACAACTGGTAATTCTGGTCAGCTTCCTATATATCTGAATGACAGCTGGAATAACACATCTCAGGGGCCTTTCCTGTTCTAATGAGGCTGAAATGTGCGACAGCTGAGAATGCACTGGTTTAAAAGTGGGGTTTTCTCTGTCCGGAGAGGTTGCTCTGCCCTGATGTATCTTGCCTGCTGCTTCGAGCTCTCTGGGTACTTGGAATGCCTAATGCGGTGCGGAAACATTTCAAAAGATAACTCATGAGGAAAGATAATTCTAGCCAAATAGTTAAACATGGGCCTATTTTCTGTTGCCCCTTTCGAGGCTTTCAAGACTGCACAACATAACCGCCCAGGCCGGAGCACTGGCCCCGGGCCCCTGCGGCCCGGCTGCAGAGTCCTCAACCATGGGGCTGGGATGTTCTCAGCATCACCGCCGGGCTCCAGATTTCCCGGCCCCCGCTACCCCTCCAACACCCCCGGCCCGCCTCCCCCGCCAGGTCCCAAACCTCGCAGCCAGGCCCCCACCTTCCAGTCCCACAGCTGTACCCCTGTGCCCCGGTCCCCAGCCCCGCGCCCCCACCCTCCAGCCCCCCGACTTACCTGAGGCCAGGTGTGCTGCGGCCGGCTCGGATCTTCTGCACCCGCAAGGGGAGGCCCAGCAGACAGCTCAGGGCCGTAGACACCCTCAGGATCTGCCCGCCCTGGTGCGGAGAGACGAGAGAGCACATCAGACGGGAAAGCCCTGTGCGCCAGGCCGGGCGGCAGCCGCGACGCGCCAGGCCCCCGGCCCCGCACTCACCCCTTCCATGATGCCGCCGTCCACCTCCACCCGCGGCGCCGCCATGGGGGGCGCCCCGCGGCCCGGCCCGCGGCCACGCAGCCTCGGCTCGAGCGGGAGGGACAAGAGACGCAGGCTCCGGCCCCGCAGCTCGAAACCTCGGTGCTCGCTGGGGGCCCCGGGGCTGGGTGTAAAGGCGGAAGACAAGCCTGCTCCCGGGACACCCGACTCAGCAGAAACGCCGCAGACGCTCAGCGCCCAGACGCCGGGTTCCAGGCGGCCGCAGCCAGTGCGCGTGCGCGTGCGCGCCGCGCGGCGCGGCGCTTAAAGAGGCGGCGCCCAGAAAATTCCCGCAAATCGGAACCTTTCGGCGAGATGGGATGGCAGTAGGGGAGATGCTCTGCAGCACGGTAGGAAACGTGTCCCTGGAGGACTTCTGCCCTGAACTCAGCAAAACGCGCAGATTGCAGGAAGCCACTGATCCTCCAGTTGTCCCGCAGGCTTGTGCAAACATCTGTGTATATCTCTGTCTCCCTGAGGATCCTGCCATACCCAGAACTGGAGACTTTTAGAGCTGAAGGTGTAAGAAAGGTCCCTCCGGTGCACCGACCACGTTCTCTTCGCCTTCTTTGCAGCCTTTACCTTGAAATATGTGTGCCCTGGTGCGTTCATCAATGCATGACCTTCTCATTCCTCCCCGGGGTGTGTGTGTGTGTGTGTGTGTGCGCGCGCGCCAGGAACAACAGCCAACTTCTTGATTCTGCTTGTGGATCAATTCGTAACACTCAGTACCAAATAATATGCAAGCCTCTAGGTATACAAAGAAGAGCAAGGTAGTTTCTGCCCTGAAGTGATTGGAAGTATATAGGAAAGACTGAGAAGTAATCAATTATAATGTCATTCTTCATAATAATAATAATAATAATAATAATAATAATAATAATAATAATAATGTACTATACTTCTAGTTAAGTAAAGGGGAGCAGCAATTAGAATATGACGAAGTGTAATAATAACAGCCAACACTTATCAAGCACTTAGCTGCTGCATGGATTCATGACCTGCTGAAGTATGTACTGTTTTTACTGATTTATAGCTGCATGTGTTAAACAATTTTGCTACAAGGCCACACAGTTGTTAACTAGAAAACTGGGATAGAAACCTCAGGGGTCTGATGATAACATCATTGTCTCCTACTCCCAATGTTCTACCACTTTTGTAACAGAGAAAATTCTGGTAATGCAAATAGTTATTTCAATCTTTGATACAAAAACCAGACAAAGATGACAGGGGGAAGAAAAATTATAGACCAACTTTATGAATTTAGATGCACTGGGATCAATCAAGATATAAACAAATGAATCCAAGAATGTTTATAAAATGCTATACAATATGACCAAATTGGGATTGAATATTATTCTAACATCAGAAAAATGTTATGAGGATATACCAAAAACCTAAGTTCACATTAATAGATGAGGAAAAAGCATTTGAAAAAAAATCAAGGTCTACATGTGATAAAAACAAAATCAAACAAAACTAAGAATAAATGTAAACTCCCTTAACCTGGTTAAGGACATCTGGAAAACCCTACAGCAAATTTCATTCTTAATAACAGTATGTAACAGTAAAACATTAGTCATCTTCCTTTTAAAAGCAGTAACAAGGTAAGAATGCCCACAGTTTTGGCTTCTTTTCAACAGATGATGGAAGTCTAGCCAGATTTTACAAGAAAGAGATGAAAGACATAAAATTGGACAGGCAAAAAAAAAAAAAACATCATTATTCACAGGTGATATGATTACCTACATAGAAAACCCCAAAGAATCTTTAGATATATTATTGAAAATATAGTTTCAATGAAATTCCAATTAAATGCCCACCAGGACTTCTTTTAAGGAGCCTGACAAGCCAATTCTAAAATTTATATGACCCAGAAATAAACCTAACCAAGGAGATGAAAGACTTATACATGGAGAACTATGAAACATTGATTATGGAAATTAAAGAAGACTTTAAAAAATGGAAAGATATCCCATGCTCCTGGATTGGAAGAATCAATATTGTTAAAATGGTCATACTAAAATTTATATGAAAAAACAAAAGGGCAAGAATAACTTTAAAAGAATGAGGTGGAGGGTACTTGTCCTCACGAAACCTAGTATTTCTATGAAGCTAAAATTAAAATAATGTGAAATTGGTTCAGTGATAAATAGATTACTTAGAGCCCTTAAACATATTGCTGTGACAGAGGAGATGGCAGATCGGTGGGAAAAGAGGATGTCTTCAATTTATGGTGTTGAACAATAGGTTAATCATAAGGAAGACATGAAATTGGATTTCTGTCTCACACTATACACAAAAAGATGTTTTAAAGACTTGAATATCTTACACCATATTAAAAAAATTTAAATCAAAGTGGATCAAAGCCCTAAATGTAAGAGCTATAACTATAAAACTCTTAGAAAAAAATATAGATGTAAATCTCCATGACCTTGGATTAGTTGATACGAGTGCTCATTACAGTCTGAAAAGCACTGCCTTAAAGAAACTTACACCTGCATTAAAAGGAATTATCAGGAATGTTCATAGCAGCAATGATGGCAATAGGAAAGAAGTGGAAACAACACAAATGTTCACTGAATACAGAATAGATAAATTGTGCTATCATCATAAAAGCTACTTGCATAAAGATACACAACTTGATACCATTTTTATCAGACTCAAAACAAGCAAAAGTAAACTATATTGTCAGGGGATCCACCTATATAGTAAATTTTAAAGGAAACAAATGAACAACAAACACACTATTTAGTATAATGGTTGTCTCAAGGGGAGAGGGAGGGTTAAAAGGAGAAGCAGACCATGACCTTCACCAGCATAGGAAAGGTTCTATTTCTTAAACTGAGTGATGATGAGTTCAAGGTTTTTGTTATCATGTGACTCATCTGTATGTTACATTATTCTTTTGTATAGTACCATATAATACAATTTTTAACAGGTTTGTTGAGATATACATACCATAAAGTTCACCTGTTTTAAGTGTACAATTCAATGATTTTTAGTAAATTTACAGAGTTATGTAGCCATCGCCACAATCTGGTAATGGGAAATTCCCAGTCCTGCAAAAACCTTTCTCTTGCCCTTTACAGTCACTCCGCATTCCTACCCCCAGTGCCAAGCAACCACTAATCTGCTTTCTGTCTCTGTAGATTTGCCTTCTTTGAGCATTTCATATAGGTGGAATCAGGCTTTTTGGATCTAGCTTTTTTTCTTAGCATAATATTTTTGAGTTTCACTCATGTTAAAGCATGTATCAGTATTTCAGTCATTATTACTGATGAATAATATTCCATTATGAATACACCACGTTCTGTTTATTCCTTCACATATTGAAGGACATTTGGGCTGTTTCTAGTTTGGAGTTAATATGAATAAGGCTGTTATGCTCATTCTGGTACTAGTCTGTGTGTGGACATATGTTTTTATTTTCCCTGGATAGATACCTAGGAGTGGAATTGCCAGGTCATAATCAATCATTTTATTAATTTTTTAAGAAGAGAAGAAATGGGTTGTTTGGTTCCTTTGAGCTCAAGTGAAAGGATTAAGTAGTGAATAGATGGCATATTTCTTGATGTTGGAAGATAAGGAAACATATAATACTGAATTTGGAAGCAGTAATCCACTGAGGTAAAAAGAAATAAACTAGATATTTTCCTAGGAGATAAACACAGAAAAGAAATAAACTAGATATTTTCTTAGGAGAAGGTAGAGTTAAAGGGAAAGTTAAGAGGAAGAAGGTGGTATAGGGGCCCTAGGAAGAAAAATTATTCACTTCAAAGGCACGGCTACTTTTATCTTTTTATACAAACACATGCATGTAGTTATTATCAAATATATTAATAGTACCTAGAAAATGTTTTGTTAGTGGGAAAATTTTTAAAAATCAAAGCTCTTTGACTATCCCAGATTTTCTTGTAAAGGTAATGATTTAGATTTATGGCTTACAGTAGTTTGTGTGTGTGTGAAATACACTGAAAAGCAAATAAGGCAAAATAAGAAGTGTGAGTTTAAGTAATATTAGTGCATTTGTGAAGTACCTGAAATTTTGTTTTATAGTCACTAATCTGATTTTTGTCTTTGTTCTGTTTTTTTCTCCATAATTTTTTAGACACCTGTACAGATTTCCATTCCCATACATGAGGCAAGAACAGACAAATATCCCGGGCATTTCTCCAAGAGGCAAATAAATCAAGGTAATGTCTGAGATATATATTGCATATTCTGGGCTGCTACATCTGACAATATGCTCAGAGAAAGAAAGGTACTGTTGATGACGCTTATCTTAGGCATTGTGATAATCTTGTTCATCTTTCAAGAAAAAAAAAATCGAAAAGCCAATTTCGGTAACCAAGAACAATCAATGCTGGTAGGAAATGCCAGTCATTAGGAAGTATTCCAGTATAGCTTTGACTCCCCTAGCGGTACAGTCTTGCTACAAAGTATAGAAATGTCCCGTTTTCTGTAATCAGGGTGGTTATAATTCAGGCTCAAGGAAGGGTGTTTTTTCCCCCTACTTATCCCTCAGATTTTACTTCAACATACATTTCTCCGGGTAAGTGTTCTTCCTTTATGTTTCCTTAACCCTATTTCCCCCGTTTCGTGGATTGGAAAGGTCGCTGGCGCACACGTACTCACACAGCAGTGCCTTACCCACTTTGTCCCTGAAATTAAACTTGGGCTGCCCTCCGCCCTACTTGCCCCGCCCCCGAGGGCGCGCCCCAGCCCCGCCCCGCTCCCTGGTTGGCTGTTGTGGGGGGTGGGAGGCTGTTCCTCCGCCGTCCAGTGGCCGCTCGGGGGAGGCGCGTTTCCCGGCTCCCAGTAGCTCCCCCCGCCAAGGCAGCCTTCCCCCAGCCGAGCAGCTGTCATTTCCGGAGTAAGATGGCTGCGGCGCGTGTGCTGACTACCTGTAGTTGGAATACCGGACGGCTGGTAAGCAGGTTGGGCAGATCTGAGGTCGGGAAGAACTGATTTATCCGGAGTCAGCCCGGAGAGGTGTGTTACTTTGTCCTCCGAGTGCCTCGCGTGCAGGGCTCGCGTGATGGAGAGGTGGAGGGATGCCTGCAAAACGAAGGGCAGCGACGGTGGCGAGCCAACCCGTCTGCAGACCCACCACCCCCTCTCCTTTCCTTACTTGGACGCGTTTCTGTTGTGACCTGACACTCTACCGCTCCATCTGTACCCCGAAGTCCAGCTAGCCTTTCGCCCGCTAGCCTTTCATTGAGCATCATCTGGGTACCCGACATTGTGATAGGCACTAGGGATACAGAGATATCCCGTATTCATTCAGCATTTATTGAGCACCTCTTTGTTCCGGACACTGATAATACGACCCCTGCCCTCGAGGAATCTGCAGTCTAGAGAAAGAGACTGATCAGGCAGAACACAACACTGTAGATTCTTGGCCTCCGAGCATTTGAGAGACTCCAGCTTTGTTCTTTGGATCTATACTTATCACTTATGTCTTTCTACCTTTTTAATCACCATCTGCCCTGCATTTCTCCCCTTTCACACAGTCCTTTAGCACCAAACAAGTCACATCCCAGTAATCAGTGTTTCATGCTATTTGTCTAGCGTTTTTCTAACTGGGTCCCCTCTTCCGGATTTTCCTTCAGTGTTCGACCTCTGATCTTACAAACCTTTTCAAGAGTCTGCCATGTACCAGGTACTGTGGTAGGAACTGGGGATGCAAATGTAAGTCAGGCGCTGATCTCTGCCCTCTGAGATTTAATTACGGCCCTGTGGTGGAGCACAGGGGAGAGAGACAGGGGTAGACCATAAACAGAAAATTATAGCACAGCATGAGAAGACGGAATTAAGTGCACAGAGCTACAGAGACACATAGGAGGGGTCTTGAGGGTCAGAGAGTTCCCAGAAGATACTGTATAATTTGAGATTTGTGAAAGGTAAGTAGGAGATAACCAGTAGAAGAAAGCTTTTCCTCTTTCCCTGCCCAACTTTTGAATACTGGTGTTTCTAAGGGTTCTGACTTTGACCCTCTGTGTGCTTTTTACACTGCCTGTTCGTTACCTCATCCACTTCTTTGAACATAGTTGCCACTTAAATGCTGATGATTCCTGAAGTTACCCAATCTTCGAGCCAGCTCTACTCCAGACGCGAATATCTTAACTGCCCTGGAAATCTCCAAGTTGCATGTATATTAGGTGTTTTTCTGCTGTAAGTAATAAACCCAGCCAATAAGTAGGAAGTTAAATACCTGTATATACAAAGCATCTGAAAGTTAGATGACAGCTGCACTGATTAAGTGGCCCATCATTATCAGGGTTGTCATTTTAACAATTCATTTGACCTTCCCCCCTCAGGGTCGCAAGAGGGCTGCTACAACTTTGTGTTCAGGGCAGGAAGGAGGGAGGGGCCGTACCATCCAGACTCACTGGTTAGAACTGTGTTACAGTGGCCATGGCTAGCACAGGGGAGTTTGGAACCAACTCACAGTGGCTGCTCTAATGCCTCCAAGGCACGTCAGACTCTAGGCTCTGCGATGAAACCCTCAAACCTGTTTCTCTTGATTCAATTGAAAAAAGTAGTCATTGTTCCCCACCCTGTCTCGAGCAGGACCTTCCTAAATTGGACTTTCTGCCTCTCCAACCTATTCTCCATAGTATAGCCAGAGTGATCTTATAAAGTAAGACACAAATTTGAGAATGTCATTTCCTTGCTTAAAACTGTTCTCAGCAAAATGTTGAGAATTCAGATGACTATGAAGCAATTTATGATCTGAACCTTTCCGGTCTCTCAGACTTCATTCTTTGCTAAAACCTACCTCAACCCAACCCTCACTCTTGGCACTTCCCTCACCCTTAGTGCACACTAAACTACACTAGAAGTATATTGAACTATTTCAGTTAATTGAACATATACTGCGCTCTCTCTCTCTCTCTGTCTCAACTCTAGACCTTTGCACATGCATTTCCTCTGCTTTAAAGACTCTTGCCTTACTCCCCCATGGCCTGACCTGCAACACACCTCACCCTCTCAGTTACTCCTACTCATCCCTTAGGTCTTATTTCAAGTTCGCTTTCTCCAGGTAGGATCCCTCTGTGTTTCCTTAACAGTGTCTCCCCCGTTACAACTCTGTTGTAGTCACCTGTTTACTTGTTTTTATCTCTCACGGTATAGACTGTTGTTCCATAAAGGAATGAATCGCATCAGTTGGGTTCTCTAATCCTAGGTGCCTGCCATGTAGTAGTAGGTACTCAACAGATTTGTTGAATGACTCAGTGAAAAAATACTCTGTTTCTTTTCCATCTGTTATAAAAAATTGTAAGCAACAAGAGGTCTTACCACCTACAATAAATTATTAAGAAAGCCTTATGTTTGTACTTCCCTGCAGCATCATGCATTTGACTTAATTGACTTACTATATCATCTTGAATTTTTCTATTTTTTTATGTCTTCCTTTAGTAAAGTGTAAGCAGTTTGAATTCAGAGACTGTATCCTGTATCTTATTTAGCTTTGAATTCCTGAGCACAGAACCATCCTGTCTTTAGGTATGCTGCATGACTGCCCGTTGAATTATTATTATTTCCCTTATGTGAACCTGTTAAACCTTTTCATCTCTTGTTTTTTTGTGTTGTTTGTAGAAAAAAGTCTTTCCTACTTGAAAAATTATTTTTTTCTCTTTATCCCATTTTTATCCTTCTGTTTTCCTTTTTTATCGTTTTAGCGGGCAGCTTCACTGATGTGTTTTAGCCTTCTCTTAATGGACATTGCGTCACTATTTATCACATAATGCCTGTTGCTCTTATTTCACTTTGTCTTTTTCCAGTCTTTAATCACCTCAGCCAGGAGCCCGTCGTTTCATGCCTCAGATACAAAATATTTTCTTTGTCCTTTCTCTCCAGGCTTTACCTGTTGTAATCTAATTTTTAAAAATACACAAATGGATTAACTTCTTAATCCTTTTTCTTTAGTAACCCATAATGTATGAGTTCACATTCCTTATCCTGAGTTTGCAGTTTGGTGCTCAAGCTCCTCCCACTGCTCCCTTTGATGTGATCAAGTCAACGCAGGCTGCTCACTGCCCTGGCAGACATCCTAATCAAGTTCTCACTGCAGTCCTTTTTCTTTTTTATTGTTTCCTCTGCCTTCAAAGTACACTTCTGCTCTTTATTTATTTATACCTATTATGCAAGGCTCAGCTCAAATCTTCCTCCAGGAAGTCTTCTTGGGTCAAACCAGTCTGGGGAAAACAAAAACAGAAACAAAGACAAACGGAAACTCTCTATTTAAACTCCTTTAATATTATCTATATTATCTATACTTATTAGAAAAACTTGGAGCACACATGCCCACACATGGGAGTGAGAGAGAGAGAGAGAGTGTGTGTGTGTGTGTGTGTGTGTGTGTGTGTGTATTTATTGTCTCAACTAGGTTGTTAAGTCCTTGAAAACAGGGATTGTTTCTCCTAATTATAGCAATGTGATGTGATAGAAAGAGCCTGGCCTTTAGAGTCAAATTTACTTGGCTTCAGAGCTGAGTTTTGCCATTCCTTTGCTGTGTGACTTTGGACAAATTACTTTACCTTTCTGATCATTAGTTTCTCTATTGTTAAAGAGGGCTAGTGTGCCTATTCCAGAAGGTAGTTGTGAGATACAAAGATGATGGATATAAAGAAGATGCTTATAAATACCTTCAAAGTACCCAGCACATAGTAGGCTTTCAGCACATGTTGAGTTTGATAGTTTGTACCTCCCTTGACCCATTAATAGTTCCTCAATAAAAGTTGAATTGTTGAAGGTGAATCTTCTTGTAGTTTAATTTCCTTTGAAAGGTTTTGAAAACATGAACTATTTCACCAATATTGAGGTAAATCTATCTAAGTCAAAACTTTCATTTACTGTCCCTAAATTTTATACTATCTGATGAAGGAGAGGTTAATTGAATCCTTTGAGTCTGTTGACCCAGAGTCAGGATTGTGGGAGTTGGAGGAGACAGAAAGGACAGACAAAATGGGACTGTTTGGGAAAGAATTCTTTCACTGTCTGCTAAATTTTAAGCCATCAATTTCAGTTATTTTAAACTTTATGTTAAAAGCGTGCATGTTGATGTTAGTAAGAGTAAAATATAAGTATTATAAACATTAGCTGCTTTAGGATGGTCTCTTAAAGTAAAGCTAAAGTGTATGATTGAAGGTTATTCGTGTTTTAGGAAAAGAGGTCTTTACTTTTTCTTGGCGTTCTTCAGAAATCAGTAACAGCCTGGAAATTACAGTGAAAAAAATCTCAGAAAAATGTAAATGTATTATTCTTGTCAATAAACCATGTATTTGCTTTTATAGTATTTGCTGTAAGAAAAAGAATGAAATTCTTGTTTATAAATAGGTATTATAACAAGACTATAATATATATTGTAATTTAAATGTTAAGGGCTAATCATCTTTAAAGTATAAAGTACTTGATGATACAGTAATTTTTTTAAAGTAAAAATGACTCTTTCCTGCATTAATGAAGCATTTTCAAATACATACCAGTATTCTCAGATACACTGAGAAAGTTAGAAATGTCTGTAGTTTGTGTTTAAAACTGTGATGTAGCTAATCAGATATTAATAGCATTGAATTGTTAACTTTTAAAATAAAATATTCTGCCTTTCTGATACTTAAGGTTTGGTAAGTCAAGTGAAATACATTCAGGCTTACTTATTTCTATAAGATATTCTATTTTGTTATACTAAGATGCTATATAAAATAGCTAAATCTAAAAAGTTATCTATAAATGACGGTAAGAAAACCTTTGCAAGGGAGGGATAAATTAGGAGTTTGGAATTAACGTGTACACATTAGTGTATATAAAATAAATAAGCAAGAAGGACCTCCTGTATAGCACAGGGAACTATATTTAATATCTTGTAATAACCTATAATGGAAAACAATGTATATGATATAACTGAATCACTTTGCTGTACACCTGAAACTAACACAACAGTGTAAATCAACTATACTTTAATTTTAAAAGAAAAAGAAGGAAAAGAAAATCTTTGGGTACATACTACACAAGGTTTTCTGTGTCCTTAGATCCTAACAGTCACTTTTGAATTCGTTAATAGTGTTATTTCAGAAAATTGTTAATGACTCAAGTGTACTTACAAGCTGATGTGTTTGTACAGAATGCATCATTAAACATTTCTTTACTTTCATAAGGGATTGTAGGCAAGGATCATGTAAGCATGTGAACAAATCTGACTCAAGGAGATAATTACTTAACAAAATTTACTAAACGGAAGAACAGCAAAATGCTCTCTGTGAGCTGGGGTTTGAGTTCCTCTGATTTCTTGACCAGAAATACTTAAGAAATAACCAATAGTAAATTTGTCACTGATGCCAAATATTCTGATTTCAGCCTGGATAGTTTCATATTGTTTATGTTGTGATAATGTTTCACTTATAGAATCGACTTGAAATTCAATGTATACTTAGAGGTAAGCCATGAAGGTCATTTATGAAATCTTTTCCTTTTTTGTTCTGTCATCTCTAGATTTGTGTTCGCTACTTTCAGACATGTGGTAATGGTCCTGTTTTGAAGCCAAAATATGTGTGTTTCTTTGGTTATCCTTCATTCAAGTATAGTCATCCACATCAGTTGCTGAAAACAGCTGCTGGTAAGTATGATCTCAAAATAGCCTATACAAAATAATGCTTTGCATCTTATTGAGTACTTTTAAAAAAGTAATTGAAGATTTACCAAAGTTAAAAAAAAGTTGACCTTTTATTTCTAGCCTGGCCCTCCATGCTCTCCTCACATCTATCCAATTCTTACTTTGCGTGTATATGTGTGTGTGTCCCCACCTCCCACCCCTCCCTTTCACATACTTTCCCTTAATACTTGTATCTTCATGATGTTGAGAATGGGTTCTCCTGGGCCATCTGTTCTTCATCATCTGACTCGTCCAAGTGCGAAAGTCAGCATTGATACCACTTTCTCAGTCAAATTAAATTACTGACTTAATAGATTGTATCCTTGTATTCACTGTATTATTATTTGTTGGATGAGGCACTTAATCTTTCATGTTAAGATGATGTGAGGAAACCAACATGAGGTGCTCCTAGAAAGTCCCCTGGCTTTTACCACTTAATTACCTTTCCCCCCAATTTTTCTACCCTCTGTAAAGATCTGTAGGCTTTAAGTATTAGATTTGGCAAAGGCATTAAAACTTTTTTTTTCTGATGTTCTATTTAGAACCCTGATAAAGAACCCTAGACTTTTGTTATATCATTAGGCTTTTGACAGATCCTTGATGCCTTAATCTGTGTCAGCAATGAAAAATAAGGGAATTCCAGGCAGCTCCAACCCCTGAGATTGGTCAGTCCTTGCATGCTTGTGTCTGTCGTCTTCTACAATGCACTCACATACGTAAACCTTATCTTCACCATTTCTAAAAAAGACTTCTATTTTTAAAAGCTGATCTTTTCTCTTTACTTCTCAGAGAAAATAGAGGCCATTCCAGCAGAAACTCTAACTTCCTCTCTTGTCTCTAAACACTTAAGATCTTTGGGTTCTTGATCCACTAATTACTAGCTGTGTAACTTTAAGCAGTTTCCTTAATTTCTCTGTTTCATCATCTGGAAAGTGGGAGAAATCGTATCTAACTCATACTATTGTGAGAGTAAATTCATTCAGCACAGCTGTTGACTGATCACCTACTATGCGCCAGGGCACTGCTCTACATACTTGGGCTACACTGTCCATCTCTTATTCCCTAACTCAATAAATACTTAGGCTGGAAACCTGGAGCCATCCTGATTCCTTGTCTCACACCAAAGTGATTACCAACGTCTATTAACGCTACATCTAATATGTTTCTTAAATCTGTCTTCTCCTTTTCAGACAACTTTGAGAATATGTAACTCTATTTAATTCTGTAGTTCAGTTTCTTACCTGCAATAGCCTCCTGCTTTCTTTGCCATCCAACCCCCCCCCCGTCCTTCCCATCACACTCCTGACAGAGATATTTTTCTCCAAAATTATAGATCTGAAATTGCAGATGGGACTCTCAGCTAATTGTTGCTGAATAATAACCTTCCCCACAACTTAGTGGCTTAAGGCAAAAATGATGTGTTGTTCCTCAGGATTCTGGAGGTTGTCTAACTGGGTGGTCCCTCTCCTGGTTTCACCTGGGCTCACTAATGTGACTTGTGTTCTGCTAGAAGATCTCTCTGCTCAAGACGGTTCAGGGTTCAAGATGGTCTTACTTGTGTGTCTGACATTTGGTGCTGGCTTCTGGCTGGGGCATCTTATCTCTCCTTCACGTGGCCTCTCTCATCCTCCAGTAGACTAGAACAGCTTCCCACCTGGGGATCTCGGGGCACTGTGCAAAAGGAAGAAGGTAGAGGCTGTGAGGTCCTGTGAGGCTTGCAACCCAGAACTTATGCAGTTTTACGTCTGCTATATCCTCTTGGTCAAAACAACACTTAGACCTGCATAGATTTCTGTAGTGGTTAAATGAGCTCCACCTCTATGGGAACATCTGCAAAGAGTTTATGACTGTGTTTATTACCACTGGCTCTTGATTACCTTTAGGATAAATTCCAAACATCCTGCCTGAGTGTGGCACACACAGCCTTAAATCGGGGCTGATTTCTTGCTACGTGTCCTCCCCTCGGCTGTGGAGAACTGTCTGTCATTCCGTACACACTGTCAGATTCCCAGGCCTTGCACATGCTGTTCCTTGCATAATACTGCTTTGTATAGAGATGCTGCAAGGTACATGCCACTTTCGGTTACTTCAGTTGGTTTCCAGTTCTTTATTACACCTGTGATGACTATTCTTGAGCACTAATCTTTGTGTACGTCTCTATTTCCTCCGGGGAAAAGGTAATTAGAAGTAGAATTAATTACAGAGTCAAAGAATCTGACTTTTTTTTTTTTAAGGCTGTTGATACTTAATGCCAAACTATTTTTCAGAGAGGTTCTACTTTATACTATGAGCAGCAGGCTGTGAGAGGCCCCAACAACTAGAGAGGAAACTAGCGGTACCTAAGACCAGTGTATTGTAATTGCTAACTTACCTCTTCATACTTATTAAAGAAAATTTTACTACCTTAATCTACTTGTTGTACATTTTATAAACAGTTCTGATTAACAGCATCTAAAGTAGTGGAGCTCTCCTGAATCCGTTCAGAGCCATTTGTTAACCTGGAAAGGTGAGAGGATCTATGCATCCTTTCTGTTGACCTGAAATTCTTTCTTTCTTGGGAATAATTACTGTAAAGTGTCATTGGCATCTAAGTATTATAAAAAGGGGGCAGAAATTTGAAAGGAGGTGAAAAATGGAAAGAGGAAAGAGAAGACTGAAATTTAATGATAAGCTGGCAGAACATGGTTTGGGCAAGTCTTCTAGGTAGGGATCTGCCTGCTCTTTAGATGCTAAGAATGAGAAGAGCTGCATGAGGTCAAAAGAGCAGTCCATTAATGGTAATTACAGTTTCATAACATAAAACAAGGAGATCCATCTGGGTTTCCCTTTGTATGATATCTTGTTCTATTTTCTGTGCATTGCTATTGTTGCAAAATCTCATTGTTGGAAGGGCCTTCTATACCCTTGTGAAAGAACATTATTTTGTAAGTTGAAAAATGCCAGTTCTGTGGCAATATCAGTTGGTCTCTGTCACTGAATAATTGATATAAATCTTGGATAGTTATGAATGATGTTATGCTTTTAAACATTATAAAATGTTTCAGTCTGTAAAATGGAATAATTTCTGTCTCTGCTTGAGAATATTTTCTAATTTTAGATGTCAAAGCACCTGCCTGCTAACAATCTATTACATATTTAATGTGATCATTTCTCATTTGTCTTTGAAGCGCTACAGGGACAGATTGTTCAGTTCAAACTTTCAGACATTGGAGAAGGGATTAGAGAAGTAACTGTCAAAGAATGGTAAGTTATTCTGAAAACAGTTTTAAGTATGAAAATAATTAGGATAAAAATAAGTAGAAATCCATTTAAATTGAGAAACTTCTTACTATAACATGTAATGATTTTTTTAAAAAAGCAATAGGGTAAGCATAGTTTGTGTTGCCAATATTCTGGTGACTCAGTTCATCATACATCATGGCCCTGTATTTGATTTAATTTATTAAGGATTTTTTTTTCCTCTTTAAAATAATTTTTTCTCACTGCCCACCCCTCACTTCAGTTAAAAAAGAAAATAGCCTCTAGAGGATATTAAATTGCTGTGACCTTGTGTTTTGAAAAGCATTTAATATGTGAGCTTAACATTTCTTTCCAAACTATTTTAAAATCATCATGTAGTCTAAGCTTTCTTTACCGAAAATGACTTTAGTAAGAATGCAAATACATTTGATACAAATACATTACCTGACAGTTTACTTATATTTTCAGAAAAGGTTAAAATATTATATAAAAGGGCATGAATCAAAAAATAACTATCGAAAAGGTTTAAAAAATTGTCCCGAAAAAGGGCTTGAAACAAAAATAGAAAGCTGATACTGCCTTAGCCATCCTTTTACCCCTTTTCTTTATTTCCCTTTCTGGAAAAAAAGAAACACCTCTGGGTACTGAACTGATTTTTAAAGGTTTCTAGAAGTAGCAGTTAAGGTGAGTCAATAAATTATCTGTCCCATAGTTTTATACTGTTAAAGATCCTTTTAAGAATCTGATTCAGAGGGGAGGGTATAGCTCAGTGGTAGAGTGTGAAGTTAGCATACACAAGGTCCTGGGTTCAATCCCTAGTACCTCCATTTAAAAAATAAATTTTTAAAAAAGAAAGGATCTGATTCAGCCTCTGAACATTCTTTCCGCCCAGTTCTCATTATAATTGCCCTGTAAGTTAAAAGAGAACTATAATAACATCAGTGTATTGCACAGTTGTGTCTTTATGGCACTGTGGGATCAAGGAAAGGGCAACCGGCTTCAAGTTAGAAGAACCTGACTCTGAAACTTACTAACCATCTGAGAAACAAAGTCTAAGAACTCAGACTAAGATTCATGAAATTAGAAAGGATATGTACTGGGGATATCAATGCTTTGACTTAATTCTAGAAATAATAGGCATCCCCTAAAGCTTGACAAGGCTAATGTAAGACAACAGACGGGAATAAGACTTTTAAAATACACTTCTGAATTTCTCCCAAGAAATGGGTGAGGCAGAAAATCTGACAATTTAATTAAATTTTTGGATTATTGAGCTATGAACTTTAAAATTAGTTTTTAAAAATTGTATATTTCTTAAAGAGATCAAAGAGCCTCTAGAAGCCATTTATAGTCTTTACTGGAACATTCTTTGGTGCACCACGTGGGACCCGATGCTGGGCTAGATGGACACTGATCTACTTCAGTGTAGCATTTATGTGTTAGGATGACCTGTATTACTGTTGCTCATGTAAAGGCGTCCTGTGTCTTTGTCTTTTAGGTATGTAAAAGAAGGAGATACAGTGTCTCAGTTTGATAGCATCTGTGAAGTTCAAAGTGATAAAGCTTCTGTAACTATCACTAGTCGTTATGATGGAATCATTAAAAAACTGTATTATAATCTAGACGATACTGCCTATGTGGGGAAGCCGTTAGTAGACATAGAAACGGAAGCCTTAAAAGGTACTGTATGTTCATCTCTTTTGCCAAATTGACTCCTGCTTTCCTTTCGTCATTGGGTACCAACTAAAAGTGGTGTTGACTTTTTTTTTAATGTTATTAGCGCTTTTCATGCTTTACTTTTTTTTTTTTTTTCCCAAATGGAAGTACTGGGGATTGAACCCAGGACCTTGTGCATGCTAAGCATGCGCTCTACCACTGGGCTATAACCACCCTCCGGTGTTTACTTTTAATTACTTACAGGATTTGATATGGGGGTTTAGAAGCTGAAATCAGGAGAATAGAAAAGGTCCTCTGTGATGCGTGATTATCTTTTAAACCAGTTACCATGTTAAAACATGTACAGTAATATATCATTTATCTGGAGGTCTACCTTCGGGAAACCTTGGCATTCAAAGAAGTAACAAGCTTTCTTGGGAATTAGAGATTAAAGCTTTGAACATTGGTCACTTACAACAAAAATTGAAATACACAAAGATTAAATCTCGTATAATGGGATTGCTCTGTTTGCCAATGATATAAACACTCAAACAGAATATGAAAACAAGTGTATGTATGTGTATGTATGTGTATGTATGACTGAAACATTATACTATACACCAGAAATTGATACAGCATTGTAAACAGGACTATACTTCAATTAAAAAAAAAAAAACCAAACACACTCTAATTGGTGCTGGTTATGAAAGCCAAACTTCTTGAAGAAAAGTAGAAAAGAAGGAAATCAGAGTGAGAAGCAAAGAAACCAGTATTCAGAAGCAGCAGCAACCGTGGTACTTACAAGCAGTAGATGTCCTGACAGAAGGGAATTCTTTTCGAAAATTATTCAGAGGAAAATTAAAACAGTACAGTGTCCTTACGGTAGCAGACAGCTGGCTCTCTAAGTCAGAAGTTCCTTTTGGCCTTGTTGTGATACACCAAGATTATGTTATCTAGGAAGTTTTGATGTGGGGGTAGGGGAGCATAATTCTGTAAGGCAGCCCTAAGCCAGCAATTTTTCTGGAAGGGCTGAGTAGAGACATTTCAGTCGTGTAATTCCAAAGTCCAGAAGGAGCCTGAATTACAGTGGCTGGCTGACTCTTAGTCCTGTAGTCTGTACAATAATATAATAACTAATATCATAATCACACTTTACAGTTTATAAAATGTTTCACACTTAATATTTTATTTATCCTTTCTCGTGAGGTCGTCCGATTTAACAGATGAAGAAACTAAACCCAACCTAGATAGATTGGGTGATTTGCCCAGTGACAAAGCCAAATTTAGAACTCGGATGACCTGAGCCTTTGTCCAGAATATTTTCCACTATATACAACATGTTGCCTCCAAAAGTTGGAAGAATAGCTTATTGAAAGGCTTCCTATTATTTTTTAAATTTCTATTGTAAAAGCAGGATACGTGCATTGTAGAAAGTTCTATAATGCTGAAAACCAAAAATAAGAAAATGAAAACATAGTTCTACTACTCATTAATTACCACTCTTGACACATTAGTGTATGTTCTTCTAGGCACAGACACATTTTGGTATTTTTTAACCAGAATAATGTTTCGTACTTGCTGTATTCTGTTTGCTTAGTTTATGATTTACATATTGTCATGACAGTGCATTTTCATGTTATCTGGTAGTCAGACCATATTTAAATTTCCCCAGTTGCCACCAAAATGTCCTTGAGATTTCAACTGGTTTGTTCAAGCTAGGGTCCAGTGCAGGACTATACATTGCACTTGGTCTCTTAGTCTGGCTCCTACTTCCCCACACAACTTGCTGAAGAGATGGTGCCATTTGTTTTGCAGAATGTTACATCTTTTGGATTTGTCTTGTTGCTTCTTCATGGTGGTGTTTGACTTGTTCCTCTTATCTTTATATTTCCTGTAAACTGGGAGTAAATTTTAAAAGCTAGTTTCCAGTTAAATATTCTACATCATGGATAATTTTATGTACTTCGTATTTCTTCACATCAGGACACACAAAACATCTGAATGACCTTCTGTAGTGATGCTAAGTTTAAACACAGAATTAGGATAAACCATCCCCTTGCCCTTCCACTGTATGGTTATGTGTTTTCCTTTGAAATGTGAGAGTTATCTATGCGGTGTTACTTTGGCACTATGTAAGTGGTTTCTAATGTCATTTGAGAATCCTTGCCTTAATCAGTGATTGCTTTAGTAGTTGCAGAATGATGGTTTTTGGATTCTTTCCTTTCCTTTAACATTATTAGCTGGCATTATTCTGTAAAGTGGAGCTATCCCCTCATCTTTGGGGCTTTTAGTTACTCTGAAATACGGTTCCCACTGCAAAAAGGAAATAAATGCTTGATTCTTTCCTCTACCAATTCTCAAGTAAGGAATTGCTTTAATAGACTCTTCGAATTACAATATTAATTTTTCCAACTTTCTCTTTGTTTTTATTTCAATTGACTTGATGTACTTAATCTATTACATTCTTTTTAATACTTAAATCATTAAAAGTTGTGACCCTTTCAGGGTGGCTTCTATGTGTTCTTTTAGCATGACTCTGTGAATTTTCAAAAGCTTGCTCGCTTTTGGCACAAGAAGATGAGTTGGGACTCACCTTGTACTTTTCCAGCCCAATTCCTTCAGCTGCTCTGTTCCTCTTAATGTGGAATGAATTAAGAGACCATAATCTGGGTGCTAGGTGTGCTGCTTACCATCTTGATTTCAAATTTCTTTTGAAAGGCATGATTTAGGACTATTAAAAACAAAAAAGAATTTACCTTTAAAAATTACCTGAAATGATGGATCAACAATATATAGGTAGAGATTTTTTATTTTTTCACTCAGTTAAGATCCAGAAAGAAAAGAGTTATACTCTTGGCATAAACTAAAACAAGCCAAAGTGCTGAACGTTACTGTGGATGTCATTACATTAGGATATCCAATCAGGGGCTGTAGACCAGATTAGATACCTATCCTGGCCATCCACAAAAGCAAATTATAATCGACACAACATTATAAACTGACTGTAACTCAAAAAACAAAAAAAAAAGCAAATTATAATCATCCCTTGGTATTTGCAAGGGATTGGTTCTGGGACACACACACATGCGCAAGCACACACACACACCCACAGATATAAAGGCCTGCAGATTCTCAAATCCCTTCTATAAAATGATGTAGTATTTGCCTATAGCCTACAAAAATCTTCCCATATGCTTTAAATCATCTCTGGATTACTTATAATGCCTAATACAATGTAAATGCTAGGTAAATTGCTGGCATGCAGCAAATTCAAATTTGCCTTTTGGAACTTTCTGGAATTTTATTTTCTGAATATTTTTTATCAGCAGTTGGGATCTTTGGATATAGAACCTATTGATTCCCACGGCTTACTGTATGTGAACAAGTGAGCAATTGTGATTTGTAGGGGCTTTTTTGTTTGTTTATTTGCATTGATTTTTAGTTTCTTTTGGTATCTGAAGTGAGATCCAACTTTCAATAAGTCTTGATACAGCAAATTATAAAATCAAAGCACTTTTTCAGGAGGGAGGTATTTTTTTTTCTAGATAATTTTTTCACAAAACTTAATTTCCTGCATGACATGGATGAATCTTGAACAACTATGCTGAGCAAAAGAAGCCAGACTGAAAAAGAGAACATGCTGTATGATTCTATGTACATAAAAATTTCAGGAAATGCAAACTAATCTCTAATGACAATAAGGGTGGGAGGACTGGGAAGGAGGGACAACCAAGGTACAAGGGAACTTCCGGGGGTGACAGGGATGTTCATCATCTTGACTGTGGTGATGGGTTGTGGGTATGTGTATATTTCAAAGCTTATCAAATTTTGTATTATATCTATGTATGTATTGTAAGTCTGTAAAAAATTAATGGGATTGGATAGGTTATGTTCAGAGTAAAAAAGATCTGATAATCCTCAGAGAACTGATCATTGTTAGCTGTTCTGTTTCATTTGCTGTTCAGAGTATATTCTGAATAATTATCTTGCATGCTAGTTTTACTATGTTTGTGTACCTTTTTGCTTTTATAGTTATGTTTTCTTATACTTTTTATTAATTTTTTAACTGTAAAAACTATGAAACATAAACCTGTATATCAAGTAAGCAGGCCTATATAAAAGGGTAGGTTGATTTCACTGAGAAATTTCTATGTGCCTCTTTTTAATTCTGGAAAGGATAAAAGTTTCTAAATATTTTGTGTACATTGTCTTAAGAATTTGTAGTAATGCTGAATTTGTATTGTTTCTTGTTTTAGTGCCACTAAAATCAATTATTATCTATAAAGAGAAAATGACCTAAGGAAAAGTCTTTAGAAGTATTAGATACATTAGGTCCATTTTACAGGTAGAAGATAATTATAGCATAGAACCATCAAGAGTGTAAATCCTGTTTTCTAATACTTGTTTAAGTAACATTCTATGGCACTCTTTGAAGACATGGTGTTGCAGCCTACTTTTCAAGACCGTAATGTCATGATAATTTTGATGAGGAAAAACGTATTTGTGACCCCCAGATCTTATCTATCAGCGCTTCGACTGTAGAGTGACCTCTACTGGGAAAGAGGTTACTGGACTCACTGATGCCAACTTGTATCTGTGTCATGTAGAAAACATATACTGTTAAAGAAAACTACATTGCAAATTGAAATCTAGTTACTTAACACTATCAAGATTATATCAAAGCTAACTCATGTCACAGTACACTGTCTGCTATAAACTCAGTTTTACATGCCAGCTAACTTGGCTTTCTCTGACCTCTAAAGAAGTAAGATGACTCCTCACTTTAAACAACTAAAACTTTTTCTTTTTTTTGAAGTATAATCCATTTACAATGTTGTGTCAATGTCTGGTGTACAGCATAATGTTTCAATCATACATATATATACATATATTTGTTTTCATATTCTTTTTCATTAAAGATATTGAGTATAGTTCCCTGTGCTGCTGCCCTTCATCTGTTTTATATATAGTAGTTAGTACCTGCAAGTCTCGAACTCCCAATTTATCCCTTCCCCCTCTGTAACCATAGTTTGTTTTCTATGTCTGTGAACAACTAAAGCTTTTTGAACCAAAACTTTTCAAAACCATTTATTTAATGGTTTTGAACGTATCTTTACATAAAAAATATTAACGTACTTTACTCCCTGAACTGAGGATATTGAGTATAACCTGAAATCTTTTTTGATTATGCAGAGACATGTTAATGAATATTCATTGTTCTGGGAGCAACACGATTCTGCTTCTGAGTTTTGATTTTTCAGCCTACCTCTTAGCATGTCACTGTGCCGTGCCATCATTCTCCTTCCTAACTTTCTGGGACCACAGATACCCCAGTTTGTTAAGAAGTACGTGCTTCAGAAGAGAAGACAGGATCTGACTGAGAGTCTGAATGCCTCTTCTCTGGAGCATGTGCCTGGTTCTAATGCTGAGGCTGTGTGACAGCTACTTCAGGTGCTCTGGGCCTGAAGCCTTATATAAGCTTAAGTTGCCAAAAAGGCTGACCACCAGACAAGTAGGGGGCTCCTATACCTAATTACCCCTAACTGACGTGTCTTGGTGCCATGCGTAGGTACGAAGGGAGGAGACGGGCGGACACAAGCGCTAGCAGAAAACTTTATAAAACTGCTATTATTCTGCCATTATATTGCATTTACTCTTTAACATGAACACAACTACTGTTGAATGCTTTCTCTGTGCTGATGCTATCTGTACATTATCCTGTTAAGTCATACGGATTTTTATCCCCATTTGGCACATGTGGCATTGAGCCCCACAGAGGTTACAGAGCTGTCTGTCTGTGGCCACGTAGCTGTCAGGTGGAGCGATGAGCTGATCACAGCCCTGTTTAACTCTAAAGCCCGTGGTCCTCACCGCTTTGTTATGCTGGAAGTTCTATTCAGAGACTATAGGTGGCAACTCCACACCGCATCCAGAGCACTGGGACTAGATTTCTAACAACATACATATGCATATTTACCAGAATTCTGCTGTAAGAACACATTAGGTGTCCCGTAGAGTTTATAGTATTAAAATATTTGCTGGGATAATACAGTGTTTTAAAGAAAAGCTCTTTGACATAAGACCATTCCAAGAACATACGTCATTTAATTAAATTAAGCTCAGTAACCAATTACACAGTACATGCCTGAGCATAATAAGTACTCAAAAAATGGTAGCTGTAACGCTCTCTTGTACAGCTGATTGTAGACTGGATTGATTGAATCAGCTGTTTCAATAATTTGCCTTGAAAATGGAATCAAATCTCATTGGCTTAGTTGTCATTAATTCTTAATTTATGATCATTTGGGCAGAAACTAAACTAAGGTTTACACTTGTGGTATTAAGAAAGTTCTTCCTAAGCAGTTGTGCTGAGGGGCAGGCGGGGAGCGGGAAGCATTTTACAAAAGGAAACTTCCAGAAACCTTTTAGTGCTTTAGTATTTCAAAAGAATTTTTCCAGTTAAGTGAATAAACTGAACTACTTAATGTGATTCTTAGAAACAGTTTTTGAAATACCTAAGAATATTGCAATTTCAGAGTTTTAGTATTTTTACTAATTCAAATTACCATTTTATTTAGTTAATCTGAAACAATATAGTTTTATTATAAGTTTGCTTTACGTGATGAATTCCAGCCACACTAAATTGACAATCTTCATGACAAAAAGTGTTTATTTACCAGTTCTTTTGCTCTTTCTTAAAATTTAATTAAGGCTTTGAAAACTGTACCTAAGTCCACTACTGAAGGAATAAAATCTCACATATAGTGCTAGAACCATGGAGATCACATCTGTTGAAGAGGGTCATGAAATTTTAGTTGTCTTAACTCCATCCCCTAAGAGTCTGTTTCTACATTGTAAAATCGAGAAATGTTTGTATGTTGGCATTTTTGCAGCATTGCATTTTCGTAACGTTGTTGTGATCATCAAAGGAGAAAATAAGTGTGAAATATACTTTATATAAGTATATAAAGACACTTAGAAAGTGACTTAAAGTGCTGTATAACCAGGTGATGTCTTAGTATGGATTAAGAGACCTTTCTTCCAACAACTGCATGACTACTACAAATCGTATATAATGTTAGTGACTTTTTACAGATATTTTATTACTTAATATTTACTCCCAAGTTATTCTAAGGGATAGTACTACTTGGTGATATATCAAAATGTTTTCCAGGAAGGCGCGTAGCAATAAATTACATGATCTTTTTGGAATATTATATTAATGACCTTTGTATATGATATATTTGGGCATTTGTGCATTTCTCCTATTTCAGCAAATACGTGTTATTCAAATTAGCATTTGAGATTCCTGTGATTGAATCCTCTTGATTTTTCTTTGGATCTTAGTTCCTAATGCTGATCTTTCTTGCTAGTTTCTCCAATAATCTTAACAGAGGTGGACAATACACAGGGCTTCTCAAAGTGCAACAAAATTATGCCTTGAACAATAGAAGCTCTATTCCAGTTTATCTGACCAGAAAGGAGATTTCCTAGGGCCATGAGCTAATGCAAACAGGAGAGAATGAGTCAGCCCTGGGATTGAATCCCAGTTCTTCAGTTTATTAGGTGTGTGACCTTGGTCCAGTCCCTTCATTTCTTAAGTCTTTTGCTTTTTTAATCTGTAAAATGGGGATTATAACACCTATCTTACACAACTGGAATGAAGTTTAAGATACTGCATATGTAGTACAGTATTTGACATCCTAGGTGCTCATGGGAAGGAAAAATAATTTTCCCTCTACCCTCTGAGTTCTTAGCTAAGACTCCTCTAATAGAAGACAGATTAATAAGAGAAAAACAAGTTTATTGACACATATACCTCATGTCTAGATGGGGGACACCCAGGGAAAAATGAGTACCTCAAAGAGGTGGCTTAGAATTCAGGCTTAAATACCATCTTAACAGGAAAGGGGAGAAGAGATGTAGGCCTCCGAGGGAAGAACAAATGACTTTAGGAAAGAGGAATGGCCCTTAGAAGAATATATGAAAGGTATGATAGTTCGGGACAAAGTTTACCAGGGTGTGTTGCTGGCATCTAATTTCTTCTCCTGTGATAAGAGTCAATCTTCCTGTGGATGAAACTCCTGTGGAGGGAATTTATGAAAACTGAGTCCCTTTTGGAAGTCCCTTTAGGCAAATGAGGAGAGTTCATAGTAAGCCTCTCACTGCATTTGCTGTTTTCAAGTGCCTGTAGCTCAAAATAATCCGTGCACCGAAGTGGCATGTCCTGAACCCCTACAGTCATATTTTGGGGTGGCATATTCCGCTACCCTTCATCTTCAGTACAAGGTTTTTGTTTGTGTTTTTTTCTTATTCCTTCCTCACCTGTAGGGTAAATTTGAGAGCACCACTGGGACAGTTCATAGACTAGTAGCAGAAATGAATGAATAGAATGTCTTTCCATAATTGCAGCAGCGAAAATTTCTTACTTGCTTACAATTGAATATCAAAGCAAACTCAATTGCCTCCTGATTGTCAGAGGTTTAGCCTCTTTTTCACTAATTCCCAGAGATTCTGCTGTACTACAGCATTGATTTCCTAGCATCAGACCTTGACAACTAAATGCTCTCAAAACTCTTTTTTTGGTTGCAAAAATACATGCTAATAGCCCGAGAGTTTTCATTGTATCACTGCTCTAGAGTTAGAGAATAAAACAACCAAATTAGTATTAGCCATGAAAATAAAACCTTCCACAGCTTTCCTTAAGCCATATTCAAAGCAGAGAGAAATTTTAGATGCTACATTGTCTTAGGAAAGCATGTAAGATTGTCACAGATCTTTCATGTAATTGACCTCACATTTGATTCTTGTCTTATGCCATATGTATAAATATAAATGAGGAATTTATTAGGAAAACATTTACAATACAACGTGTTTTAAAATCTATGAAAGAAACTCATTTTTTAACTTGTAACTGGTACATTGTTTTAACAGAAATGAAGTGAACAGCAGGTAATAATAGTCACTAAACAGTGCCAGGTCACTCACTCCACCCTTGTTTTTCCATTTTAAAGTTGTGTTTTTCCATTCTAAAGTAGCTCATCTATTGTGTCATCTATTGTGTGATATAAACTCTAAGTTGAATTTATTTATATAAGACGCTAAGCTTGTTGTTGTTTTAATATTTTCAACTAAAGAGTAAAATTCTACCTTGATACCAGATTCGGAAGAAGATGTTGTTGAAACTCCTGCCGTGTCCCACGATGAACACACACACCAAGAGATAAAGGGCCAAAAAACACTGGCAACTCCTGCCGTTCGTCGCCTTGCAATGGAAAACAATGTAAGTTTTCTTAATATTTAAGTGTGAGATGGCATAGAAAGTTTACATTTATATCTATGAAAAATCACCCAGCCATCTGATGATGAAGATGGCTTCAGGTTGGGTTTAAAGAAAACACGAAAATGTCTGTTATTGAAAAGTAATAGTTGCATAAAAGTCCTCATGAGAAATGAGGACTTACTGTTGATATTAATTGAGAATGTTATTCTTCCTTAGAGCCTAACAATAATCAGGGCTACCACTTACTGGCCACTTGTAAATACTAGTGTCTTAGATCAGGTACCATAGAAGCACAGCTGGAGACAGGGATTTGGGAACGTGTGGTTGATTGAGAGAGTAGACCTTTACTAGGAATGAAGGAAGCAGTATAGGAAAGGGAGGGAAATGGGCCAGGCAAGGATGTGGTCTCAAGGATCTGCCTTATCCCAGGGAGACAGGGACTGATTTGAGTCAAGGAGGCTGTATTCCCTCTTGTCTGCAAGCCATTGACGCTTAACCTCCAAGGAAAGGTGGCTCTGAGGCGTTGAGCTAATAATTTACATATGATCACGTTTAATCTTCACAACTGTGAGATGAAGGGCTCTTCTAAGACCTGGAGGGGTCAAGTAACTAGTCTGAGTTCACACAGCTAGCACAGGGGTGGAACCAGGTTTCTGAAATGAGTCTCCGTGACTCCAAAACCTGTGCTCTGTCATCTTAATACTGTCTCAACAGTTGTTGCCTCCATTATTCAAGCACTTTTTAGCCAGACACTGTACATACATTATCTCTAATCCTCATAGTAACCCTGCAGGGTGGTTTGGATTATCCTCTTTTTACAGATGAGAAAGGGCAGATAAGTTGATTAAATTGGTTAAAATCAAGTAAGTAGCTGAACTCAGGATTTGAATACAAATCTGTCTGGTTCCAAAGCTTGAGTTCTTTACACTGTGCCCCACAATGCAGGGTTTTTGTTTGTCTACCTGTTTTGGAAAGAAGTAGTTTAGTTAGTGGGGGGAGGGGAGTTTACCTTTTGAGAGTATATGGTAAGAGTCATTAAAATGTTCTTATCCCTTCAACCAGTTAACCTACCATGGGAGAATTATCCCAAGGAAATAACCTTGGAAGTATTCTTACAAGTGTTTTATGTAGTAGCCAAAATTTAGAGGGCAATACATGTATTCAAAATCAGGGAAATGGCTGGGTAAATTATGTTATAAACCCCTTACTAAAAATCTGTTAGCCATTTCATGTGTTCAAATATGAAGAACATTTAGCATAATAGAAAAATAGAAATAGTGATATGGACTGCTAGATTGTTAAGGGCATCAGATGAAATAATCTTATATATTGCTTTGAAAGTTATAAACATTTTACCATTTTAAAAAAATTATAAAAAAAATTATATGGAAGGATTACTTGTAGAAATGCATGATGTGGCCTTCCTACGCCTCTTCCTAAAGCTATGTGTAGCAACTAGAGTATTTGCATACTTACTGAAAATTAAATAGTTGATTTGTTATTATAAATCACCTTTTCTTTTTTCTTTTCTTGTAGTTTGCATATTAATGAATTAAGTGTTTCTAAAATGAAAAACCTGTGACATTTACAGTTATTTGTAATTACCTAAAAATTATTTGTTTAAACTCTCTGAGTTCATTTGTTATGAACTAAATGTTTGACGTGACCAAGTTTCTCATTTTGAAGTCATTCTTAGAGAAGCACTGATACAAACGAAGCAGGACTTAGCCTTGAGAGGTGAACCAATGAACTCTGTGCACGAGGATGTCATCCAAGCTCGTGGATCTTTATTTTAAATAGAATTAAACTTAGCGAGAATATTTTGTCTTTATAACCAAACATAGGAAGTGATTAAAGAAAGCCAGATCACATATGTTTCCAAGAAGTATCATGAATGTCTAGTGGAAAGTGGAATTGTATCATCTTATTGTTTATTCTATAGAAAGAAATAATAAAACTTAGGTATTTGACCTTTAACTTGGGCTGAGGAACTCACATTCCACATATGCCTCAAAAAAATGTTTTTTTCTATTTTTTGTACTGATCCTTCTAAAACAACCATCAGATAAAAACTAATTTGAGAGAGCTTTCATAGAATAATTATTTTAACCATTACGTGTTTGCTGGTAGCCAAGGTCAGAAACATTGGTCTACATTTGTTACTGTGTTTAACTGTTTTTAAACTCTCAGCTCTTCTTCTTATGTAGTCTTTAAAAATAAGGGGAAAAATCAGATAAGAATTATGCAAGAAATTTAAAAATAGTTGTTTAAAAATGTAAGTGTTCATTAATAGCTATGGATTGTGTACAATGCAGATACATGGGCAAATGACCAGTATGTACAAAAGTGACATGATCACCCATGCAGGGAAGCTGTAGTGTATAGCATTCTGTTAAGGTGATGAAAATGTTGTTTAACGTTTATAGCATTCTGTTAAGGTGATGAAAATGTTATTTCTTTATACTGATTTATTGGACAGAGATACTTTTTAACTTCCAATTCGTTTGATTCTATTTAGGGACCTTAATGATGGATTTATTTATTTTTAGGTAGTTTTATTTTTAGCATTAAAATGTGTCATTTTACAGATTAAGCTGAGTGAAGTTGTTGGCTCAGGAAAAGATGGCAGAATACTAAAAGAAGATATTCTCAACTATTTGGAAAAGCAGACAGGAGCTATATTACCTCCTTCACCAAAAGCTGAAATTGTGCCACCTCCACCAAAATCAAAAGACAGGACTATTCCTATACCCATGTCAAAGCCTCCGGTGTTCACGGGCAAAGACAGAACAGAGCCCGTCAAAGGTAATAATAAAAGTAACGTAAGGTGCAGTTTATCTGGGGGGACGCCACTTCAACAGGCTGAAATAACAGTTTTTCTAGGAAAAGCTTCAAGATGTACTGTTAATCTTTGAAGAATACTATGTTAGGAGGTTTCTTAGAACGTAAGCTTACATACAGATAATTTTTCTGTTTGAAGACTCACTCAGGATATTTTAAATATTCATTACTTTTAGTTAGCTTTCAAAACAGCTACTTCTGATTTGTTGTTTATAAACTCTTCTGATAATTAGCTTCCAGAAGAGCGGTTTTGCAAGAAACCCATCATGTAAATTCATGGCTTGCATCCTTCTGAATGTTACATGTACTGCAGCGTTGAAAGCAGTTACCTGTTACATTATCACACTTGGTACTGGGTGTTGTGCTGCGGTCAGTGCTTCAGCTTTGAAATTAGTGGCTTTCAAGTTATGTGACGAAGATGGTAACTCCAAGAGGAAGAGTTGAGTTGAGAGTAAATGACATTAGAGAAACTTCTACTTTAGTTTTTTAAAGGATCTAAGAATATATGATTTATGTATAATGTTTTCTAGGCTTTCACAAAGCAATGGTCAAGAGCATGTCCGCAGCCCTGAAGATACCCCACTTTGGGTACTGTGATGAGGTTGACCTTACTGAACTGGTTAAGCTACGAGAAGAACTAAAACCCATTGCTTTTGCTCGTGGTATTAAACTCACCTTTATGCCCTTCTTCTTAAAGGTGAGGTTTCATCCATTTCAAGCAAGACTTGAGTAAGATGTTTAAATTTTGTTTTGCCAGAGTGCAATGTGTTGACCGTGGGTTTGCACAAAAATATTATTTCTTACTGTATCACATAGAAAAATGTACAAGCACACTCTCTTTGTTTCATGGAAGTTTGTAAAATTAAACTTTCTATATCAGATTTTTATCTCCTTACCTCTTTAAGCTAGAGAAGGATTGTCCTGCCAGTCAGGTAAAAGCCTTTGATTCTGAAAAGATCACTCCAGCGAAGTCCTGATTTGAACGAAGTGAAACTTAGTGTTGATCTTGTGTATCATTGGCGTGTGTTTATTTTCACTTTTCAACAAAGTTACATTGAGACTTGTGGGCATCGTTTCCTGTACGAGGCCTCGGGCCCAGTGTGAGATGGAATGAGACCATCCACTGCCCTTGAGCAGCCCACCGTCTCGCTCACATTCAGCACCATTTATGAAGCCGCTACCGAGCGGCTGACCCCGTGCCACGCCTGCTGTATGCATGATCTCTTTTAATTCTCAGAGTAACCCTGACGTGTAAATATCACTGTCCCTCCTTCCCATTTAAGGAAATCGGGGCTCAGAGAAGTTGAGCCACTTCGCAAGGATTTATAGCTATGATTGGAGAAGCTAAGTTTCAGGTTCTGGTCTGTTTTTCTCAAAAATGCCTACTGCTGTCTCTCGCTCCAGTGTGGCTTCCCACCCGCCCTCCCCACACTGGA
Organism: Vicugna pacos; assembly: GCF_048564905.1. Lineage (NCBI taxonomy): Eukaryota > Metazoa > Chordata > Mammalia > Artiodactyla > Camelidae > Vicugna > Vicugna pacos. The sequence continues at coordinate 69,747,388 of NC_132995.1, forward strand.
CGAAGGCCGATCTTCCCTAAAGACAGTTACTCATGATTCCCTGATTCTTTTTAATGGTGCCCCTTCAGGACTGCCTTCAGGATAGTTCCTAAACTCCTTAGTGTAGCATCAAAAATATTTCTGTGAGTCTCTGCTGCTGCCTCTCCTGCCTTCTCTCTCACAGTCACTCCCTCGGCTTTAGTCACTTTAAGCTACACGTAGTTGCTGGGATTCCTAACTCCACCTGAAGGGCCTCCTCCTCCCTTGATCAAGTACATCCTCATCCTAAATACCAAATTTTGTTTGGGTATCGCCTCCTTCTGGAAGCCTGTGGCTGTCAGTTTGAGTTAAATACCCTTTTGTTTCCCGTCGCGGTTTCTCTCAGTGTGCTGCCAGTGTTTGCTCTGTTGTCTCTTCCCTGACGCTGAGCCTCACCAGGTAGAGGCTGTTCTCCTGTACCTCTGTCTTTTAAACAGCTGCCCTAACAAGGAAGGGGGCGCTCTATAAACACGAGGCGTAGCAGTTGTCAGTAAGTGGGGGTCTGGACTGTGTTACAGCTGTAGTGAGTCGTCTGTAGAGACATGGCAATTCAGACACGTGGATGAGATCACCCCAGCTGTGTGTGAAGGAGAAAAGAAGGCTGAGTGCTTCATACCAGTGTTTAAGGGGTACAGAAGCTGACTGGGCAAAGGCAATGGAAGACAGTGAGTGGGGCCAGTGGTTTGACGGTAGGAGAACCAGGAAACAGTCCCTTGGAAGCCAAGTGTATCTGTTACCTATTGCTGTATAACAGCCCTCTCTCCCCCAGATTTAATGGCTTGAAACAACAGCCATTTATCATTTCTCACGAGGCTGCAGGAGGGCAGGGCTGGTCTGCCGATCTTGCAGGGCTCTCGCGTATGTCTGCGGACAGCTAAGGCTGGCCAAGGGCCGGCTGGGGCAGGATGGCCTCAGGGAGCGTGACTCATTTCTCTCCTGGATGTCTCTCCCAGAATGCTAGCCCACGCACAGTCTCAGTACCGGCAGGGGTGAGGAGAGGAAGTAGAATTAGAGCATTTTTTGCATTCTCTGCTACATCGTGTTTGTTCTTAACTCAGTGACCAAAGCAAATCACGTGACTAAGCTCCACATTAGCCTGCAGGAGCACTGCCAGAGGGTTTGGACTGAGAGGCATGAAAGATTGGGGCCACTGATTCAGCCTCTCACACTGAAAGAGAAGAAAAAAGGTTTTAAGAGTAAAGTAGGTAACTGTATACATTACAGGGGTTAAATAGGATAAGGGATGGGAACAGGCTATTGGATTGGTCAATAAACAGTCGAGTGTGTCCCCCGCCAGAGCTGAATGAGTAAAGTATTGTTGAGGTAGAAGCCTGATTGCAGTTAGTTGGGGAATGAAAGAAACTGAGGAAGAGATACTGAAAAAATCTGATAAAAGGCAGACAGGGCGTAGGTGGAGAAGGCAGTTATGGTGGCTGGAGCAGACTGAAGAAAGGTTCCATTTGCCCCTTCCCCTCCTGCACACCTGCAAGGAAAAGTTGAGCAGATCAGTGGGCGAAGGAAAGAGCTGGAAAATGGAAAGTTAAAAGTGTGTGAGTGGGAGGGGTGGTTGGAGTAAGCCCTGGGCTTGAGGGGAGAATGAGATGTAGACCCCAGTGGAGACGTTCACCTGGAGGAGCGAGAGACTGCCTACCAGCTCCTGTTTCAGCTGGGTTCCTCATGCTGCTTCCTGCGACGTCTGTTTTGAAGCAAGAACAGACCAGCCTTTTGATATATTAAGTTTATTTGATTATTTTTTTCTTTATTGTTCCAGTCTGAATGAAATACCTGATCTTTATTTTGAAAATAAAATTTAATATGCTTTTATTTGTTTTAACTTTTTTTTTCCAGTCTATAAAAGTTTTAGAACATTTGGAAAATACTACCAAGTATTGTATAGGGGGCAAAATGACCTCTTGTCGGTGGACACACACTTTGCTTCTCCTTTTACAAAATTTGGATTATACTCAAAATATTGTTTTTATGTCTAATGCTTTGATTAACCTTAGTTATGGATTTTTATATAAAGATTAAAGCCACAGTTATCAAATCAAATGCTTAATAAAATTTTCCTTAACTCTCTACTTCAGGGATATGATTTATTTTTTCTGTCAAGACCACTGACCCACAGACAAAAATAACACAATGTATATAAAGAACTCTTAATTGAACAAGATGAAGGCAGTGGGGTAGGGCATTCTTTTCAAGGACAATATTTAGCATTTTTATTTTCCTGTTTTTTAAGTTGAATATAGAATATGACGACCAAATGGGCAATGTGTGAACTTTAATTAGATCCTAGGTGGGCAGAGAAACAGCTATAAAGAATATTCTGTAAACAGTTAGGGTAGTCTGAATATGGACAGAAAACGGATGTATTAGAAGAAAAAAGGAAAAGGAAAGGGGAGAGATTAAGGCAGAAGAAGGCAAAGCGGGAAGACTAAACGCCATCGATTCAGGGAGACAGGCTCTAAAGTAAATGTTTGCGCCAGCTCTGCCCTTCACCTGACCAAGGACGCCAGGTGGAGCACGGACCTCTCACATCCTTATCGCTTGTGCTTTTTACACAGGGGAGTAGATTACTGCCTGTCTGTGTTTTAATCTGAAGTGTTTTTCTGAACTACAGGTTTACTTCTCATGGAAATCTTAACACTACATGTAAGTGAGGGAAACACGTAGAATTTAGATTTTTTTTTGGTTCTCTGGTCAGTCTGCATAGTGTTTTTAAAAAATCTTGATGTTTACAGGCTGCCTGCCTCCTTTATCTTTTATTCTTTAATGATTTGGGTGACCTGGTTCCACATGGCCATGTGGGATTAGTATGCCTTGTGAATGTAGACTTGAAAATGAACTCAGCTTAAGTAAGAGTTCTTTGCCTCCAGCCTTTACACCTCTTCTTACTTCAAATGATCCCCTGTCCTTTCAGAATGAGAAGTGTTTACGTTGTCTCTCTGTTACACAGGCTGCTTCCCTGGGATTACTACAGTTTCCTATCCTTAATGCATCTGTGGATGAAAACTGCCAGAACATAACGTATAAGGTTGGCTATGTGTTGAGAAAATGTCTTATTTTAGACAGAAATAGATTCACAGACATAGAGAACAAAGTTAACGGTTACCGGGCGGTAAAAGGGGTGGGAAGGGATAACGTGAGAGTTCAAGACATGCAGATACTAACTACTATATATAAAACAGATAAAGAACGTTTATACTGTAGAGCACAGGGAACTATATTCAATGTCTTGTGGCAACCTACAATGAAAAAGAATATGAAAATGAATCTATGTTTGTATATATATACATGACTGAAACATTATGATGTACACCAGAAATTGATACAACCTTGTGAACTGACTATACTTCAATAAAATCTCTTGAAATTTCTTTTTGTTTTTTTGAAAGAAAGGACATTTAACAAAAAAAGAAAAGAAAATATATTGTTTAAATAAGCAATGGTATAAATGTGCTTGTAGGTTAGAGAAGCTTCTCTCATACCTCAAATAGTGATCTTTAGACCACAATTGAAAGTATGGGGTATATCTTTTTTTTTTTAATTGAGTTATAGTTGGTTTACAATGTTGTGTCAATTTCTGGTGTACAGCACAATTTTTCAGTCATACGTGAATATAGATGTATTCGTTTTCATATTCTTTTTCACCATGAGCTACCACAAATCTTGAATATATTTCCATGTACTATACGGTATAAATTTGTTTATCTAGTCTATATGTTGGGGTAAATCATTAAACTGAAGATAAATTTATTGCTATTGTTGTTGGTTTTACTGGTTAATAATTAATGTGCAGATTGCTGGGGGTTTTTTAAGTTTTTTTCTTCTGGTGGTGGTAATTAGATTTTTTATGTATGTATGTATTTAGTGAAGGTACTGGGGATTGAATCCAGGACCTCATGCATGCCAAGCATGCGCTCTACCACTGAGCTATACCCTCCGCATTAGATTGCTATTTTTAGCTGCTTTTGGTTTTTGCATGAAGTAGCAGAAAAATACAGCTGTGAGGCAGTGGATTACCTTTCACATCCTACATACCCTCCCCTCAAAAAGAAGAGCTCTTTCAAGATGGGATTCCTGCAATTTTTAAAACAAGTAATTTAAATGGGAGAAATAATGAAAGTTTGAATTCCGCTGAGTGAAAGTTTATTTGGAGTGAAAGTTTATTATGGCTGAGAACTCTTCTTGGGATGCTGACCCTTATTTATATTTCTTACTAGAAATATACAACTGGAAAGTGAGCTTTTTATTCTGGGGGGTTGAATCTAAAATCTTTCCATATGATTAATACAATTTCCTCTTTAACTATATACTTGTTTCAAAAAAAAAATTCAGACAAGAAAATAGTGATGTTTACCTCAGTCTCATAAACCTAAGATAACTCATTGTTTATGCTGAGATGTACATCCTTCTAGGATTTTACCTAGTTTAAAAAAGTGTATGGAATTATGTTTTTTAATTAAATTTTTTTCTTTTTCGTTTAATATATTTCTATGGCATCCTTACATGTCAATAAATATGGCTTTGTTAGTCATTTGGTTAGCCAGTGACTTACTGATAAACATTTGGATTACTTGCAGTTTCTCAGTCTTACAATCTGAACTCAACATCTCTGCATCTCTACATACTTCTGCATTTATCTTCTTAACACATATTTTTAATAAATGTTGGTATGTATCATTAAAAGTTCTCCAGAACTTACATACTGGCTTACGCTTCCACTAACAATATATGGAAATAACCGATTGTTCTATATTCTTACCAAAAAAAAATCATCTTTTTTGAGAGATCTTTTCAAAACCTTTCTAAAATTATTTCTTTTAAATCGTCACCAACATGGTGAAAATAGTTTTTGATAGGTGTGTTCATAAGGCAGTGAAGGTTGATCCTTACTTTCCTATTAGCTTATGAAAAGGCCTACTGTATAATTGGGGTTTTGTTTGTTTGTTTGTTTTCAGGCTTCTCATAACATTGGGATAGCAATGGATACAGAGCAGGGCTTGATCGTTCCTAATGTGAAAAACGTTCAGATCTGCTCGGTATTTGAGATCGCCGCTGAACTGAACCGCCTCCAGAACCTGGGCTCCGCGGGTCAGCTCAGCACCAGTGATCTTACAGGAGGAACATTTACTCTTTCTAACATTGGATCAGTGAGTAATCGTGGTGTTCAAATTCATAAACCCTGACTTACGATTTGTGTTCATATGCTCAGTTAAAAGCATAAACCTTCATTTGCCATTTGTTCTTCAAAAGCTTGATTTCTATCTCTTTTTTTTTAGATTGGTGGCACCTATGCCAAACCAGTGATATTACCACCTGAGGTGGCAATTGGAGCCCTTGGAGCGATTAAGGTGTGTTTGTAAGAGTTTAAGCAAATTGGGAGAGTAGATACAAAAAAGAGTAATCATTTCCAAGGTTTTCTCCTCACTTTGTAGGTCTGAGTATGAGATTGGGTTTAGTCAGTCAGTTATTTCTTCCTAAAAGCTGGGCCTCCAGTTCTGGTGGCTGCCTCTCTGTAGAGGAAATGCTGGTGACCTGCATCGCTTCTGTGTGGATCAGGCATTGGCGGGTTATGCCAGGCTCAGATGTGAGTCTTTATGAATAATCACAAATATAGCCAATCTGAATCTATCAAAATATCCTTATTTCCAAATACCAAAGAATATAAGCCAGTCCAAATTATTCTTTATAACAGCGAGACACCGTGGAGAGCATTTTTCTCAAATTCTACTCTGTTCAAGAATCATTGGAAGCACCGGTTAAAAATGCAGATTTCTTGGCTTTGGGGACAGAGCCTCCAAAGCTTACATGTTAAGCAAGAACCCAGCTGGTTCCAGCATGAGTGAGCTGCGGCCATGTTTTAGAAGACTGACTTACAATAAGGGTTGCAATGATTCTTAACCCTGGTTGCATGTTAGAATCATCTGGGAAGCTTGGGGAAAAAAAGCCCAGCCTCAGGCCATACCAACTGGACCAGAATTACTAGGAGTGGGGGTGGAGAAGGGGGCTTGGGCATCCCTATTAACCCATGGCTGAGACCAGCAGAGTTAAAGACATAAGTCCTGGATGCCATTTCAATACCACCATTCTTAAATGTCATTGTCACTGCATTAACCTTGATTTTGATCTTCATGTTTTCAGAAGAACCTTTCCTCTTCTCTGTATTTATGCCGCTTCTACATTGAGCATCTCTAGGACTTGCTTTTCTCGAGTTTATTATTTTCATGTCAGTATCCAGAAACTTCACAGATACTTTCACTCAGCCTTTGACTTGCTTTCTAGCAGACAGTGCTTGGCTGCTATGTTACTCTCCCTTCTGGCAGCTCCTTTCCCTTCAGGCACACAGAGGAGACAGGAAGAAAAAGATAAGAACACGTAGTATGACACCGTCCTGTCCAAATCAGGGGTTTCTCTAGAAGGTAACTTCTCTGTCACTCATTCTCCTTGCAGCAAAAATTCAACATCTGATGCTCATAAAATTCTTACCTTTTACAGTTTCCAAACCATCATACCCATTTGACAAAGTTTTATTTTCCCTTTTCCTGAAAGCTATTTCTTTTCTTCTCAATTGTATGTATAGATATCTCATTACGGTAAACTATACATAACAAAATTTACCATTTTAATCATCTTTAAGTGTAAGGTTCAGCGGCAGTAGGTACATTCACATTGTTTGCAGCCATCACCACCATCTGTCTCCAGAACTTTTTTATTATCCCACACTGAAACTTTGTGTGTATGTACCACATTTTGTTTACCTATTTATCTGTGATGCATATTTGGGTTGTTTCCATTTTTTGGCTATTGGAAATAATGCTGCTGTGGTCTACGTGGGTCTGCAAGTGTCTGTGTCAGTTGTGTTTTTTCAGAATCATTTTACCCATGGTTTCTTCAAGCTCTGAAGCATAGTTCTTAGAATATAATTAGAATATAGATCTTCATAGTGACTTAATGGAATTCACCTTTTTTTGGGTTGAGACAAATGATATTTCATTCCTTTGTCCCTGTCTCATTTCTCCTTTGCTATTTTTCTGTTTTCACTATAAATTTTAAACTGTTGCTAAATAGTCTTAAGTCACTATAACCTCCACATTACTCAATTCTCAGTCCTTATCTTCTTGACCTTGAGTTGATCAGTACCACCTCCTTGGAAAACGTTCTTGACTATGACTTGCAGAAAGCCTCACTAGTCTCTCCTGCTGCCACTGCTGGTTCCCTCTGAGTCTTACTTGCCTGTACCTCCCCGTCTCCCCACCTCCAAACATTGGAGTGCCCCAGAGCTCAGTTCTAGCCTTTTCTTTATCTGATCCAGTCTCATGGCTTTGATTTATATGCTGATGGCTTCTAATTTCTATCTCCGGACCAGACCTGTCCTTTGAACGCCAAGCTTACACATCCTGCTTGAATGTCTAATTAGGCATCTCACATTTCCTTCTTCTTTGCCTACTCCTGGAGTCTTCCCATCTCACTGACTGGCCATTCTGTTCAGAGACCTCCAGTGGCTTCTCACCTCACTCCAAATCAAAGGCAAAATAGCTGCAGTGGCCTCCATGGCTCTGCGCTGGTGCTGCTCTGTGTGACTGTGACCCGCGTCAGGCCTTGGCTGTTGTACCCGGGCTATGCGGAGACAAGTACAGAAGAGGAGCCTGGGGCTTAGAAACTTTCATTGCCCTTTGACACAGTGATTTTATGTCTATTGAACCTAATAATGAGAAATGAGCCTTTTATTTTGTGTCTTTGTATTTCTTTTTCATTGAGTTTCACTTTTAATATCTTTTTAAAGTAGCCTGCAATGAATTAGAATTTTTTTAATTATTTTTTTCTTCAAATCAAAGACAGATTGAAAAGCATTACTCTTTCGGGGGTGTGGGGGTGGCGGGCAGGCAATTAGGCTTAATTATTCATTTATTTATTACTGTTCTTTTTAATGGAGGTACCGGGGTTTGAACCCAGGACCTCATGTGTGCTAAGCACCACACTCTTCCACTGAGATATACCCTCCCTCTGAGAAACATTATTCCTTAAGTCTTAAGAACATGCCCCACCTTCAGCCTGCTCCGTCTGTGACCTCACCTCTCACCTCTCACCCCGGCACCTCCCCCTTGCCAACCCTGCTGGTCCGCCAACTCTGCAGTCTTGCTTCCCTTCTCTGTTTCTCCACATGTTCATGTGGCTTGTGTCGCCACTGCCTTCAGTGAGGACACCTTAGCGAGGCTCTTCCTGCCCACCTGTCAAAAAAAATGTAGCCTCTGCCCTATTTCCACCTCCTGCCTACAGTCTGTATCCTCGTTCCAAAGCGCTTTCTTTTTCCCTTGGCACTTCTCACTGTCTAGCACAATGTGCACATTTTACTTAATCATCCGTCTCTCCCCATTGAAATGTTAGCTCCAAGGAAGCAAGGGTTGTTGTTTGTTTCATTCATTGCTTTATCCCCAGAGTCTAGAAGAGTGCTTAGTACATAGTAGGAGCTCAATAAATATCCACTAAATAATTGAATCTGAAATGAAATTCACTGTACGTGTAGAAATGACACAGGGGACAGGAAATGCCTTTGGAGAATCTCTGGAAACTTGAAACACGTACTCACAAAGGCGGGAAAAGTAGGAGTTGGCATTTGGGACATCCACCTCCTCCCGGTTATCGGGCGGGGATCTGCCTAATCTTTCGCTGTTGCTGCTGCTGGAGCTTGCTCTGAGCAAGTGAAGGCTGACTCTTTGTTCTTTTCCCTACCCGTAGGCCCTCCCCCGATTTAACGAGAAAGGAGACGTGTATAAGGCTCAGATAATGAATGTGAGCTGGTCAGCCGACCACAGAATTATTGATGGCGCTACAGTGTCACGTTTCTCTAATTTGTGGAAATCCTACTTAGAAAACCCAGCTTTTATGCTGCTAGATCTGAAGTGAAGATGGACAAGATGTCCTTGAACTTTCTGAGCCTCCAAAGAGTCTGCAGGGCCCAGCTGTGCAGCACGTGTTCTTCACTGCAGTTTGTATTATACGTGATTTGTAACGTGTATAAGGTTCTGAGGCACAGTATTTATCCCTATTCTGTTAGGCTTTTTACTGAAGATGGATAATGGTGAAATCATTCTCCCGGGGCTGTCATATTTTATAGGTCATAGTACAACTTCTTAATATGTCTGAGGTCTTCGTGTCAATGGATTGAAACTGGCAAGAACAACAAAATGAATATTACTAAAACACAGATACTCATATACAGTATTTGCCCTATTTCTTTCTTTTTTTATTTTAAACAAACTCTTAATGAAACTTTGCCGTTACACTTAGTTGGGAAAAAGAATTTATGTACAAAAACTTTTCTATGTCCCCACAATAATGCAAATTGTCGTGCAAAGTAAGTGCAATTATACTTTTAAGATATCCAGGAGTATGTTGCTTTGTAGAGATTATCTTCTGTAAATGTCTTATTTGTATAAATTAATCTTTTAGAAGAGAAAATTATAAGCTAATCTTAAAAATTCCCAATTATAGTTTTATAACCAGTAAGGCCATGGAAGGTGTTTGCTTAAAATGGATACACTTGTAGAATTTTGGTAATGTTTTGGTGTTTTATTGGGAAAAACCTTACCTTTGCAGCCTCGCTTCATGAGGAGGTTACTTAAGTGTAGCGGCCGCTGAGGTTGTCTTATGTTCAGAAGCCCACTGCCTTTCAACCTTTTTTTTTTTAACTTTCTTGATCTTCAACTGAAAAATAGGACAGATTAAGAAGTTACGGTCTATTCCGTTCCCCGTATGGGCAGAACTACCCTTTAGTAATTATGGGTAGTTATGGACACACTAAAAGAAAATAATGAATTTTATACAGAAATAAAGGGTTCCTCATGATCATTTTGTTAGAGGCCCACTTGAATCAGAAATAGCATCAAGATGAATTTAATCCAACATTTTGATTTACATTCAGAAATTCAGTCTGTTTCCAATATTGTGTAATTGAATAATGTATATCCAAGTGAAGTTTTATGGCAGAAAAGGAAGTCATTTCACTGTCTACTTGACTTTCTCAAAATGGAAATGGTGTATAAATTACAAAGTAATGGGTCAAATGATGGTTATTTTTAAAATTCAGATAATATGAAAAGTTACAAATAAAATAAAATCGTCCATGATCCTACCACTAATCCTACCACTACTTAGCATTTTGATCAAGGTATCTGTATACATAGCTATTCTTTTTATAAAAATGGGATCATACTGTATCTGCTATTTTATATAATTTGATTATTTTAATTTAACATATTATGAATCAATAAACTGTTCTACATTATCATACTTTTAAATGGCTCCATGGTATTCTACTATTTGCATTTATTATTTATCTAAATATTAAACATCTACTGTATACCGAGCGTGGTGCTAAGCACTGGGTACAAAATGCGCATCCTTGTGGCCACTGTCTTCATTGGGCTTACAGTCTAGAGGGGAGACAGATATTTAATAATCATAAAAATAAAAATATAATTAGCCTCTAAGTAGGAAAAAAACAGGGTGCCATGAAAGCAGCGAGTAGAGGTTACTGATCCTGCCTAGAACTGAGGAGAGGAGGTACTATAATTTAACCAATTGATGGCATCTACAGAATTTTAAATGAAGATCGACATGATCAGTAAAAATTTCCCTCTCGTTTAAAATGTGAAAACTAGGAGAACATGAAACTTGAAATGAGAATGTAATATGTTCCCCCGAAAGTCTAACATCATTGGCTCAAAATAAACCCAGATCCCTGCCATTACCACCTTCTCTTTTGTCTCATCCTTTGAGAATTCAGCAAAGGATTTGCTTCCCATTGTGTGTTGGACCTTTAAGATGGGAGGGTCCCCTGGAAGGGACAAGGGGGTCAGGAGCCAAATGGCCCAGCCATTCTTCACAGTATCTGTCCCACATCTTTTCTGATGATTTGAAGCACTGATACAAACATCTCCCAGCCCTGTCATACTAAGCAGAGAACTTCACCTTCTATCTCCAGAGAAGACAAGGTGATTCAACCTGGGGGTCCTTAATGTCTCCTTTCGTGTCTTCCTCACACCCAGAACTAGGTAGGATTCCCTTGGCACACTAATTAAGACTAATTTCCAGTTCTTCATGGAGAAGGTGTTGGAGACTCAGAACTCTCTAAATTTAAAATTTTTATTGTTAATAAATGGGGTGGCATAACGTTGTCCATAGAACCATTTCCTTTGCCTTCTGGGCACACGGTTAAATATTTTCCAGCTTAGTCTGCAGTTAGGTAGGGTCATGTGATTTATTTCTAGCCATTAGAATATGGGTGGAAGTGATGTAGGTCTTTTCCAGATGTGGCCCATTCAACCTCCCAAGAACTCCAAACACTCTATTTCATCTCCATAGCAACCTTGAGGCCTGCATGTTGATGGCAGTCACACAAGGTGGGAGGCACCAGTATTTCCAAACAAGTAGGTGGAGCAAAGCCCCACTCTCTGAGATTAATCTCAAAATAGTCCCCTAACTCTGAGCTGTCCAGTGCTATAGCCACTAGCCAAAGGTGACTATTCAAATTTTAATTTTAATTATTGTGCCTATTGAACAATCGAAATGTGGCTAGTGTAATTCAGAAAATGAATTTTAATTTTATTTAATTGTAATAAATTTAAATGTAAATAGCCACATGTGGCTAGTGGCTACCATATTGGACATTGCAGATATAAGAATATTTCCATCATAAAAAATTCTGTTGGATAGTGCTGCTCTAACTGATAAAATGTGGAGAGAACTGTTCTTATTTTTTAAATAATCACTAGCACACAAAAAAAACCAAACCAAAACAAAACTTCCCTACCTCTCTCTGAGCTAAATTCCCTCTTCCTAAAAGAAGACTCACAACCCTCCTTTGTCACAAGCTTCCCTTCCTGCTCCTCCCTGCCTTTGCCTGACGAGTTCAGTTTGAATTGCATGGGTGGACTTGAACTCGCAGCCTGGATTCCTTCCCCGCTGTTCGCCTGTAATCACAGTGTGCTTGGGAAAAGGCTTGGTCACATCTCTCTCCCAAATGTCTCCTAATAGTCCTTTCCAGAGCCACCTCTCTCCTGAGCTCTATGCAGCTCATCTTCAGTCTTTAGCATCTCAAGGTCACCACATGTTTCAGTGATGTCTCATCAGACAGACCAAGTCAACTCTGAACTATTTATGCCAAACCTGAGATGGTTCTTGTTACCTTTGGCATCCCATCAAAATAACCACAAGCATTTTTATGGGACAGAAGGCAATATTATTTAGGCGAACACTGAAGGTAGCATGACTCGTTGATGTTCACAAGCTCAGAATTAAACAGAAATAAATTCATTATGAGGTGGTCCCAGTATTGAGCAGAAAGGCTTTAACCAGAAACGAATTCGTGTGCTAATCAAGAACCCTGTGAGAGAACTCTAGTCCAGCTTGCTAAAACTGAGCAGAAGAATTTGGAGGCAGTCCAGAGGAGCCACAAAAACAAGCCTGACATGCATCACTGCAGTTCTGTTATGAAGAGGACATCTATATCAGGCTTTTACTGAGCACTACATGGAATGTTGCAACGCAAAGCATGGGGAACAGCTGTTGTGGGTCTTAACAAAAGTCAGGACAGGGGAAATGAGAGTAGGTGGGAGATCGAGAATTCAGCTTAGATGCAGGGGGAAAGGCAGGACAGCCAAAGAAGGGTTCATTCTCATCTCAGGCTGAGGAGGGGGCAGTCTCGGGCAACAGGCGGCACAGTGCCCCTACCCACCCACATTCCCAGAGGAACCATCAGACTGTGTTCAACCTGTGATAAACTATTAACTTGAAGTTTGCTGCAAGAATCCTCTAAATATGTGGTACATAGCTCTAGAAATATGATAAATAGGAAAGTAAAGAAAAGAAAGTTTGTAAAGTCTGTACAAAAGTTGCAAGCGTGCAATCATCTGGAAAAACCCAGCGACTTAATTTCCTGGAGAAATGCAGCCAGAGTTCAAACTGCAGTAACCGAGGTAAGTCAGGGCGATGGTAGGTGTAATTAAATAATTGGAAACTGCTGGCATAAATATAAATCTGAACATGACTAACAGTTTGAAATATTAGATATTCAGATATTTGACAGAGAAGAGTCAGTCGCCAGGCTAAGCCATCACACTAACCACTCTGCAAACCAAGGGCTTTACAAATCACATCAGAACCTGGCCTTCGTACCTTTGTGTTTTTGGCAAAGATTAATAGAACTCCTCCCTGAACCTTGATGTTGATTTATGAGCATATTCAAGGCAGCCGTGTGTGGGATGGTGCAAACTCTCTGGACAGGGAGGTTAGAGCTGAGATCCTGTGACCTTCTTTCCTCTTTCTGTGATCTTAAGCAACCCCATAAGTCTCTGATCTTATTCATTATAGAAGCATTAGAGAATTCCTATGGGATAATCTGGGACTTAAAACACCAAAACTGCCCAAGTGTCCAAGTAGCGAAACAACTTGTGACCCACTTGCATGCCAAAATGTTATGGAGCCATTAGGAAGAATGATGTAACTCTAAGTATACTAATATGAAACTATTTCCAAGGTATTCTGAGTGAGGAAAAAACATGGCATGGAACAATGTATATAGTGTGCTGCCCTGTATATGTGTGTACATCCCAGCATGTGTGTGTGCTTTTAAAGACGTATTCATACTTGTAAATTCACAGCCCGTCTTTGGAAGGGCACAGGAGTAACTGGTGATAGTGACTGCCTTCAGGAAGAGAACTAAAAGGCTGGAGGTGAGGGGAATTCATTACCTTTTGAAATTTGCCCCATGTGCATGTATTTCCAATTCAAAAATAGATACATATATATTTGTTAAAGAACCAGGAATTAGCTCCTATCTATGAGGTCTGAGGAGCTAAAGGTTGAGAGAGAATTAAATTTGAAGCCTGGATACAGCGGAAGCTTGGGGCTTCTATGTTACCCACATCTATCCACACCTTTATTTTTCTTTTTTTCTGACACAGTTGCACATTTAATTTAAATATTTAAGTATCTGAGGGGGAGGGTAAACTCAAGTGGTAGAGTGAGTGCTTAGCATGCATAAGGTCCTGCGTTCAATTTCCAGTACCTCCATTTAAAAAAAATTAAAAAATAATAAATAAACCTAATTACCTCCCCTCACACACATACATACACACACACACACACACAAATATACATATATATACATATATATATATATGTAAACCTAATTCCCCCCAAAAAACTTAAAAAATATTTAAATATCTCTGGCTTACCAGGTAGGGTTTTGTTATACACATCTGCATATTTCCAAACTTCTTGGCTTGGAACAGATTCATTAGATTCTAGTAAACACTCAAAACGTGCAAATCATGAAAAGTGAGGACTTTTCAATAGCAATTACTTTGCAGGAGCTTTGAAATAGTTATGCTGGATGATTTTATAATGCCTACAGCCCAGCGTTTTGCAGTGCACAGAATGCGCTCACATACATTATCGGTTGATCCTTTGCACAGAAGCTCCATGTGATTTTTGCTATTCTCAGCTTTGTCCATGAACTAAAATTAGAACTGGGCTGACATGACATTTCACTTGGTTACGGTCTGACTGAGGATTTTAATCATTCGGGGTCACACTGGAAACAATTCTCCCCGCAATCTACCCCTAGCTGATAATCGCTAACTCTGGGCATGTCAGCTTCTGCATCCACCGACCATGGTAAGTGTTTTCCAAAAACATTTTTTTCCCATTCTTCACATATAAATAGACTGCTGTTGGTGCCTTTACTGTGTCTGTATTTGCTGGAATGTTCAAATAAATTTAGAATTGAATTTAAAAGTCTTTTGGGGGTTCATAGCCATTATGTAGTTGTCTTCCTCTGGAAGACTGATTTCTCTAGAAGTCAAGAGGCATTTTGTCTGCGGTTGTATTTCTTTTGCTTCCTTTTGGCTCTGCGAAGCTGACTCCCCAGTCATGTCATAGCCATGCTTACTTCACTGCCATGCTGTGTGCTTTTCTCTTACAGAAACCATCAAGGTAGAGAACACAGTCCTATGCTGGAGGCAGAAATACATGTATCACTACTGACTTGTCTTCCTCAAAGGGATATTGATCGCTATTATTGAAAAACGCATGGCTGACTAAAGTTTAATGGCAAATGGGGAAATGAATTAGAAACTGAATAGCTATATACGTGTCTAGTAAAATACACATTTACGTTAGATCCTTGGGATTAAAAAAAAATTCTATTATTTGATAATACTTTAAACCTGCTTACACCTGGGACAATAAATTGTAGTTGGACTGTGATATACCCAGGGGGTTATATTACCAGCATAAGCAGATGCCAAGGTTTCTCGATGGCAAAACAATCTTGCAACTCTGTTCCTGCGTGCATGGCTTAAAAATAAGGACCCCCTCCTAATAATTTTCTGTATTGACAATTACATATTCATCCTGAAATGTTAAACATTTTTCCTTTGTAATACATTTTTCTTCCTCTCTCGGTCTCTTTCTTTCTGTCACACACACATCACATACTTTCAGTTTAAAGAAATCAGTAATTTAGAGGAGATTAATAATCAAAAGCAACATTCTCTACCTCATTTCTATCACCCTAGAAGTAACCATTTTAACTATCTCGGAATTTAGTTTTCAATTGTTATCTCCATAATAATTTTTTTCTTCTCAAAAGCAGTTATGCTGTTTCTTATCAGCTCTATTATCCATGGACTTTCATTACAAAAGATGATGCTCAGTGGTAAAGTGCATGTTCAGCCTCCATGAGGTCTTGGCTTCAATCCCCAGTACTTCCATTTAAAAAAATTAATCTAAAAAATAAATCATTTTTAAAAAAAAAACCTTAATTACCTCCTCCCCCTCAAAAAAGATGATGCTTAAGTTTGCCTACACACCCATAGAGTTAATCCCTATTTTTAACCTCTCTTTTGATTGCCTTTATGACTTAAAACAAATACTTAAATCTCTATTTCTTATTTTTTTTAATTAAGCATCGTTGGTTTACAATGTTATGTTAATTTCTGGTGTACAGCATAATGATTCAATGTTTAATTGTATTAACATTTGTATATATGTTCTTTTTCATTATAGGTTATTAACAGATATTGTATATAATTTAGATTTCCCTGATTACTAAATACTCCAGTAAAATTTCCCATGACATGGATGTACTATAATTCACTTGTAGAAAGTTACATTCTTTTCAATCTTCTGCTGTTATGGAGAACACTCTAGTGAAAAACTTTGTAATATGTCATTTTACAATTGAAAATATTTGCAATATAAATTCCTACAAGTTTAAATGTGGCTTTGTAAGTTTAATAGATATTATCAAAATTCTCTCCATAGAGAATCTAACAGTACATTCTGTCACCTTTAGTGCATGAGTGCCTGTTTCCCTATGCTGTTGCAAATTTCACTTTTTCCTTTCCAAACTTTATACCTTTCTACTTAATTTTCTTGCATTATGGTTTTCCAGTATAATGTTGAATAGAATTTGTAATTATGGACATCTTTGACTTCTTGAATTTTGAAGAAGAAAGTTTAATTAATTGTAAATCAAATTCTTTTATTATTGCTAATCTAATTTGGTAAAAAAAAAATCAATACCATTATTTGTAAAGCGAAGAACATTCCATCAGACAGATCTACCGTAATTTACATAACCATTACCCTATTATTATTTTCCTTTTATTTCAGAGCTTCAGGCCACAATCCTCAATGTTAGATCCGTCTGCTTGCAATTTATTTTACATAAGAACAAACAATCCCAGTATATTATCACTTGACTGAATCCCAGCTTGTGCAGACAGCATCTAGATTAAGTAGACATCCCAAGATGCCTGCTGATCTTATGTATCTGTTTTATATATATTTTTTATTTTTATTTTTTTAACATTTTTTATTGAGTTACAGTCATTTTACAATGTTGTGTCAAATTCTTATGTATCTGTTTATTAAACATTTTCCTATAATTGGACATGTAAACTAGTGCCAATTTTTTGTCATTGTGAATTAATAGTAACAAAGGAAGTAGACTTGGCATCAATTGCCACCTTTATCATTTATTAGGGATGAGACCTTAAATTGCCCACCTTTTTTAGGGCTTGGTTTTCTCATCTGTATTTTAGAGACGACAAAGGTACTCATGCCTTGGTATTTTTAATATGAGAATTGTTAAGTGAAACGTGGCATGTAAAGTGCATAAAATAGTTCTGGGAATATGGAAAGTGTTCAATAAATATAAGCTGTTATGACCATTAGGGGACTCAATAAATATGTGGAAACACATTGGTTTGGTGTTTTTTTTTTTTCTCTGTTACAATCAGGTCCTTTCTGAGATGGCATCTGCGATTCAGCTATTCAAAATTTAATGAAGTTAGTGACTCTGTGACGATGTGGAGAAATCATGTCAGAAAATGTGTTTTGTGCTGGCGCTGTCAATGCTGCAAAGGAAGTTTGGGAAGAAAGAATAAAGAAACACAATGAAGACCTGAAGCGAGAGAGGGAATTTCAACAAAAGTATGTGATACCGTGTTTATGATTTTGAATTAGTAAAAATTCCTGACATCATCATTATTGAAAAGGGCATTTATTAAATGCCTTATTATTGAAGTTGATAGGATTATAATTTACTGAAAACCCAAATGTAGCTAAAGGAACCACCTATGTGGCTATGTGATACGAAAAATAACGAATGTCTGTATGTGAAAATAGTAGTTATCCTAGGCCCCCTCAGGAGTCTGTTCAACATCCATCAAGGTCTGATTAGTACCATTCAGTCTGCTTTTCAGAGGGAGCTTGTTCTGCATTACATTGCCTGCGATCTAAGGCAGCATCCGGCAGTAGAAGGTGCTGGAGAGCCTCAGCTGTTTGAACAGCCGTGAGTTCCAGCCAGGTCCCCTGCGGATCACCTGATTCCTCTATCTGGGCTGCACTTAAATAGTTTGGCTCCTATTTCCTCTGCCTTATTGACAGTTACCTACTTTCCTAATTGGATATCTCCAAAGTATTCTACTAATCCTACACAAATAGCCCCCTCCTCGTAACTTCCATAGAGCTCCCTACAATTACCATACATTAGGCCTCTTCCTAAACATTACATGGTCTTGTGTCTTGCAATATATTCAAATATAAGCCATTATGTTGTATACCTAAACGAATATAATGTTATCTGTCAATTACATCTCAATTTAAAAAATGGTCTCATGTCCGTTAGCAAATAACGCAAAATTCAACAAAAAATGGCTTAAGCAATAGGGAAGTCCTGGGGTCAGGCAATTCCAAAGCTTCAACAGCTTTAAAAACTGACTCAGCTTCTCTTTATCACCTTCCACAGCTGATCTCAGTGTGTCATTTTGGTCCTGGGGGTAGCTTCGCTCAGTGTCGCAGGATGACTTGTACACTTTCAGGCATCACAGCCAGGCATCATTGTGTTATCAGATGAGTGAGAACTATTTATTTCTATTTCTTCTTTAAGTATGAGAAAATCTTCCTGAGGGCCCCCAGCAAATCTCTCCTTCACATCTCATTGGCCAAAATTGGGTCATTTGTACACTCCTAATGCAGTTACCTTCTAGGGGAATGAGACTATAATGAGGTCTAGACAAATTAAGATTTTTCCTGGGTTACTGGAAAATAACTGGCTTTCTCCCAGCAAAGAAGAGGGGGAAATGTTTATTGATAAGTAACTATTTGTGTCTCCTAACTGTAAAAACAAAAGATCTGGATGAGGAAGTGTCATTTTTCCCGGCCAGGGCCAATGAAGATGATAGTGATGCTGACAATGATAAGGGTAGCAGACATTTATTATGTGTTTACTGGACCCTCTGCTAAGTGCTTTATTTGCAGCATCTCATTTAATCCTCTCAACATGCTGAGTCGTCGTGTCATGATGAGGATTAGATCGCATTGTGAGAGAATGAAAACCATAATAATGGT
Organism: Vicugna pacos; assembly: GCF_048564905.1. Taxonomy (NCBI): domain Eukaryota; kingdom Metazoa; phylum Chordata; class Mammalia; order Artiodactyla; family Camelidae; genus Vicugna; species Vicugna pacos. The sequence goes on from NC_132995.1 coordinate 69,766,333, forward strand.
ACCTTATGCAAGATAAGCTAACTTTCTGCGTAAGTGATCCAGGGCTGGTGCAGCACTCTACTGAGTCAGACACTCAGGCTTTTATCTTGTTGCTCAACTGTGCATGGCTTCCATTCCTAAAGTCACCTCAGGGCTCCAAATACACAGACCAACTGCAGCCATTGAATTTGATTCCAGCCAGCAGGAAGTTGCACACACTACTACTTCTGCTAACATCCCATTGGCCAAAGCTACACATGACCAGTACATAGCTGCAAGGGAGGATGGCTAAATGAAGCCTTGTGCTCAGTTGTACTCAGAGGATCTATTACTGAGGAAGAAGAGAAGTAACACATACTGGGGAACAATAAGCAGCCGCTGCCACTCATAGGTGACATTATTTTCTCCACTTTAAAGATGGAAAACCGGAGGGACAGGTCCAGGTAACCTGTCAAAACTCTCATGCTAATAAATGTGGAACTGGTATTCACTGGTATTCACACCTAAGTAATCTGACCCAGTAAGTGTTACATTCACATCAGGTCTGACATTTCCCTGGATTGGCCGTTTATATGTAAAGCCACTCTTCTGAAACCTATTATGTTTATATTACACAATTATGACAAACCTGACTTGAGTGTTCTTAATAAATACTCTCCATTTTCAAAAACAGTGGTCAGAAATCATGAGTCGGTTCTAAACCCCTGAATTTCAGCTATTGAATGTGTCTAGTTAAGAATCATTTAATTTCAGCAGCTTCATGTTTTCGCTGTACAAAACAGGCAAGGGGCAGAAAAGGGTAAGGATGTAATCTAATGATTCTTCTCTCAGCTAAAAATGACCAGAGTTAGCTCAGAAAGTCTCAAGTTTAAACAGAAATTGTCCTCATTGTGTTTTGATGCCAAGCTGCCTTGAGGAAGTCAAGCACTTCGATAAAAGAGAAAGGCTTTAGACTATAACAAAAAGGTTTCAGAGGAAGTAGAAAACTTCTGTTCAAAACTTGGAAGTACATCAAGCTTAAAATAAGCAGTGTAGGACTCACAGAGCCCCAGAGCTGGAAGAGACTGGCGACATTACTTGATCCAAACCCGTTGTTTTATAGGTAGGAACCATGGAGGTGCGATATCTCACCCATGGTCGCCAAATTAAGTGATACATTCTGAACTTAGATCATAGTAATTCAGAGCAAGAAAGAATTTATGAATCATTATAGAGATGGAAATAAACTTGTCTAATAATAGCATCACTGTAAACTCACCGAGGACAGAGCATTTTGTATACACAGTGTCCAGCATAATACTTGGCATATAATGGCTGCTTGGTGAATTCTGTAACTGAAGTTAAAGGTTAGGGAATAAGACATCTATTTGCTTTTATCATTAAATCTTGCTCTGAAATCCATGTATCTCAGTGAGTAACAAGTAATTAATAATCTTTATGTCTACTGTTTGAATACTGTTCTATTTTTATTTTTTTAAATATTATTTCTGGGTATGGAGGGGTAATTAGGTTTATTTATTTATTTATTTTTAGAGGAGATGCTGGGGATTCAACCCAGCACCTCGTGGATGCCAAGCATGCGCTCTACCACTTCAGCTATACACCTCTCCCCATGAAGAGCTCTATTTTTAATAAAAAGTGATGTAATTGAACAGATGGTATTATACATTTTGTCTCAGTTAACCACATCTATCGGAAGCCTAGCTGCAGTCTAGAGGGCTACATATAGCCGTTGCCACAGTGCACTTATTAGCAGATGAGTTAACTTTCAGACAAGGAGTGGATGAAAACACGCAGATCTATAGAAATATTTTGCAAACACCAACATATATACACAGCAAATGTTACACTTTTAGAGATACTTGGTTTTCCGTTCATTAAAATAAAATCTTTGTTGAAGATCAGTTAATATGAGAAGTTGCTAAGAATATATATTAACTCTCAGATGTCAAGAGATTTTTGAAAAATAAATATTCAAATTAATTAAACCTATGTTCTTTGAGGACTGCTTATATTTCTTTATTATGCATCATTCTAATAGGCTAAAAGCATAAACATTTCAATTCTAAGTTTATTCTTTATTTTTCATACATGAAAACTTTCTAGTCTAGAAATAGAAAACCTCTGTAACCTTTTGCTAATCATTTTTATAGTTTGATATTTTTCTTATGTATGTTTGCAATGAACCAAAAATCAACAGGATGTGCTCCAGAATGACAAAGTTTTTGTATATTTTTATATCTAAGAAACAAAATCTGGACAAAGTGGAATATAGTAATATATAATTTAACTCTGAAGTTGAACTACATAATTTGCAAGTCATTAAAAATTTTTTATTAAATATCTATGGATTCGATATTTAATAAATGCAAGTGAAAACAATGAAGTACCACTTCATACCTACTAGGACAGCTGTGATCAAAAAGATGGACAGGATGTGGATCAGAACCCTCATAAACTGCTGGTGGGAAGGTAAATGATGAAAGCGATTTGGACACAATTTGGCAGTTCTTAAAAAAGTTAAACATAGAGTTATGAAAAGACCCAGCAATTGTACTCCTAAGAATATACTCAAGAGAAACAAAATCATATGTCTACACAAAAACTTGTACACGAATGTTCATAGCAGCACTATTCAAAAGTAACTAAAAAATGGAATTAACCCAAATGTCCATCAGTTGATGAGTGGATAAACAAAATCTGGTATATCCATGCAGTAGAATATTATTCTTCTATAAAAAGGAATAAAGCACTGACACATGTGGTAGCATGCATAAACTCTGGGAAAAACTATGTTGTGTGAAAGAAGCCAGACATAAAAGACCACATATTATATAATCCTCTTTATCTGAAATGTTCAGAATAGGCAAATCCATTCAGATAGAAAGTAGATTAGTGGTTGCCAGGGTCTGGGGGAGGGAGGAATGGGGAGTGATTGCTAATGGCTATGGGGTTTCTTTTTTGAGTGATGAAAATGTTTTGAATCAGATAGTGATAATGGTCGCATAGCTCTGTAAATGTACAAAAAAAATTGTATGCTTAAAAGGATTAATTTTACAGTATGTGAATCATACCTCAATAAAACTTATAAAAACTTATGAAGAGTTATACTTTTCAAAAACTTAAAAATAGGGCATTTATGATACCAAGCATATTTGTAATTCTTACAAAATAAATTCTTGTCTGATTTTCACATACTATCAATCGAATGCTTATTTTTGATGGGTCTATTTTTCATATAAAACTGAATGTTACCTATGTCTTTTACCTGTGAACTAAAATGATTTCCTGGTCTCCAAGGCTAGTGCGGATCTGGGAAGAACGAGTAAGCTTAACCAAGCTAAGAGAAAAGGTCTCCAAGGAAGATGGAAGACTTGTTTTGAAGATAGAAAAAGAGGAATGGAAGGTAAGCTTTATAGAAGTAATATTTGATTTTCTACATTTCACATTTTGTGGGAGAGCAGAGAGAATGATTCTGAGGCTGTGTGCTTAAGACTGGAATAGTTACAGGAATTCTAATTTTAATAATACACCAAATGAATCTGGGCAACATGAGCAACTGAAAACATAACTTCAAACTTTTTTTTTGCAAAATTTGGACCAATGTGCTTCAATTCTGCCTAAACTTAGGTCATTTGTAAAACTTCTACTAATCCTTCTAATAAGCAATTTCTCATTTTCCATAAAAAGATGATCATCTGCTTAACAAAAATCATACAGATTTTCCAAAGCAAATGCTCGGTTAAAACTTCAGTTAAAATTGAAATGTATTATTAATTTTTTCCCATGTCCATGACCTTATTCATATTCTCTCTCTCTCTCTCTCTCTGTCTCTGTCTCTGTCTCTGTCTCTCTCTCTCTCTCACACACACACACACACACACACACACACACACACAGAGTTGCTCAGTTACATTAGGCCTACTCTAATTTTGACACAGGCATCTTCTAAACCTTGGATCAGTGTCTGTTTCCCTACATACAGGTATATTTAACTTGGGGGTTAACTCCTTTATTTTATCTTTTGGCTATTTTAGGCTGAAAAAGAAAAGGCATAGAGTTCAGAATAGTTGAAATTCTTAAATTTCTTAAATAAAAAGAAAATCCTCTTTTAAAACCTTTTACAAATTATTTCAAAACACAAAGGGAAGTTTGGATGGTTGATTAAAATGGTCTTTCCATGTCTCTGTGATTTCAATTAACCACCATATTCTCATTTGCAATAAAATATGTACTCTAGCAAAGACTAATATAACAGAATCTTTAGAACACAGCTCTGTGTGTGTGCACTATTGAGCAAAATACATTATTTTTGTTTAAGCTATTATGATTTGGGTTTGAAGGTTTAGCACCCCCCAAAGTAAAGGTCTTAAAACATAGAAGTAGTCAAAAGCATTTGGAAGTATAACCCATTAAAGAAAAATATTCCTAAGTTCTTTTATAAATCAAATGATACCTCTACAATCATATTTCAAGTGTGACATGATACTAAAATAATTGTAAGGTAATACAGTAAGTCTGTCATTTCTTTTACTTGAGTTTAGACCCTCCCTTCTTCTCTGCTGAAACTGAGTCAGCTACAGGAATGGCAACTTCATAGAACTGGTTTGCTGAAAATTCCCGAATTCATCGGAAGATTCCAGAACCTTACTGTGTTAGATTTATCTCGAAACACAATTTCAGAGATACCTCGAGGAATTGGTAAGGAAGGCAGGTTTTATTCCTGCTTTTTACTGAGATTTTTTTTTTTTTTTTTGGATACATGGAATGAAGATCTCATCTTTACAAAGCCCTAAATCTTGAGAAAATTTTAAACATTTAATCTAAACGGAAGCTTCCAGGAGATCCAACCTTCTGGATTTACTGAGGTGATTCAAGATGAGATTTCAATGCAAGAGAAGTCTCTTTAGAAATAACATTGTGTAGATCCTGGAAACAATATTGCCGGTTCAGCTATTCCTCCTGGAAGGGAACAGGATGAAGACAAGAAAGAGAGTGAAAAAAAATTCCTTAAATGAGAAAAAAAAAAAAAAATCCCAAGTGGGAAATTGGTCAGGATATAGTATAGATAAAACAGAATGAAAAGAAATATGTTTGCCTAGAGCACTGATAAATCGCCTGCTCCTTATCTGGAGAAGGGGGAGGACACATACTAGGAAAAGGGAGGAGCCTAAGAAGAGTGAATTTGCCAATATGAAGCTGGCGAATAAGTTAAAATACTCAATAACTAGAAACATTACTTTATATCCATCTGCTCTCTGTTGTGTATCATTATTTGTAGGACTGCTCACCAGACTTCAGGAACTGATTCTTAGTTACAACAGGATCAAGACTGTCCCCAAGGAGCTAAGTAACTGCGCCAGCTTGGAGAAACTAGAACTTGCTGTTAACAGAGATATATGTGAGCTTCCACAAGAGGTTAGAATGATGTAAATGTCTATGTTACTTTCCATCCTCTACTGGTTCACCTCTCCTCTGTGTGGTCATTAAAAATAACACTCATGAAGAAATGCTATACATTTTATTTCAGAAAATAATATTTTTAGTGAAAACATTTCATGCTATTAAAAAGCACGTTTTTAGTTAAAGAAAGATCTATTTAGCATAAAATTTATTTCTATTTTTGTTTTGACTAGACTGTGATCTCCTTGAAGGCCAGAGTGAGAGTCTTTTTTATTTCTCTTCCCAGAACTGAAGGCACAGCCTAGGCTGTGGTTGTTACCTGATGCTTACTGAATGAGTACATGATTAACATAAAACTCAGACAATGTGGGGGTAGAAAAACTCTTTTATTAGTTGGTTTTTATAAGGTGATCAGTTTTTGAGAACAAGTAAAGTGATGACATGAGTTCCTCAGTTTAGAAGTGTTTCTTTGCCAGCTTCCTAGGTTCTACCAAGTAAAAGCCAGGCAGTGGGCTTGGAAAGCCTTTAAACCTTGATTTGGCATGATGTCTTGTAACTGGTAAAACCAAACTGATCATAGAGATATAGACATTTAAATTACTTTTCAAGCATACTTAATCAGCAAAAGAAATTTCCACGGCAATTTGCCTTGAAAACAATGACTTTGCAAAATAAAAGTTAAGAAAAATAATAAAACTAAAAATAAAAGACTAGTCCCTTCTCCCACTGTATCTTGGTAAGAATGTCACTTTTTTCCCCCAAACCAGGAAACATGTACCAATAATTGTTACTCTTGCAAGCAAAACATACTTTCTATACCCATATCCATCTCTTACAATAGTTCAATTTAGTAAAATGTATATACTTGCTTATGATGAAGATCATGATCACAGGGATATTTTATTTATACCTAAAAGAGGGCCAATAAATGTTTTATTTCTAATTTCTAATTCTGTAATTTTGTTTCTAGCTTTGGTTCTGTCAATAAAAAGCTGTGAACTTGGACATGCCTATTAACCTGTCTTTACCTTAATGTCTTCACTTAAAGAAATAGGTTTTATAGGAACAAATACTGAACTGAGACCTTGTGCCTGGAATTATTTCCAAGGTGTAACCTTGAACGTACCACTTTACAGAGCTAGGTCTCAATTTTCACATATGCAAATTTAAGACTTAGATTATCATGGTTTTAATATCTTTTTTTCAATTTTCTAAAATCAAAGGGTTCTAGTACCACTGAGAAATCTACAAAGGGAGACATCTCTCAGCCATTAAACTGCACACAGTATAACACACATATTTATGCTAATGTAAAAACGATTTTTTTATTCTGAATTACTTGAAAAATTTAAAGGTCTGATGACAGATTTTGAAAAAGTGCTTTATTCATGACTTGAATTCTAAAGCTGGGGAACCACATACTAAATGGAAAAACTGATCTTTTTTCATTGCCCATAAAGCATTGTTTTGTGCATTTTTTTTATGTGTTAAAGTTGTAGAATGAAATTGAATGTGCCAGGCTAAATGGAGATTTTTTGTAAGAGTTAACTAAATTCTTATATTGTGAAACTGTCACTACAGAAGAAAGAGAAATTTAGAAATTTTGTGGCTTTAGGTCCACAAAAACTTGAATGCACACTATAGCACCATCATTTCTAGTTACACAGCCTCTCTAAACCATTTTGTCCTTAAAATGGAAATAAGCTACTCACCTTGGAAAACTGATGAATAAACTAGAGCTGTCTGCATCAACATGAATATACTTAAAAACTGATATTGAGAGAAAAAAAGCAAGTTAAAGAAAGACAAGCACAATATCACCATCTTTAAATAAAATTTTGAAACATATAAAAATACTAAATTCCACTTATGGAAAATATATAATAGTAATATGCAAATATATAGAAAAATATATTTATGAATCATGATAAAAGCATAAAAAATGCACAGGAATAATAAGATACCAAATTCAGAACTGATTTACCTTTCAAGGGGCAGGAGGGAGAAGTACACTGGGGGTGGTCATACCTATATAGTTCTTTCTTAAGTTGAGCACACTGGTGTGGTTATATAGTCTTAATACATTTTTAATTGATGGTTTCATTTAAAAATAGAATTACTGTGAATTCTGTGACTGAGATAACATATTTAAAGCATCAGGCACAGGAAATTTAAATAAAGATAACTATTATTCTAAAGTTTGGGTCTTCCCATGAAAATCTCAACTACTAGATAAAAGGAAAATACAACATATGTTTACTGCTAGAAAGAAAAGGGAAAAAAAAAGCTCCTGCCTGGCAGGTTCAGTAAACCCTGGAACTTGGTTATTTTGGAAGATAAATTTTCTTTGAATAGATTAACTTTCCATGAGGAAGTTTTTCATTTATCTGGAGGTTATTTAGCTGTATTGTTATTTCAAATTTGCTGTGGATTGCTAAGACTAAGTAAAACCCAAGCATCATGTAAACATTTCTTGACGTGAAATACCTCCTTTATCAATGTGTTTTAGTAGTTTACATTGTGGGCATTTACTTTGAAAACCCTTGCCTTCCTCCTCAGCTCAGCAATTTGATAAAGCTGACTCATCTCGATCTGAGCATGAACCACTTTACCACAGTCCCTCCTGCTGTGTTGAACATGCCTGCCCTTGAGTGGCTTGATATGGGAAGCAACAGACTTCAGCAACTTCCTGATACTATAGAAAGGTAAAATAAATAACTTTTTTTTTTTTGCTGCCAAGAGATGTGTTGAAGCCATCTATGATTAATAAGAAATAATAAACAAAACAAAGGGGACTCCAAGCATAGTCAATCATAATAGATCCATTTAGTTCTAAATAATGTATGCCTCTTCTTAACAGAATATTTTCATTTATTCCAAATAAGAAAAAGAGCTTTGGGAGAGAAAAACTGGCTACCTGACTTTAACAAATTTACAAGAATAGGCCACAACAATAACATTGCTTAGTACCTGCCAGGTACTTCTGTGGACTTTACAAACGGAGGAGGAAACTAATGTAGAGATCTATGTTAGTTCCCTCATCTGTTTGTAAAGTGCAAGCTAGGATTTGAACCTAGGCACCCTGGTCCCAGAGTCCAAGCTGTTAACCATCACGCATACTTGTCTTGCCCTAAATGGGCATATTAATAATTTCTGAGTTTTCTCTTGAGACTCTAATTCAGATTAGATAACATTTTAGCGGTTCTTCTGCAAGAAATCCTATGAGAATAGTGAAGACTTCTAGAATTGATTTCGTTTCTACTACTACATGGTGACAGCTGTACTGTAGATAGAGATTAACTCCCTGATACAGTTTCCCTAAAACCAGGTAATGTGAAGTCAGTTAACTCAATAGGTAATACTGGTTAAAGGTGACGTTGTACAAGAGGACATTTAAAAAAACTTTAGGTTAATAAGAACCAGGGTTATGTGGTTAATCACAGAAACCTTTTTTAATTCTTCAGGATGCAAAGTCTACATACATTGTGGCTGCAACGGAATGAAATAACATGCTTGCCAGAAACAATCAGCAATATGAAAAATCTGAGCACGCTTGTCCTCAGCAACAATAAGCTGCAAGATATTCCAGCGTGTATGGAAGAGATGACCAGTCTGAGGTGACAGTTATAGACCCAAAGTTGACATGTCCCTTTCTGGCTGCAGAACAAAGTAATACAGAGAACTTGTTGTTAACAGATTTGAGTTCTCATTCAAATCAATGAATACATTTAAAAATCTTCTCTAACTCTGAAATTCCATAATTTATAAATAGGATTCATATAACACTAGTCTAAATTATTCAAGAAAGAATCCTTGAAACTGAAACAGGACTGGGATTTATCAGCTTTAAATTACCCTGTGATGGTGACATTTTCATGAAAATCATCAGTTTTCATTTTCTTTTTTTTTTTTCCAAATGGAGGTACTGGGAACTGAACCAAATACCACGTGCATGCTCAGCATGTGCTCTACCAGCTGAGCTACACCCTCACCCCCATCATTTTATAACTGCTAACAAACTTTATGCACGATACAAAAACTAAAAGCATAAGAACAGTGATTACTTTCCTTCTAAAAAACTACGAATGAACACAGGCAATTATGTTACAGATAGAGTCAATATACCTTTTAAGAAGTTAATTACTATCAGAACTCTCAAAAATCTTCCTTCCTCAACTTAATTTCCTGACAGTGAGCATAAGACATTAGAATTCATACCAAATCCTACACCTTTCATAACAAAATCATTCATTTACTTATTCAGCAACTACTGAGTCCTGGACCAGATGGTGAAGATACAATGATAAATAAGACACGATGTATAAAATATGCAGAAACTTTAAGTTTACAGCATTAATTGCATATCTGAGATACATTAGGATTGCTCTTGGAAGTTAAACTGTACCACATTAAACATATGCTATGGACTAATAACTGCTTTTACAAGCTTGGAAAATAAGTTGTCTAAAGAAAATATTTTTTTCTTTTAGGAAAGAAACTTAAAGATTCTTGGGATATATCACATCTCACCAAGATGTTCAGTTATTGAAGCCAGTTAAAAAAGAGTAATTTAGTATATTATCATCTGATCTTTCTCCAGGGAAATAAATGTACACTTCTTTGGCACCTATAAAAATACTGTTTTTTGGTGAACTGCCAGGTTTGTCAACTTCCGAGACAACCCGTTGAAACTGGAAGTAACACTTCCTCCCAGTGAAAACACAGATGAGGAAGAGGAACGGGAATTATTCGGCCTTCAGTTTATGCACACTTACATACAGGAGTCACGGAGAGCAGGTATGAGGCTTGTATATAAATGACACAGGTTAAAAATTCTTTTTGGTAGGAGAGTGTGTATATATATTACTCCTTTGTAGATTTCTCATTCCATCTTAACTTTTCTGTCAAGTGCTGGTCACTTGGTCAATATTGTAGAAAGAAAAAAGTGAAGTTCACACCTGTTCACAATTTTGATAAGGGCTTGGAGACAAAGGTTATAAAGATACTGAAAGTTTTTCAAGTAGCGTCAGAAAATAAAATTCTTTGGCCAAGCACTTGAAGCAAAACCAAGTGAATGAAGACGGAATTCTTAAAGCCTCACTGCCGCGTTGTCTCAGTTTGTCACATAGATCAGTTTACTCATGAACACTACCTTTGCTACATTTTCTCTTTTTCTACAATCTGCAAATAGTAAAAGAAATATTTTGCCTAGGAACGAAAAAGCATTTTGCGTTGGAATGAAAATTATCAAGAGAAAATAGATTTTGGTAAGGTTTTGCTATGTAGATTTCAATCACTTTATCTCTGATAATTTAGGACTAAAACCTTTTCTTCTTTTTTTTAAAAAACAATTAAGGAAGGAACGACAAACTGAGATTAAGGGAAGAGGACAAAGGGCACACAGTTCTCTGTTAATAAAACCAATAAACAGTAGCACAGCAACAGAAAACATGGTTTTACAATTCACTAAAATGTGAAGTTTTTTTGAATTAAAACGTAGAATTTGGTTACATTTTCAAATAGTTACTTTGAAGAATAAGTATAATCTGAGCAAACAATACAAGAATTTTTTTTCAGCTACAGAAATTAATTTTACCATCATCCAATGGAGGACGTTTAGGAAATGGTCATTAGGTCTGTTATAGAAAGGTCACAGAAACAGTCACACAGAGGATCGACTGTAGGAAGACAAGTAAAAAAGTTATAACTGCCTGGGGCCTCGTGTCGGATAGCGGAATATAAATATATAAAAGACAAGCAGGAGAAAGATTTGATGACTGAATGAAGATGAGAAAAGGGAGGAGTCTACGATGAATCTGTTTTTGGTTAGAGCGATTGGGTGAACGGTGACGGGGGGATGAAGTATAAAAGCTGGTTTGGTGGCAGAAGTGGAACATGAGCTTCAGTTTCAACACAGTGAATGATGAACCTGTGGGACATGCAGGAAGAGGTAGTTGTGTAGATCAATCTAAAGTACGAGGAGTTTGCTGAACCTGAAAATTCTGCAGGCCAAGAAATGGTTATATGCGTATCCCACATAGTCACTGTCTCATGTTATCTTAAAGGAAATGAGCAAAGCTGTGGAAAACGACAATCTTGACCTACGGCTGGCATGCTGAGGACAAGCTTATCCTCCCATACAGTACTTGGTATCATCGTCAGAGACAGTCATTAAGCTGATGGGCCACAGGACTATATAATTCTTTGTGTTGTACATATGTTTCATGAAACATAACGGAGATAATACCTGCTGTAGAATTATTTTTATTTTGGGGCATAAATTGTTGAATGATGCAAAACAGATAGTATGACACAAATTAACATTGCCTAACTCAGTAAAATCAGGTTAATTTCTGAGTTATGTATTATTATCTTCATTTATGTTCTCTTGATTTGCAGGCATGAGTAACTACTTTAAAAAATAAACTATCTTACTTTAATAATATGACATAGAACTTATAACAAGAGAAAAATGATTACAACTTAAACAGAGATAATAAAACCAAGTCTGCCTACTATGTTACTAGAAATATTTTCATGAATTAGTACTATTAATAATAGTTAATATTTATTGAGTACAAAATTCTGTACTCAGAACTGTTCTAAGCATCTCACATGTACTATCTCATTTAATGCTCACAACAACCTTATGAGGTATTACTATCTTCACCATCCCCGTTTTAAGAGGGGGAAATAGAGGCACAAAGAGATCAAGTAGTAGGGCTGATACTTGAACGCAGGCAGTCTCATGAGATACATGAGATAGAACTAAAGGAGAAAGGTCAGAAATTAAAAATGCTTAGACTTCTCATCTGTAATTAATGTAATCATAGACCTACAAAATAGTTACCTAAGAATATCATTATAATGTCTAAAATGAGTAATTCTGGATCTTTGTCTTGGCAAATGTATCAAAGATCAAGACAATTTTTACAAATAAAGGCAGAAATAAATCAAGGATAAGATGAGGAAAGTTAACAGTCTTGCCATATGTTTGGTTTAATGTCAGTTTATGCATAGAAACTGCTTATGAGTTAAATGAGGCCTATATGTGAGAAGGTTTTGGTTTCATTACCTAATTTCCACTTTATTCCAAATTATTTTTCCAAACAGGAGAGAATATACTTACATTTGTACTTATACATGTAAAAATAGCCTGTTAAAAGATATGGCATCTAATTAACTTCAGGAGTTATTTGAAAGTTTCAATTTAATTTGTGAATTAGGCTTATAAGTATCTTTTTGGAAATTCTAACTAGCTTATTATCCAATAAAAATGATGAAGTGAAACAGTTTTTTTCCCTTGAAAAATTCTGGACACATTCTGATTATATATAAACACAGGTGTGGCTCTTGAAATCTGGAAGGTGAATTCATTAATTGATTGTGAACTTCCTGAATTTGTTTACATTAGAAACAAATAATCACATTTAATTTTTCTTCCCAGATCTTCAAGGACAAAAAAATCCATACATAAGCCAAATTCTCAGATTGGTTCTTGTAAACTGACAATTGATCACCGCATCTTGAACTTGAAAGATAAAAAGTATTAAATAAAATCAAAGGAAAATAAATTTCCAAAATTAATGCAAGTAGAAAGTTAATGTGCTAGTTACAATTGACATGTTATGTGTGTTTCAGATAACCAAGTCAACTGCTCGACTACTAAACCAATCTCTATAAATGCTGATGGATAATAAAATTCAAGATGCCCTGCTGAAGAGGATTACTTTGGGAATTTAGTGAATTCTCTACTGTTTGGACTTCTGAAGTGAAAAAACAAAGCTACTACCAAAGTTCATTGAGGCCACAACATTTTTAAAAGTTCATGTTACCTGCTATTTAAATTATACTTTCATGAATATAAAAATACAATTAAAAAATTTTTTTGGTGGAAGACAGATGTTGTTCAAAATTTCGTTTCCATTAAGCAGTTGTTTCTGGTGTTGAACGACTTGGTAAAGCAGTTAACAATACATTTTCCAAAGACACCAGAGGGTCTGTATAATACTGTAAAGCAGGACTGAATCCTTTCTGCTGTAAATACTTGATTCGGCCTTGGTCAATCAGCAATTTACAAAGATGCCCTATTTTCTTCTTTTCTTCAACGGTAAGAAACCTAAATTGAATAAACACATACAACACATTGTTAAAATTCTGTAAACATTTATATTAGTCATTTCTGTTTATTGGTAAATTGCTAAATAACCCACAGTATATTAGGTGCTATATCCCATGCTTACAACTTTTATTTATGCCACAATAAAAGTGTGTGCATTTTCTCTTCTTCTAAAATTAGATGGTAAATAATATATTTTCATAAATAAGTTTTTGGTAACACTCATCTCAAAAGAAAGCATAGTAATAATAACATATTTCTGCTCTAGTGTTACTCTTTCAAAGGAGTCACTTACCCAGGCAAACTCTCAGCGCCGTCATCTGTGGCTCCATGCCTTCCATCATCGTGCTCCTCGCTGTCATCGTTCGGTTTATCTTTTCTCTTTGTGGAAATATCTGACGCTTCCAAAGCTGTTTTTCGCATCCCACAAGTGGCCCAACTACTCATTCGCTGGAAATAGTGGAATTCCACTGCTCCAAGGCCTAGGGCCCTGAAATATTCTTTGCCCACATAATGTCTCCAATCACACCTGTGGTGACAACAGAGTGCAATAACAATGCCAGCCACAGGGGTCCACTTCTCTGGGACATTTTTTTCATTTCCTTCCTTGGCCAAAGTGTTAATTTCTTTCTCTGTTTTATCATTCTTTATGCGTTTGGCTAAAGGTTCTTCATTCCTTTCCTCACAACTGGCAGCATAGGTTTCAACCAAACATCGTAATGCAAGATCTGCAAACACAATTATGTGGCCCCCCAAACCACATCATCTTTAAAAATGAATATCTTTTACATTTATTAGGCAGTATGGTTTTCAAAAACCCAACAACAAAAACCTACTTAGCTTCATACTTGTAATAATTCTTTTATGAATTATCAACTTTGCTCATATTTGCTCTTTTCTCTTATTGTATCAGTTTCTCTATTGATTTATTCTGCATAAAGTCTACTTCCCCAAAAGACTGTCTGAAGTTTAAGATTTACAACTTGTAAAACTTTTAGTCCAGCTATTCAAATTGGCTCTCATTTCTCCTACGTTGGCTGAGGAAATGACTTGTATAGAAAAAAAAATTTATTATCTACACTTACATTCTAGGGAAGTTTTGAGCTTAAGGAATCCAAAGAAAGAAAAGGGAAAGGCATCGACTGAGCATCTGCTAAAGTTGATGTCATGTGTCAGTCCCGAAAGATGTTCACAGGAAATAGTAGAGCTGAGAAGAGGGGGGTCAAAATATGGAAAGTAGGCCTCCCTGAGTAGCCTTACTGAAGTTATGCGTAACTCAGCCAATACTTACTGAATGTCTTTCATGAGCAAGGCTTTGAGAATACATGATGATTAATAAACACGATCTTAGAGGTGGATGTACTTTATATTAAAATGAAAAATTTACAGTACATTTAAAAACTAAACAAACGGGTTTTGATGACTATGACAATTTCCCACTGCAGATTGCTATGTTGTTCACAATACTGGGAAGACCTTAAATAGATGCTATAAAATCCACATTTTCTTTCTGATTAGACAGACTGTCACACTGTGCTTGTTCAATCAAAAACATGTAGTTTTAAATTTTATTACCCCAAGATGTCACAAGTGGATAGTAAATAACTTGATATTTTATTAGTAAATTTAATCCAATATATGAATTTAAGTCAACAAACATTATTGGGAACCTCTTATTTGGAGAAACTGACAGGTAATCTATTATTTCATAAACTAGTATTTTCTGATGAAATATATTCAGTCACTATTTTACTTATTCTGGACTTAAGTAAATGGTCTTCAGGAATGTGAATAATCAGGTAACTTACTAAAAGAACAGAGTTATTTTAGAATCTATCTCAACCCCTCCTTTATAGAGAACTTAAGGGACAAAGCCACAGACCTAAAAAGGAACCAGGAAATACAGCAAATTGGCAGCCAAGATTATTTATTCATTCAAAGATTTACTGAGTTCCTGTTATGTACCAAACATCACGTAAGCACACTCCCTATACTAAAAAAAAAAAAAAAAAAAAAAATCAGAGGATAGTGGGAGAATTAGATATAAAGAGACAATTAAAATACAATGAGGTAAAGATATGCAGAGGCAATTATGATAAATACTAAGGAAGAGTCTTTAGGGAGGTTCCCTGAAAGTGACACAACTGAGCTGAAGGCTGAGGAGAGACTGAGCAGTTTTAGAAACTGACACAGTATAGTATAAAGGAAAAGTACACCGGGTTTGAATCCGCAGACCAACAAATACGGAGGCAGGAAGTGGCAAAGAGAGGAAGGCAGAGGCCAGACTGAGACCAGGATGCCATGTTGAAGAGCTTGGACTTAATGATGTAGGTGACTGGGAGCTACTGAAGAGTTTTAAGAAGGGGAAAGACACACTGGGTGTGTGACAGATGGGTCTGAATATTAGTATTTAAAGGACATATAGTGTTAGGACACCATGTAAGATACAGAGAAAGAATGGCATAGATGTAGGGGAAGAACCAGGAAAGAAGAGTGTCAGAAAAGAGAAGAAAACAGAATTTCAAGAAGGGTAGGCAGCAACAGCAGAGATTTTTCAGTGAGGTAACGATAGAGTAATGAAAGGAGAATTCAGACAGAGTGAATCAAGGGCCGGGGGAGTATTTGGAACAATGAGAAATGGCCAGGATAGGTTATATTTCTGGGAAACTTGGGTTAGATGGGTAGGAGTAAAGGAATATTCTTTGTTTCCTCCCCAGGACAGAACTGGCTTACTTCAGAAGGCTTTTATGAGGTTAAATGAGACAAAATACAAGAAAGCCAACTAAAAACTGTACAAGGCAACACAAATATGTAATACTCAAAGCCATTTCCAGCCAACTTGAATAATCTCTGGAGGAGGCTCCAAGTTCCCCATATGAGTGAATGATGAAACGAACAGGAGCCAAAAGAAGATACAACAACATTAACATCTATTGGGCACCGATATGTGCCAGACACTTTACATGTAACCTGGAAAATAATTATTATTACTCTTATTTTACAGATGAGATAACCAGAGCTCAGAAGGGTTAAGTGTTTTGCCAAGGGGAGACAGCAAAGTTGAACTCTGGACTCTCTGACGTCAAAGCCCATGCTCTTTCTACTTTATCATGCTACATCGATCGATCCAAGTGCTAAGACAACACATCTTAACATTTCCTTTTTGTTTCCCCTAGAATCCGAACATATAATCACCTTCTAGTGGGAGAGGTTTCAGAGTCCTACCTAAACAACTCTTCTACAAAAGCTTCTGAGACAGAATCATACAGTTTCCATAAATGATTTATTTCCCTTTTGGTTGAAATATAACCCAAAGAACTTTAAATCCCATATGACACAGTATTTACACATAAAACTCTTTTCTTTTCTTCTTCTTCTTTTTTTTTTGTTGATGGAGGTACAGGGGATTGAACCCAGGACCTCGTACACGTTAAGCACACACTCTACCACTGAGCTATAAATCCCTCATTTCACACATAAAACTCTTAATTCATCCTGTAAAATGCCCAAAATGAGCAGACAAATCAGAAAGCTCTAAATCTGATATATTACAGGCCTAGTACTACTATGAAGAGTAATGAGTTGTAAACATAACGGATAGAAACTACTCAAAAGAGACTGTTTAAATGTTTGGGACCATGTTAAGCTAAGACTTAGTGGGTTCCTCTAGACATTATTAGTACATTTACATACCTGTTGCCACACCACACAGATGCTTTCCAATTCCTACTACAGGCAGTTTTTCTTTGCTTAGCAAAGGAATCTTGTCTGAAATAAAAAAAAATTGAGATCTGAGTTAGCTCTCTTGTGAGATAAGGCATTAAGTGGCCTCCCAAGGAGAGAACTAATTAGAATCTTTGCATTTTAGGGCAGAAAGAGACACAAACAAAAAAATTCTTATTTTATAGCATGGAAATAAGAGGCTCAAAGATGGAGTGACTTGAGGATTAATGCAGATGGCTACTGACACAGCCAGAATCAGTTAAAATTTCTTCTCTTTTTCTTCTTTTCTTCCCTCCTCATCCCCAGCCAGTTCTTTACTCCCCAGTTTAAGTTTCTTGACTCTTAGGCCATTACTATTTCTTATATACCAACCCAGGGCTTTATCCTGTAGAAGCCTTATTTTGCTAAATTTTATTAACCTATTGTTAAAAGGACTCAAAACCTTTCCTACCAGATTTATCTTGCATAAATAACATATAGGATAAATACACATGAATAATACAATTAATGTTTTATATTATAGAATACTATTTTCAATATTATGATACACAAAAAGAGCTTTTACTAGATCTTAATGATCAGAATAAGATATTATCTTAGCTTTTCACACTGTTCTGAATAAAAGAAAATATTCGTAATAGTAGTGTAAAAGCAAAAAAAAAGATGTCTTCAAGGTAATGCAGTAAAATGTAGTATATCACAGTTAATGTTTCCATCTTTCCCCCGTATTCATTTTCCTTTTTCTAAGATTCTGACATGAAAAGTATGCTTCTCTGTACAAA